>NW_026596051.1:33747510-33807931 GCF_907164565.1 Psammomys obesus | reverse complement strand
AGAAAGAAAGAAAGAAAGAAAGAAAGAAAGAAAGAAAGAAAGAAAGACTTCTCTTACAGATTCCCCTGGGTGTCCTTTTATCTTTATACCAGGCTTAAGTAGGCTGTCTGATCTATGAGACCTGTTATGTTAATTGTTGTTGTTGTTTGGTTGGTTGGTTGGCTGGTTGTTTTTTAGAAGGTCTTAGTTTTGGTGGGTGTGCCTATCCTACACCAGAGATATAGTTAAAGAAGTAGAAATAAGTCTTGAAATAAGATTGGGACAAGTAAGTGAGCTCCACTAGCCGTTTCCAGGACTAGTGTCTTATATTTCTTATAGTGTCTGTATTTCTTAGACACATGAAGGATTCTGGACATCCTGCAGGTGTACCTTATCTATTGGCAAGCTTTGTTTGCTTGAGTTCGTGATGGGAATGCCCGTTTTTGTCTTCCCTCAATGGCTCTACCGTTTAGTCTTGTATAGGAGTGATTCTCAGTCCTGGATTCCATTAGAATTCCACCTGGGAAGTTTGAGAAATACTAACTCCCATTTGCAAAGGTACTGATTTAATTGCTCTTGTGTAAGGGCTAAAGCATAAATATTTTTTAAGGTGCATATATGATTCTATTGAATAACCAGTATTGAGAATTACTGCTCTCTAGCTACCTTTTATTTCATATAAAAGATAGTAGCAAACTGTTCTGAGTCAAGTTCTTGTAGTACCAATTATATTTTCAACTTTAAGTGCTTCTAAGTTATCTCAGTGTGAAGTCTTTCCTAAGAAAACTATTCATGCTTTGCTTTTATAATTAAATTTGATTTTTAAATGTTTGGCTTTTCTTAACCACAATAGTGTTCATATTGCTATAGCCATTCTTTTATTCTTCACAGTTGTTTATCATGTTTATAGTAATTTGTGTTGTCAATCACCAGTCTCCTTTCTTGTTCAGAATAAGCTCTCTGAGGGAAAGGATTTTGTATATTTTGTTCATTGCTATATTCCCAGTATCAAGAATGCCTGGCATAGAGTGAAGGCTCAGTCAGTAACTGTTAATGTTGTTCACAATCATTTTGATGTGCAAATCACAATACCTCATTCTAACATGCATATTATCTATTGAAAAACACAGATTTGGTTGTATAATTTGGTAATTATGGTCTGCTATTTCTTTGGAAGTCAATATATTGAGATTTTCCAGCTACGATATTTTAAATGACGTTGAGTCTTAAGGAAGAAAAATAGCACTATAAGAAAACGATACTTCTACAATGTTACTTTCTTTTATTCTCCTGGGAAGCAACAGGATCCGAAGGCAAATCTAATCATCACACTGGCCTAGATCAGAACAGATGCAGACATAGGTCAGTTGAGAGTCGATTTTGAAGAACTTTTGTTCAACACTTTGAATCCCTTTCCTCTCACTTCCTATGTAATAGTTTTGCATGACTTGACTCTGCATGCTCGTTCTCTGCTTGCTTGCATGTATTACTGCATCGTGGTGTTAGAAAAGTGACTGAAGGTTAAGTGGTTAAATTACCAGTTTCTCCTTTTGTTTTTTTGTAACTCTAGATTTCATATCCAGATCGGCTTGGCCCACTCTTATTTCCCGTGCTGTCAGAGGAGAATGTGCTTTTTAAGGCCCTGATACCAAACTCACTTAAAAAATGTTATAGCTGTTATAGGCCACTTTTTCTAAAGGGCGTCTCATGCTACCTCACTATGTATGCTCCCTGCATTCGCATGTAAATCACCAATAACCACGAAGGAGCCCGCATTTAGAACTAACTCAGTGGAAAGTGTTTAAAGATGCTTCATGAAAGGTGCACTCAGTGTGGCATTAAAAACAAGCTCAATATCTAAATCCTAAGAGATTGCAAACTTACTCAGAAGCTTTGGAAAGCAAACCCCACATAAAATTGTTAGATGTGAAATCATTGAGAAAATGAAGCTCTCATATTGTATTTATTTGGTAACTATTTATCGACAGCCCACTCCTCTGTGCAGAGCACTTTACAGGGATAGGAAAGTTGCTCAAGGAGTCTCAGAGCCAATCTCGGCTCTAATGGCTTCTGCTCTCTTGGGGAAGGGCCAGGGACAGCACAGAGGATTACCAGGAAGCACACTTTGATTTCCTTTACCCTAGATGGCCCCACAGAGGACAGACTTGCCTCTGAATAGTTTGCAGCTACCCTTAGACAATTTTCGTTCATTCTGTGCTATTGCTGGGATAGCACAGTAATCAGATCATTTGACACTGTCTGCTTCTTAGTACCAAACCTGAAATGCCACAGAGATCCAGGTGCCGGCGGTCTGCAGCTGCATAATCTCACACATATCTCGTGGTGCTAAGTCTTTGTGAACAAGTAACATTGACCTTTTTGATGATGCTATCTAAGCATTTCTTTTAGGCAGAAAATGTACTATCATATATAGAATGAAGATTGCTTACATCGTCACTCCAGAAAAGTACTGTCTCTGACCTTGATTCATATAGTCTGCTAATTTGCCGTAATAAAGTCTTGTAAGTTATTTACAGCTACTTCCTATCTGAAGATCTGGTGCTGATGTCCGGACTAATTAGGGCTCATGGGTGATCGTTTTATATATATATACACACACACACACATATATACATATACATATACATATATATATATATATATAAATTACTACTGAAACACAAACTTTATAAACTTACATTTTTATTCATTGAGGTTCTCATCTTAGGGTTTATACATTTATTACTGCATTTGGCTTCAACTGCTCTCTCTGTTTCTCTCCCTCTCCTTCTGTCTCCCCCTCCTTTCTCTTTCTCTCACTCTCTGTTTCTTTCTCATTCTTGCGCAGACTGAGATCAGTTGGAAATCGATCTTGAAGAAGCTTGTTCAACTCTTCTCCTATGTAGTAGTATTGCACTCCCTGACACACTATACTCTCCCTATCTGTTCCCTTGTGTTGTTACATCTTTGCATTATGCAAGCCGTTAAGGGATGACTGGTTGAATTACTTGACTTCACCTCTGGTTGTTTTGTTAACCACTGAGTTCTTATCCTAGGGTTTTGCCCACTCATTATTTCCAATGCGGTCACACTGCTGAAGTGGGGAAGCCTTAACCTAGAGATTGGGGTTTAGTGATCCACCCTAGGGTTCAAGACTCTATGTTTGTGTTCTCAAGGCACCAGTTATTCACACAAAGAAGTTGATAGCTTTGAGGCATCTAGAAAATCTGGGGTTGTGTAAATCTACCTTACAAATAAGAGAATGTTTAACATCGGCTTCATTTGTAGGAACAAATGAAGGAAATGGAAGACATATTCTAGCAAAAGAACCAATCACATTTGCTAGTAATAATGCAGGATTACAGTGTAACATGAGCAAAAAGAGTGAAAAGCAATTTTAAAGTGATCCTCTTTCCATAGGAAGGATTGCTCTGTTTTCTGTAATATAACTGCCTGGATACCTTTGTTTTATCTGTTGATAAGTATATATATGCCTTCTGATATGAAGATACATTAGAATAGCCCAAATTTACCCCCTTTTCCTACAAAACACTCTCTCCCATAAAATTTCAATGAGGAATGTGAGAGCCATATTTTTATCAAATACATTTAGCTTTATATCTAACTCTGCCTCCCATTAGGCACATGATTTTAGACTAATAAGAGTGTTAAATGATAATTTAAATGAAATAATACACATATGCTAATTAACTTGGCATTAGACACATAGGAAGCATTCAGGAAAATTCGGTACTGTATCTATAGTTGCCAGCACAAAGACCTCTACACGATCAATCCAGCTGGCATTCCTGAGAGGGTGGGGAAGGACTCACAATGCTCTACTCTTAGCTGAGGGCCTATGGGCAATTGATGACTGCCAAAAGTTAGGCTTCTTTGGGATGTGACCCTGGCAGGTTGCCCATGCTCCACTGTATGGCCTTACAGCTCTGCACATACAGACAGCACTAACTGGACTCGGTTATTAAAAAAAAAACAGAGAAGAGGCCATGAAGATGGGAAAGAGATTTAGTGGGAATTAGAAGAGTTGTAGGAAAGGGGTTAAGGGTGGGCATGGTCAAAATATGTTGCATACAGAGATGAAATTCTAAAAGGATGAATAGAGATAAATATTTAAAAATAAGCTGTTCTTTCTTGATGTTTTAAATTAAAATAGCATCTATCTAAGAGAATTATAACAATAAATGGACAGAAAAATGTTAGCTTTAAGACATTGATCAGTATCTTATAATTACTTTTTTTTTATCCTGAGAAAAAGCCAAAATGATTCAGTTGTATGGTTAACACAGTGGCACTTTCTCCTCTATTTATTATAAGCTAAAAACTCACTGGAGCTGATGTTTTGTAAAATATATAAGCATGTAAATCCAGTGACAGAAGTGCATAGCATATATCAAATTGCTATTCACTATTGATTCTTACAGTGACTATACTAATGTCCACTCTTCTACAGAATGCCAGTTTAAAATCCCTGGCTAAGGTGAATATATGTTCACTGCTCAGAGAAGACCTTGTCATGCAGTGATACAGGTGATTCTGATCCTGATAGAATGCATCAATTGTTTCTTCTCTTTTTGTCACGTGAATTCCAAGGAGATAGATAGATCATAACTTTATATGGCATGATTTTCTTTTCATTAAACCATTCTGATTCTTCTAAAATGTTTGCAAATTGGCTGCTTGGTTATGTGTTCCAGTTTTCATCCCAGACCAGGGCCGTGATTGATTCATCTCTGTATTTAAAGGGGTCATCAAAATCTTTTTCTTTATAATCCATGAGTATTATACTTATTTCTATGGATTCAGAGTTCATGGAAGAACTTCAGAAGAAGCTCCTCTGTATTTCTAACTGTTCATAATTCCTTCTTTCCCACCAAGAATATACTGGCTGCTTGCCTGGACTATCATCTGGTATGTGTGAGATGAATGCAAACTAATTTTAAATCATAGTCTAAGATAAACATTATTAAGGAGATAAATATGCTGGGGGTAGGTGAAAGTGGAAATTACAGAGAAACCTAACAACAAAAGAAAAATTAAATATCACAGTATTTTCTGGGTGTTCTGAAAAGTTCTTATTCATTTAAATTAGCCATATCCAATATGCCAAGTATCTTTTTATTTTCTGTGCTAAATCCTGCAGCCCCCTACATGCTCATCAAGTTCTTTACCACTGAGCTGCCCTTCTAGCTTTACATGCCAAGTATCCTAACACTAATCAAATAGGCCTTTCAGAGATGTTGTTTTAGATAACAAATGAAAAAGGGAACTCACTAAGATACACAATGAGCTACAGAGACAGGTGTCAAAAGAGTAATAGGCTTGGGAAGGTGACAAGAATGTGTCTAGAATCATTGGATAGGCTCTATTGAGAGGAAATATTTGAGTGAATGAAGGGGAAAGAGGGTCAAGTATGTGGCAGGAGAACTTTAGTGATAGGAAACTTCAAGGGCAAAGGACTCAGGAGTGAATGCCTGGTAATTTGTGGACCAGTGGGCAAAAGTTCAGGCAGGTAAATGTGGCATTGATGGTGAGATGATGTTGACTTAGAAATGAATAACCGTATGCCCCATTTAACCTGTGATACTGTGGGCCAACCCTGTGTAGCTGGTTACCTTGGTTTGGGTAATAAATCATCTGGTGGACACCTAGGTAGTAGGTTACCCTTTGGATTTTGGATTTTATTTTTGGAGATATGAAGAGCATGGGCGAGCACTGGCAAGGACAGGGGTGAGACTTGACCATTTTGACATCGGGTTACTTAGTCTTCTGTGTTGGCAATGGAGGATGGTCATTCTAGGCCGTGCAGTGCAGCCAGATTTGAGTGCCTTCACTGGAGTCTGCACAGCGGCTAGCACGGAGCATGGAAGCATCTGTTCCCTTAGTCTGATATCTGCTGCCCTTGAACTTTCTGCAATGATGTTTCTCTCCATTCACATCCAAGGTCAAAAGGAATGCCTTACTGGATCTTCCTGGTGTATTGAGCTTCCTGCTCAATGCAGGAATGAGTGGTAACTCAGTTCCTTCTTCTCCCTACTGTGAGAAGTAGATATGAAACGCCACCTTTTCTGTTTTTCCTCTGAATTAGCTCATTTTGCCCACACCAACTATTCTGTTGAACTTCTGTATTTACACTTTGGTTCCTACAACAGCTTCAGAATAATGAATGCCACATGTTCTGTACATGCTTATTAACTCATGAATATTGTGATATAAGTTAATAAGTTAGATGGAGTCTAAGTACAGATGTGAATATGAATTTTATGCCTGCTTAAATAGGGTCATATGTATTCATGGGAATTAAATGGATTCCTACAGATCTAAATATACTCATGCAGAAAAAAATTCTTCAAATTTGCCTGTATTTTATTTCCACTTGAATTTTATTTCATTTTTGTAAGAATTAGCCTGAGTTCTTGATCATTGCTTTCCTTTGTTGAAATGGATAACTGAAACACAGAGTGCAAAGTTATGATTCTACATTGTTATCTAGTCCACTACAATTAACTGTGAAAGAACAGATGAGAGACTGATAATGTATTTTATTACATATAAATATATAAATATATAAACAGTATCTAGTCATGTTTATATGTATGTACATAAATGTATATAAACATATACTATATATACATGTCTACTCATATATTATGTGTACATGTTATATATTTATATATATATTTAACATGTGTACTTGTACTTGTTATATACATTTATAGGCTCTATGAGTAATATTATAAATGTGTATAATTGTTCAAATTGTCTGTATGTCCGTGATGAGGTACTCAGATAGGGAATTTAAAATTTATGTTCTTTCTCTTGGCCCCAAAATTTTAGCAATGTATTCAGCAGAAGTTGTTGGTTCTAAGGATAAATCGCAAAAGGCAAAACCTGGGTGTCTCTGTAAGAAGTGAAAACACAGTAAAGTATTTTTTGCTGTATGCTGTAAGTTTAGGGGGTCTATTTGGAGTATTGTCTGTTTCCTACTTATGCTTATGGGGTTTTTATGTCATGTTTTTGTTTGGTTTTGTTTTTTCTATCTTCAAGTATCAGTACCTTGTTCCAAGTCCTATATTCTATATGGTAAAAAAAAAAAAAGTGAGTGTTGCATTTTAGAGACCCTGCTTACGAACTTCATCAAGCTCCAGGATCCCCTAAGTGGACTGTGTGGAGCTCTTACCTGTTTCTTGATGATGGGAGAAAGGAGGCACACCAGCTGTTGCTGTCCATGCTCAGAGAAGCAAGAAATATCCCAGAGGAATGTGACAGTGCAGGCAGGGAAAGAAGAAAGAGGGTGGGAAGGAGTCATTTAGAGACATTCAACACACTTCACTCCCCTTTACACAGTGGCCTCTCAGAGCTCATACAAGCACTAAAAAGAGAAGTGGTGCCTGCCCTCCCTGACTACAGTCATCCAAAGACAGGATAAAAAAACTTAGCCTGATGTCAGGGGCTTAGTCTACATTGATATCCTTTAATTTCATTTCACAACAACAACAACAACAACAACAACAAAATATTCTTTTTCTTTTCTTTGAATGAGGCTTCTTCCAAGTTCTGGAATGTTAAGCATCAAATCCAAAATTTCTACATGAAGACATTGTTGCTGTTGTCATCCAATTCACACATGAAATCTGTTCATGGAGAGAGATTTAGGAGAGCATGCCTGTGATCAATTGGATTCTTCATCTGAGCTTTCACATCCATCAGAAAAGTCACTTCTCTATTTAGTTATCTGAACTCTTGGTAGGATGTAGTGGAATGAACAATCCAAAATAGTGGATAATCCAAAAATGTCATTTATATTTGGCTTTGGAATACACTACCAGATGTTACTCTAGCAGATTTCCCTTCTTAATTAGGCCTCACTTAAAGTAGAAGTTAATTTCGTCTTCATTAGCTGTTTCCAAATCAGCAGGATAGGGCAAGCAAGAGGCCTAGGGCATGCTGGGTACTTGGGGGAAGCTGGCCCAGAGTGGAAAGTCAGTGGTAGATTGTGCACATAGAAGGAAATTCAAATGTCAGTAATCAAGATGATAGGTATGTACACAGAAATGCTTCTGAGAACCATCTTGAGGAATTCTTAAGTTGCATTGATACTTTTTATACTATCAATCATAAATTCAGAAGAAGAAAAACAACATTCTGCAACAGGAATGATGCAGAAAACCTGAAACTTTGCACAGAAAAACTAAAGACACCGTAAGGTTAAGTGACCTCTCACACAGATTGATCTCTGAGTCAACAGTTCCTAAGAAACCGAAATTGATTAATGAGTGATAAGAAGACCACCCAGCTTCCTTCTTATTGATGATTTGAATAATGAGGAAGCTAGAATTCTCATGGCCTAATTCACATTAAGAGAGCTAAGATAATGAAGCTGTGATTAAATGGCTATTAAACTATTTTTATCAAACAGAGATCAAGCGAGTGTGAGAAGCTGGGGATGCAGAGTGTAATTGCAATTCTACAAGATGCAGGAAAAATTACTATCATAAGCAGAGCATGGTCCTTCCATAATAGGCAGCATTTAGAAATCTTTGAGTTGCCACATGCGGTGTTCCTCTGTGTTTCTCCCTCCAGGTGTCCGTTAGTGAGGGAGTCCTTTATCTTCTCCTTGATTGGGTGGATTTATTTTCTCTCTAGGGCATGTGGGTGGATGAGCTGAATGCACTGTATGCCCAACCACCATGGAAGGTCCTTTTGCTCCTGTGCACAGGGCAAGACATAGCAGTTCAGGTCTGGAGTCTGGGATTTTACTCTTCAGGTGGCCTTGGGTACCCACAGAACATGGTCTACGCTCTTCAGCTGTGCTACTTGGATTATGTCAAACTCAATGCACGAGTCATTTCAGGACACTGAAGTCTCAAAGAGTGGCAACGAGCCTCCGGATTCTGTTGACTGCTCAAAACCATTATTTATTAATGATGAGGCATGGCTTAGGAATTGTTGCAGATCTAGATTTTGGGTTGTCAGTATAAAAGCCAGTGTATCATCTGTCACTGGAAATTCTTTACACCTGGAGTGAGGTTTTGTTGCTGTGCCCCCTTTCTTCCTGGAGAGCCCCTGGAGAGCGCAGTTCTGCAGACACACAGACCTTTATTTAGGTCAGAAGAATAGCAGCAGAATTGTACCCTGTAAGGAGAAGCCAAGGTTGAAACCCCACCCTCCACAGGAAATGCCCTTGGTAGCAGCAGAGCAACTAAGAAGATGCCTGTTGACCAGGGCTTTCCTGTCTACTATGCTGCAAGGAATCCTTGGAGCTCTTGATCCCTACACAGCTGGGGGTCCTCTGCTCTTTCATTCTCCAGTCTCTACTTTTCAATCTTTTAGAGCAGTGGCTCTGACCCTCCCTAACGCTGCAACCATTTAATAATAGTTCCTCATGTTGTGGTGACACCAGACCATAAAACTATTTCCTTGCTACTTCATTAGTGTAATTTTGCTACTGTTAGGAGTCATAATGTAGACACGTGCTATTCCGGATATCTGATGTGCCACCCCCAAAGAGGGCTCGACTCACAGGTTGAGAACCGCTGTTTTAGATGGAGCCAAGAAATGCTCCATTTTTATAAAATTGCAATTTCAAGGGCCTGGAAAGCAGCTCAAAGGCCAAGGCTGTAAAATGTCCCTTCAGTTGTCACCTGGCTCCCTCATGCACTTCCGTTCCGTCACTTGTGAACAGACATGTGCTCACAGGCCGCTGTGCTTCATCTGTGGCGACTTTGATTTATTTGTTCAGTAAATTGGGACCAGAGCAATAATGGAAAGTGACATTAATTGTTTAACAGAGTCCTCTTTGTCACATCCATTGCCTTCTCTGGGACGATGACTATTGAAACTCACACAAAACTAATTGAAATTGCCACAGTGACGGACAGCCTGCACTCAACTTTATGTGTAAGAATATTTGTTAGTCTTTACACAGAGGCTCTTATAATTAATGAAAAAAAAAGTTTGAAATCATAACACTTATTCTTCCAAACTTTAGGAGAAACATACTAAAATAAATGGTCTTGGAGCATACAGGGATAGCGAACATACCTAACACTCATTTTCAGTTGACACAACTCTTACTGGCATGCGCTGGTTGAATAGCAGCCTTTCCTGCCCAAGCATCTCAGCAACACATGCACAGTCACTGTGACAACCTTCCTTTCACAAGCCCTCCCCATTGTGCTTTCAGGAAAGATTAGTATTAAAATAGTTGGTGGTTTAATCAGATCTTGTAAATTAATTATGACATTATCAAGCGCCAATATTTCTGCCAGTGTGCAGCATACATTCACTTATTAAAGGAATTGGTGGAAACTAGTTAATTTAAGTGTTCTTTGTCATTTTGACTTGATTGGAATTATCAGAGTTTGTTTACACAAGGGATAGAGCTCAGGCGCTATTGTATTCTGTGATTGAAAGCAAATAGCAGCTTGTAGTATCACTGGAAAGCCAAACACAAAATTTACATCAGGGTAAACAAATCACCCATTTATTGGTAAACACTCTTAACAATTTTTCTTCAGTTCTTTTTTAACTTCAGTGAACTCAGCCGTTTTGAGAATGGAATAGGTATTCATGAAAAATGTTCAGTTTAATGAAAGTGCATCTGTAAGCATATGTACTTGAGATGTCTTTTATTATTTTATTAGAAAATACAGTCACTTATTGTAATACAAATCTCATTATTTTGATACAATTTATGGTAGCATATTTTTTTTAAATATAAAAATATAACTTTACTAAGAAAAGTTTTATGACTTGCATTTGTTTCTCTGTTTTGGCATGTGGTAATAATTAAAATTTGGGAATATTAAAAATGAAGTCATTAGAATTTTTTGGATACTAGATTATGATATAAAGCAGCAAAAGGAAAATATTTTACTGTTTTTATTATTAGGAGCATATGGATAGATACAGAAGAACTGGGAGAACAGAGGGTTTGTGTTTTTGTTTTTTGTTATTGGGCAGTTTAATTGTTTTATTTTTAGGGTTTTAAAATTTTTTTATTATTATCATTTATTACAATTTATTCAATTTGTATCCCGGCTGTGTCCCCCTCCCTCATCTTCTCCCAATTCCACCCTACCTCCTCTTATCCCCGTATGCTCCTCTTCTAGTCCACTGATAGGTGAGGTCTTCCTCCCCTTCTGTTTGACCCTAGCCTATTAGGTCTCATTAGAACTGGTTGCATTGTCTTCCTTGTGGCCTGGCAAGGCTGCGCCCCCCAAGGGGAGGTGATCAGACAGCCTGTCACTGAGTTCATGCCAGAGAAAGCCCCTGCTACCCATTTTAGGGAACGCACTTGGAAACTGCTGCCCATGGACTTCCTCTGAGCAGGGGGTCTAGGTCCTCTCCATGCATAGTCCTTGAGGTAGTCCATCTCTGCAGGGCTCCCAGGTCTCAGTTTTATTGGCTCTGTTGGTCTCCTTTAGGAGCTCCTGTCCCTCCTAGTCTTTCTATCTCCCCCGCTTTTATATGATTCCCTGCACTCTGCCCGAAGTTTAGCTATGGGTCTCAGCCTCTGCTTTGAAACCTCCATCAGTAGAGTCTTTCAGAGGCCTTCTGTGGTAGGCTCCTATCCTGAAAGGATGTTCACTTGACGGATGTAATGCGCCATTTGAAAGGAACTGTGGACTTCTGGTCGGATTTCTTTTCTTCATTAGAATTTAAGATTCAACCCATTTGTCATACTCTAATGTACACGCTTAAAGCACATGACTATAGTCTCAAATCAGGGGGCAATAGGGACATATCACACGCAAATGTAACAAAGCTTTGTTAACACCTACAGAGAATAAAATGTCTCTTCTTGGCCTCTTGAATTCAAAAGAAAACAAAGTCTGTAGTTTGACTTCCAAATAGAGACTGCTCAGTAATGAGGGAAAACATTTTTTTTTTCCATGTGAAAATAGAATGACTACATGATAAGGCCCTGCTTAATTTCTCTAGTAATACAATTTGATTTTCTGATTAGCTGTCTTTTTCTGTGATTCTTGTAATTTTGTCAGGTCAATTAACTGGAGTTCAGTGCTAGTGAGAAAGGAAGTGTGGGCATTGCCAGCTTCATTAGATGTCAGCAACTTAGGTGCGTTTTGTAATAGAACCATGTGGGATAATTTAGCCATATTGTTAATGTCATAACTTACAGAATTTGCAAGAAACAAAAAATCAGAAACAGGTCAAATTGTACAAACAATGCAGAATGTTAAAGGAAAGAAAAGAAAATGATGGTACATAGTTCTGTGGATGCCAATAAATGCCATCAATGAATTATTCTAACTAACCCATGTGCCCAGCACTGGGGCTAATTATTACATGCATAGGCAAGAACACATTGTTATATTTGCAAATACAGACATTCCAGTTTTTGTACAAGGACACCAAACTAATGCTGTCTTTTATATAATGTATCCTTAGACTGTTTTCCTTTCCAGTAGAGTTTGGTCCCATTTCTCTTTCTATCTTCAGTCCTTACCATGACATCCCCAAGTAATGTCCTCAATAATGTCTTTGTAAGGCACAATTCAAGATTAGCTTTGTGTGAACGTAAGTAAAAATGAGTTCAGGCAGAAGGACAGCCAGTCACAATACATTGCAGAAGCCCCTACTAAAAATCTTATCACCCTGGAGTTATGCTTCTGGCATGAGAGATGAGTCTGTTCAAGATACAGCGCTAAAGAAAGGTTTCCCTTTAGGGACTGACTTCATAATAAGAAGCCCAGGCATTCCAGAGCACAATCCTGAAGAACTGATAGCCAAGCTAAAGAAGTTAAGAGAAAGAACAGTTTTGCTATGGAAGGTCCCAAGTTTGGGTTTTGGAGACAAGAGATTCGTTATTTGGTGGAAGTACTCAGTAGGCAGAGATTTGACTTAAGTTGGGAGAGATGTCAGGGAGAGATATAAATGATTTGGGGAGTGCACAATGATGAGATTATAATCGAAGTCACAGAAGTGTGGCTCTTCCCTTAGTATAGTTCAAGTTTCTGATGGTATTCAAGTGAAAAGTTATCTAAATATTTGGGGTGGCATACTGTGTTGGAGATCTCAGAACTGTATATGAAGATTAGATGATGCTTAAAATTCTCTCAAGGCCTGATACTTCCTAAGTTGGAGGCTGAAGATAAGGATGTGAAAATGACTATGAATACAGCAGACTTACATGCAACAGTATTAAGGACCAACCTAGCAGGTTGCCAAAACATAGCTCCAAAATCAGTAGATGCTGGAAATCATATGATTCAGGCTAAACATGAGCTATTAGTTGGAAGAAGATGTATCCTTTGTGTTCTAATGTGGGCACTAAGATTTCAATTGTACAGGTTCCTCACCCACCCGGACATGTTCAGCCTATGCGGATTAATCATGGTGCCTACTTCCCCCTGTCAACTCACTCCTGACTTGTGTGGTTTTTCTTTTTTTTCTTCTTCTGCAGAAGATAGATGAAGAGAATGAGGCAAACTTGCTAGCGGTCCTCACAGAGACACTGGACAGTCTCCCTGTGGATGAAGACGGATTGCCCTCATTTGATGCACTGACAGATGGAGACGTGACCACTGACAACGAGGCCAGTCCTTCCTCCATGCCTGACGGCACCCCTCCACCTCAGGAGGCAGAAGAGCCGTCTCTAGTAAGAGCCGTTCCTACTGTAACAGTGGTCAGAGTTGCCTCGGCTGCACAATGCATGGCTATTGTATAGGAACAATTAGGCTTGGATTTTAAATTCAGACCAAAGTGAAAAGAAATCCATAAGCCAGCCTAGATTTGCCAATTCTGTGATTTTTCTATTAAAAGTGTTAATAATACATTTCTTACATGATATAATGAAAGATATTTATTAAAACAATCCTTTACTGTTAGGTATGTGATTGAATATTTTAGAATTGTTAAAGTTCATGTTAAAGACATAGAGAGGAGATCTAGAAAGAAAAGACTAAACATTCACCTGTGATTTTTAAAACCTTATCATATCAAAATGTGTTTTTGATTTAAGATTTAAGGTGGATGTCATTGATTTTTTTTATTTTTCACTTTTCTCTAAACCTTTCCATGCTCTCACCATTCTCTAATTAATAGCCTATTTTTCTTCAATTACTATTACTATATTACATGTAGCATATATGTATATATATATATATATATATATATATATATATATATATATGCACAAGTATGTACGTACAACCTGCCAAATCTGTTTTTGTTGTGTGTATGGTTTCAGCATAAGCAGAACTTTCAGTGGCTATATAATATCTTTTGTATGGGGATGCTATGACTTATTAGGAAATCCACTATGATGAGATACTTAGTTTTTTCTTTCCATGGTTTTGATGTTACAGATTTGTAATAACGTTTACATGTATTTGCATGATTCTACAAATAGAATTGCAAAGTCAGGCACTATGCTATAGTTTAGAACTTTAGATCAGCATTCTTTATGAAGATAGAAAAATAATATCTCGTCTGCAGCCCAGGTTACTGAAATTTGTGATAGGCAATGGAGAGGGAATTTGTTGGCCAAGAGGAGTGAGTTTTCTTTTCAACAAAATGCTTGACCAGAATTTTATTAGTTCTGAGTGCAGTTTGCCTCCTCATCTATGATAGCCATTTGTCATTTGCCATAAATCTCCTGGAAGAGCAATGCTGTGTAAATTATGGAATGCCATTGTTCTAACATTAATAAAATACTCTGGCATGCTATTTGGAGGTTGATTCTCTCAAATCACTAAGTCTGAAGGAATTCTACATGAACATATGGAGACCTGCTTGTCTCCTCCTTGTATTCTGCGATTTCTGCTCTCGAGGAAAATATTACACATGTAAATTAATCCTTGCTCACTATGCTTTCCATGTGTCACTAGCTCTGTGGTTTAGTATCCTAATTTCTTAACAAGGATTTGAAGATGAAAATCTGTATGGTTTGTTCAATTGGGAACAAACTGTTGTTGAGTCAGACACCTGACATGTCAGATCAGAAGGTTCTTGAGAGTCCCTCATCCAAAGGAAGAAACTGGGGCGGCGAAAGAGGAAGTGCTAAGCTTGAGCAGTGTAAAGCACACCTGTGGCTGCTTAGGAGGCTGAGGGAGAAGTCAGTGTCAGAGCTGCCGGAGGAGGCCCTGACTCCCAAAGCAAAGACACAAACAAGCTACATCTAGGCCACTGAGCAGCCTAATGAAAAATTCTTTTCTTTCTCCCTCCAGCAATAGACACTGCTGAAATCCACATTTTTAATTCATCAGTTTATGTATTTAGTTAGGAAACGTGGTTCAGAAAACATTTTCATTGATTGTCCTGTGAGTTTGATGGACATAGAGAAGAAGTGTTAGATTGTAACTCGGCCTCCACAGCTTTGGTGGGCAAGGCGGCCTTCCTTACCTTGTGTAGTACTGTTTTGGAAATCTTTTTAGGAATTGTTACATCATTATTCTATGTAAAAATAATTTAAAAATTGAGGATAACAAAAAAAGGAAATATTTTTCTAGGTCATACTGTGATGCTAAAAATCTTAGCACCATTCTTGTGCTAAGGTGTGATATAGTTAGAGAAATATAATTAGATATATTCAACTTTCAGTTACTAGTTTGAAGCTTAGAAGATGTATAACTTTTCTTACTTTGCCTTTTCCTGGTATCTAGCTTAAGAAGCTCTTACTGGCACCGGCCAACACTCAGCTCAGCTACAATGAATGCAGCGGTCTTAGCACTCAGAACCATGCAAACCACAACCACAGGATCAGAACCAACCCCGCAGTTGTTAAGGTGCACATGCACGATTTTAATACAGGGGAAAGCAGAGGCAGGGTGGCGTGGGTTGGGGCTGGGGTGGGGAATAGGTGTTGTATGATTCTGTGTAACAGACACAAAGTTTGGATGTATTAATTTAGGCCGGGGCGGGCAGCTATCTCGAGGGCGGTAGCAGAAGTGGGTCTCCAAACCCCACACTGGGGTTTGGGGAAACTAGGATGAGTTCTCCTATGCACTGTTTCTGATGCTGGGAATGTGTAATTCTTTCCCCACTGGATTAATACAAGCAGCGGTCTGCACGATTTCCTGGTAGTCTGGTAGCTGTGGTCTGTGGATGACTTTAAGATGCAGGATGGCTGCTTTGCCAGCTGTTTAACCTGAGAAAGATCGTTTCAGATTCACTGCAAAAGATTCGTCTCTGCCATTAATTGGAGAAAACGCTGGCAATGACATAATTCAGTTAGCGGGCTGTATTAAACAATGTTTGTCTTGCCATTCGCTCTGAGCGAAAGCGGAGCGTTAAGGGGTACTTAAGAGAGTTGTGAATACTGGGCCTCAGCAATCAGCGGTAAATTAAGGTTTAAAGCAGCTTTTTTTTCTTTACTCACAGTAAAGGCGCTGTAGGGTCTTGTTAGTTACATGTTGCTGACTATGAACATCGGGATATAGGAGAAATGAAATAAAAAGCTGCATAAATGGCATTTAGGAATTTTAAATGTAATTTTCTTCCTTGTTCTGCAAACAATTATTCACAGCTCATAGATCCTGTACACTTAGACTGAGCACTTCACTGAAAAATCTCCTCTCTTCAGAAAACCTATATCCATTCTGATAAGGTTCACTTCACTAATTTTAGCTTTCTTTATGCCTTGTTTTTAAGACCGAGAATTCATGGGGCAATAAAGCAAAGAGCATTTGTCAACAACAAAAGCCACAGAGACGTCCCTGCTCAGAGCTTCTCAAGTATCTGACCACAAACGATGACCCTCCTCACACCAAACCCACAGAGAACAGGAACAGCAGCAGAGACAAATGCGCTTCCAAAAAGAAGTCCCATACACAATCGCAGTCGCAACATGCTCAAGGTAGGCCATGCCAGGGACGGAGTGCAGCCAGCAGGGGCATTGAGTGAAGTCTGAGCACGTGGACCCTGTGCTTCACCCCCGATCTGTGTTTGTCTGGAGCAAGGGGGTGGGGGTGAGGCTCCTCCACGGACAGATTGAATGTATCCCATTCTACTGCAAGGCGGCATGAGAAACAAGCTCCGAAAGACACCGCATTATTAGCAGGGTGGAGTGGGGCCGCGGGGATTACAGCACCTTTGAGGTTTATACACATCTGCGTTATTGAGATCTTTGACTGTTGTATGCAATTGCTTGCCAGTTCTTTACGGGACTCTTTCCAGTCGTGGAAAAAAACGAGACACTGGAGATCTCCTCCGTCTACCTTGAGAAGCAGTAAATAGCATTTATGTAGTCTTTCTGATTAAGTGCGTTCTTGTTTTTACTTTGTAAGACCACCTGCTATGCTCACAGATTTTACTTTGCATGTAAGAATTTGGAAGTTCCTGATTTCCTCTGCCCTTTGTATTTAAAAAATATTACCTAGATTAAACAAAACATCTGGGATGATCTTTATAAGTCCCATCTGTAGCCAGGAGGCTGATGCTTCCGAGGCAGATTCGGTGATTTGAGGAAAATCTCTCTTGGCAGGGATACAGTTTTCTCTATCACCTCTTCGCCTTCCAAATGTTGAAGTTCAGGAAGCAGAAAGAGAGTTTGCTGAAAGAAATTGTTGCTTTTAAGCATCCCAGCTTCTGCTCTCTACCTGGAATCGTGTTGTATTAGCAGGCAGGTTCCCTAGTAACTACAAACATCCCTCTCTTGTGTTTATGGTTCTCTAAGTTACAGCTACAGGATTGTAATTTCTGGCTGGTTTAAACCATGATCATTTCATATAGGTCTGCTGCCGCTGCCGCTCATGACTTTAATAAGGATATCTTTCTTCGGGTTTATCATTCCTCTGGCTTCCTACCTTGCAGGACTTTTAGGAATATTCTTTTAGTTGTTTAAGTTGG
Source organism: Psammomys obesus (assembly GCF_907164565.1). Lineage (NCBI taxonomy): Eukaryota > Metazoa > Chordata > Mammalia > Rodentia > Muridae > Psammomys > Psammomys obesus. Next base: position 33,790,120 of record NW_026596051.1, on the reverse strand, counting down.
CTCTCCATTAGTAGTTTTTGTTTGTTTGGTTTTTGTTTGTTTGCTTGTTGTTTCCTTGGTGGATGTGGCAAATTTGCTGTTCATCTCTGATTGTGTCTCTGGGGGGCTAAATGTAACTAAATGAGCCAAATGCCCTTTCAGCTCCCTCTGCCAGGATTGGCCCCTGACCACAAGCTCTGTCTTTGCTGTGTTAGTCTTGTGTTAGCAGAGGAAATGATGTTGGAGACTTAGGGAAAGGATCCCACTGAACATGGTCTAGTGAATGAGTAAAGAATCTATTGGGCTCCTCCTGACCAGTTCCCAGATATATGTTCATTTCCTGGAGCTGAATCAAGATTTTCAGGCTCTTTAATCTCCTGTGTTCAGGAACCTGGTCAACTGGTCAATTGGCATGTAATTTAAATTTTTTTTTTCTCTCTCCTCTCTCTCTTCCTCTCCCTCTCTTTTTCATATCTTTTTTTTTTTTGAGATATAATTTTGAGATTTTCTTAAGGTTCTCTTATCATTAAATATTACTGTAAACTTTTACAAACCATGGTATTGAACAATTAAACAGTCCCCTGGAAGATGGAATCTCTGAAGGAGGCCAGCTATATGCAGAATTTTAAAGTATAGATCTGTGGTAAGGCCTAAAAGGCTCATCCCAGAACAAAGCCTGCTGATTCAAAAGAAAAAGAAATCCCATAGTTATTAGAAGCTTGGGATAAATGAAGCCTGGCCTGCTATTAATAACCAGTAGGTGCATACCCTCCAAAATTAGTTAGGTTATTCAAAATTAGAAAGCAGAAATCACATGAACAGTCAGAGATTATTGTGAAGTGGATAGTTCGGTGAATTTCTTCCTGTGTTGGTGTGTTCCTGACTGGCCTTTTGGTCTCCTCTTTGTTATGTCATAGCATCATGCACTTTTTGGTTCTTTAGAATAATTACCTTGCTAATGGCATGTGCTGGGGCTCATTCATTCATTCACTGACATGCATCTTTAGTTATAAATCTCATCTACATAAAGAGTAACATGAGGGTCCTAGCAGCCTGTGGTCAGGAAGTCCTTGGAATAGCACTAGTGTAAATCTCTGTCAGTGAAATCAGTGGTTCTGATGAGATAGCATGGCAAGCCAATGTCCAGTCAGGGCTTCCATTCTGAGAGTGGCTGGAGGACCGATGGCACCCTTGGTAGGCCTTTCATTTCCTACTTGCCTCTGCTGGCATTGAGCATGGTTGTGGCCAGGTTTCTCCCTCTGTTGCTCTCGGGACTCCCTGTATCTAGCTATCTGTAGTTTGAAGACATTTATATGAGAATTTAGCATGCCCTTTCTACATCTCCATTTGTGGTATTCAATGTACATTTATTCTGTGATTTAGCTCTCTGTTCCTTATCAGGTAGTATTTTCTATAGAACCTGTGTAAATTATTCTGGCTATTAGCAAAATACCATAAAAGTGAGTAAAATCTGTTCATAAATTCATTCTCTTTGAAAGGCTGATTAAATTAGCCATACTCAAAAATTAATGTTCAATCAGCTCATCTATCTATATATATGTAAAAGCCAATTAATCAATGTACCTAATTTGTAGAAGACATCATGAGCTTTATATTTCTGGATGCACATTGGATAGATGATATACTTACTATTCAATTGTTTAAAAACTAAGTCCTAATCTACAAATTAAATATGTAAATACTATTTTTCATGTAAAGTACCGTATTCCAGACTAATTTGGACATAAATAATATTTTTATATCTCAAAGGACCTTAATTACAAGGGTTGATTAACTGAAAGTGCACTGAATTCAACTCCTTTTGATAATAGGAGGAAGGAAACGTCATAGTGTCCAACTCTGGCAAGATTCAGTTTTATGGTCATGTAGGCATCATTTAGAATCTTTGTGTCTCAGAGTATTAAACCATAAAGTAAGAAATTATTGCAGAGACCCTTTTTGTTTCAACTATATGATCCTCATTACACATGTAACTACCTCTTGACCTTCTGAAGGCAGTTAACAAAAAAAAATGGACAAAAGATTACATGCATACATCTCCATAGATAAGCATATATATACATAATATATTTCTCATCATCTATTTTCTTCCCACTCAAAGTACAAGATTGACATGGACAAGTAGTTAACATTTTAGACCAGGAAGATTCCTACTCATGCAGTTCTTGTTGAGAAAAGACATCTAAGGAAGTAAGATTCTGAGATACTCAAGAAGCAAAAAGAATAGTGAGCTTTAGAAAAAAAATTCAGTTAAATTTCTTTTAACTGAAAAATATGATCTCTTCAGTTGTCTATCATATTTGGGATGCAGATGCCATTTAAGCTTTCTTGATCGATGTCCACAATTTGTCATCATCACTCAGCTAATTTTCAGTGAATAGGATGGTTATTGCTTGAGCCTTAGACATCTCATAGAAATTTTCTATTCTCAGGGCTAGATATAAAACTGTACATTTTAGGAGTAAAATCAACTGAATATTCATAACGATCTGTCACCTTGTAGTTACTCTGCTGTTTCCTTGTCTAAACAAACCATGTAGTGTTTCCAAATTAAAAACAGAAAACAATATTTCTCTTTGATGGTATGATGCAAATTTTGTGTCCTTAACGAGATAGTGCATTTGTTGGAAAATTCTGTGTTTGTATGTGTTTCCTAATGCTATTTTACTGATTGAAATGCTGTTTGGAGTTTGTTTTAGCATAATGGACTATAGTCTGAATTTTAGCCAACATTTAGGGATTTTTTCTTTCTTTCTTTCTTTCTTTTTTTTTTTTTTTTTTAGTTTATTCTTCCAGTTGCCTGGTTGTTTCCAACTGTGTATAGCAGAAAGTCAATCTGAAAAAGACTCGCTATTTTATAATTAGTTTCTTCTTCTTTCCTTTAGCCAAACCAACAACTCTATCTCTTCCTCTGACCCCAGAGTCACCAAAGTAAGTATTAAGAAGTGCAAGCATTTTCAGAAAGGGAAGGGGGTTCTAACACATTTGGCTACAGCAACTCCATTTCAGTTTGTTTTTATAAATGTGCCATATCTTCCAGTGACCCCAAGGGTTCCCCATTTGAGAACAAGACTATTGAGCGAACCTTAAGTGTGGAACTCTCTGGAACTGCAGGTAAGCTTTTATTTCAGTTGGAGCCTCTCTCTGTGAAATACATACTGGAAGCTAGGCTATGATTTAGGTGGGATCGCTGAAGAGAGTACAAGTGGAACTGGATAAGAAGTTACCTGCAAAGTAACTTTAGTTGCTTAGTACAAAAACCAAAACAAAAGAAATATTGAATTGAAAAATGTTTTAAAGAGCTAGTATTTGCTTGCTATCAGAACTAGCCCAGACCCTCTGATACATGGTTTAGTTATGGAGTCTCAAAAAACACTACTTTAGGTTAAGACACCAAAACATTAGTAGGAGGAGAACTGAACTTTTTTTTTTTTTTACCAGTTTCTCATTTTTAAAACTAACAATATTTTTGTAAATTCTTTGAGAATATTATACAAGTATTTTGAGTATAAGTATTATATAAGTATTTTGAACTTAACATCCTTAATTTCTTACCCAATATTTGTACCAGAAATCTAAATGGTTTCAGTCAAGTCCACAGAGACCTCATTATTATAGAGGTAGTTTTTTTCAGTTTTTAGATGAGAAAAGAAGAGTTAGTGATATTAAATAATATGTAAAAGGGCACTAAGATAGAAAGCAATCCAGACAAGGCTTGAATTCAGATTTATTAACTACCAGTACTTGATGTATATTTTCTCACTCTTTGCCATACTTAGTAACACAACGCTATCATATATATTTCTATCTATCTATATCTATCTATCTATCTATCTATCTATCTATCTATCTATCTATCCATCTATCTATCTACCTACCTATCTATCTGTGTATCTATTATGTATTAATCTATCTATATATTTATGCATATAAACACACACACAATTTTTATCTTTCTAGAAAAGGAGAAGATTTAAAATATGGCCTTTCCACAAGCCACAATGTTCTTGTATATTTTTCAACAAGAGTCCATTCTCCATCATTTGAGACTTTTGAACTCCTCTATCTAGTCCTTGTATCACACAGGGGCAAAGTAGCTAAAGACAAACTCTTGGACTAAGTAAAGAGTTCCTAGACACTCTTCTGAGTGTAAATGGTGCCTTAGATTGAGGCTCTTGACATCCACCAAGGAGTGAGTCTTAGGTCTAGACCAGAAAGTCCTTGGCTCTGGGCATTGCTGATAAGAATAAAGGAAGAGTAAATTAGACAAGATGCTTTCGGCCAGAACTGTGGTGCCTACACACACCACAGTCATTGTTGCTAAGTTTAATTTCACACTTTGAGTTTGCTAAATTACCTTCTTATCAAAGGTCTACTGCATGATTGCATGGTTTGGTCAGGCAACAGAGTAGTTAATTTCATGGCCTATAAATAGTGTGTGTATGCAGATCGCACACACACATACACACACACAAATATACAAACAGGTTTGTGTATGCATTCATACATTCATGCATGCATTCACTTGCAAGCATATACATAACTTCATTTCTTTCTGTAACATTTTATTTTAGTTTTTCCAATTACGTTTATATGTGTATGAGTGTAGATTTGTGCACGTGAGTGCAGGTGCCCATGGTATTCAGAAGGGAGCATTAGATCCTTGTGGAGCTCGAGGTACAGGGTACAGGTGGTGATGAGCTACCAGACTTGGGTGCTGGAAATACATTTCAGGTCTTCTGGAGTAGCAGCACATGCTCTTTACCATTGAGCCACCTCTCTAACTGTTATCTTGACTTCTTAAATAAACTGCAACGTATATACATCAATAGAAAGAACTTTAGTGTGTGCATATCTGTTTGAGAGGCCTTCTTATTTGACCAGCAAAGACAAATAATTGGTGAGTTTGTATGAAAAGCTGATATACAATTCTTCATTTTACTTTTGCTTGAAGCATGGGAATATCCATTCAAATATCCCACTTTTGTTAGGAGACAGAGAGATTGGTGCTGGGCTTCAGTGTGCTCACCACGAATCCATCCATCTTTTCTTGCACAGCTATCGTAGAGTTTTCTATTTCTTACTTCGTGATTTCTGAGGGATGATCATCTGAGTGTAAATCGTTTTTCTTGATTTTTTGTAAGATTTTTGAGTGCTTTGCAGTAACACACACACTTATTTGACAGTATCTGTTCTAGAAATTTACATTAATTGTGTCTTTTAATAGCAACAAATTTTGTATTCATAATCCGTTCGCTTATATAAAACTTTGTCATCTTACAGAATGCCAGTCACTGGGCCAACACATATTAGCAGGTTTGAGAAGATACAGCACTGGGCACCTCAATAAAAGTTCAGCTGAAATGGATCTATTAATTGGGAGTGTCCAGAACTTATGAAGTTTGTTTCTCTGTTTCTGAAAGGGCCAAGAGAACTTCCCTAATTATGTATCAATGCCTGGATTTCCATTAAAGAATTTATTATGAGTATAAATAATGTCAGCTAATTAGAAATGTCATAGATATAAGTCAGTTTAACAATTCTTCATAGTTCTAAAAGGAAAATACTAATAGCATTGTTTTCTACAGCTACATGTGATTGTGACCACATGTACGTCAGTGAATGCTTATATAATGTTACAGCCTAAGTTTCCACCTAAAGTCAGCTGTTTTTTGTACCACCTCAAAGTCTATTATCAGAATATAAAAGTAATATATAATAATCATTTGATTAGATAAATAGAAATGTTTTCTCAAATGCTTATTTTTAGATGTTTGGGCTGCTTTACAATTTTACTACTTTGAAACAGTGCTATGGCATAAATTTTTGTGCATACATTTAAAAATCTTCAAAATAAATTTTTAATAGTTGTTAATGCAAAAATAAGCATTTGATTATCCTTGGACATTCTGATATATATGTTGCTACATTGATTTGCAAAATGATATTTCTCCTTATAGCCCCACTAGTGCCAAGAGGACATCAATGCTTCATTACTTCTAGGTTGATATCAGATTTTTTTCATGCCAAGGTGTCTTCCTAATTCATAAAAAATATGAACACACAATTTGTATTTATTCCATTAGAGAGACTCTTTTATTTATTTTTGTGGAGTTTGAGATTTTATTTATCTTTATATTTTTATTTTATGGATGTTTTGCTTACATGTGTATCTGTTGACTACATGCATGTATAACCAGCAGAGGCCAGAAGAGGGTATTTGGTCCCTGGAACTGGACTTGCAGGCAATTGTGAGCCACCATTAGAGTGCTAGGAACAGAGCCTGGGGCCTCCGGGAAATCAGCAAGTGCCCTTCACCTCTGTGTCATCTCTCTAGTTGTTCACATTTTGGAATATCTGGGAGGAATGAAAGTCCTTCAACTAGGCGTACACTGGACCACCAAGTCGCCTTCTACAGCCTAGGCTGGGGAATTCTAATCTTAAATAATTCACTAACAATTCTGAGTTTTCATAGTCTACACTATGGACTGACAGGTGAAAATTACATTGTGGATGTTAGACATGCTTAACATTTTACATAGTACATTTATTTCTGTCAAGAATTTTATATTCATATTATTAATTAAAATTCTTGATTCTTTGTATCACTGAAAGATTATTTGGTACAATGGAAACCAATGTACCACAATTGTTTTTTTGTTTTTGTTTTTGTTTTTGTTTTTGTTTTTTTGTCTGCTCATTGTTGGCACTATGTGAGGCCTTGGTGAGAATACAATCAGTATGAAGCATGGAAACAATTCCACGTCTGGTACTGAGAACAGGCTCTGGCCATAGGAGGTATCAAGGAACTGTTCTCAAGTTTGACATGTGGCCTAATGGCTTATTGAGAAAAGATTGTTAACTGATAAGTGGTACAAAAGGAAAACAGCTTGTGTGTATGTGTGTGTGTGTGTGTGTGTGTGTGTGTAATATTTTGGCACTTTTAAGAAAATGAGGCTAAAGGTTGTTTTTAGTTTGCTAAGCATAATGTCAGTAACTATGTACGGAGGCTGAGCTGGAGCCAAATTGTATTGTACAATAAAGAGAGTTGCGATGAGTTGATGAGGAAACACAAGGAGGAGCTGAAATGTGTGGAGGGGGGAGTCTCATAGTATACAGGAAGAGACTGGGTGTGGGAAGGGTTTGATAGCAACATCCACATCCACTATTCTGCATGTGGCCAGAATTCTGTGCAGTGAGTGATGCCTATCTTCTGCCCGCCATAATCATCACTAGAATGCATTGCTTTATGGCAAACATTGGGAATCAGGGAGTACAAAGGAGGAAAGGAGTCATCAAAGACACCCCAACCCCCCAGTTTAAGGAAGTGTTTGCGTGGAGGATTTAGAACTTTGCACAGTGATAAGAGTTAGAAGGAGTGTAAAAGCAGTGCCATCACTCAAGTGAATAGCCTAGGTGACCCATAGAAGACGACTGAGGGAAACTGGGATTTCAGTAAACTCAGCTGACTTGGCAAGTCTTAAGGAAGGAAAATATTTACCTTGGAGTTTGAAACAGGGTGGACAGAGAGACACAAGAAGGCGAAGAGTCAAAGATGGTGAGATGGCAATGCAAGCTTATTATTGAGATGAACTCAGTAAGAGACTACAGAAAGGAAGGAACCCACACTTTTTCCTCTCTACCTTTTGATTGCTAAGACTGTGCTGTGCCCCTGGTCATTCTTCAGTTTTAAAGGTATATTAAAGACTACTTTTGTACTCAAAGTAACAAAATACAAGTAGAAATACAATATTTCCAGTATTTGACCAGTTTTTGCCCTACAAAAAAATGACAGTTGCATGTAATTCACCTTGAATTTAAACTCCATCAACAACAAAGATAAAAATAAAAATACACTCCTAGGATAGAAGAGGCAGCCTATGTTAGCAAAGTTATACGGAACCCAGCTTTGACCATGGACAAACTCTAGCTCTACTCAGTGACTGCGTTTTCTTGAGTGTTAAACGAGACTGAATATGACTGTCAGCACATTGTGTAAGCTTTCAGCTCCTATTAGCATACACTGAGGCTGATTCACCTTGTTGCTCAAGTTCTCAAGTCTCAGCTGCCCCTAACATTGCTGGTCTCTATGGACAGCCTCTTTGGCAAATTTACTTATGATATTTTCTCTTTTGTTTTGTGGCACATACTACTTCACTCTTCAGCAAGCATTGAATAAATACTGCCTTTGGCACAGGTGTAGGATCTAGAAAATGGAGGCACAGCAAGAGATCTTTCAGATTCTGTCAACACATATTTCTACAGCCACCAATACTGGTGCTTCTTCCCTGCTACATTAAACATGATATCTTTTTGAATATCTGCCCATTCAATTATCTAAGAAAAAGCTATATGTTGACAGTAGTTGTCTGGTGAACTCTGGGTTCAAAGTAGCTATGTCTGACTAGAATATAGATTTCTTTTCTGGATTTTAAAGATAGTAGTTGGAATCTGTTATGTTAAATAGTTTTCTCTCCTCCTTGCTAAGGGCCATTGATTCCTATTGGCTGCCAGAAGCACTGTGTTGGGAGAGATTCTAAGGCCAAGTTTGTACTCAGTGGGAATGCCATGATCAATTAGTGATGTCTGCCACAGGTGCAGCAGGGGGTGAATGGAGTAGAAACAACATCCACACAGTTGATTTGTTGAACTTTGATCTCCACGCTTACTCTGTTTGGTTGAGACAGAGAAGTTACATGAAACTGCTGTATTCACCCTCCTCGTGTCTTCTTTTACTTTACTCTAAAATTTTTTAGTGAATTTCCCCAAACATTTAAGTGGAAATGTAAAGACTCAACAGAATTCTAAGACCTCCAGAATAATGTGTGCGCCCCATCTGCGGCATCTTTGGGAGGCAGGAGGGATGAGATAGGGAGTTTGTTTTATTAGGTATTGCCAGCTGCTCTGACTTTCTTGTGATTGTCCTAAGCTAGTTCATTGTGGCTGATAAGAAAAACTCTTCTCTTTTACAGGTGTAAAAACTAATTTGATTTCAAAATAGCTGTTGTTAGTAAAGCAAGCTGAGAGAAAAGAGAATGCTCTTGTGGCAGAAGGCATTTAAATCTATTGCATATGGAGATTTTTTCAGACACTACCAACACGTCTTTGTGTCTGAAATGGAAATGGCAAAGCAATCTCAGCTTAACAAGGTGATGGTTTGAAACACAACACATGAAGGAACTTGGTTAAGGACCAAAGTGACTTGGCCCCAACTTTTATGTATATGTGTACATGTTTTGGTTATCATCACTATAAACATTGTTAAAGCAACCGAGCTGTTTTATAACTGATGGAAAATAAGCAGACTAAAGTAATCAGCTGTCTTTTCCCTCTGGGACCGCTGTGTTCTGCCCATAGTTCCCTCCATTCACAATCTTTGGCTGCAATGTTTTAAATGGAGTGGGCATGCAGTTAATTTGATTTGTTATTCTTTTATTTGTTTGAGGATTTCATACATGAGTACAACGGATTTGCATCATTTCCAGCTCCAACTTCTCCTCAAACCACACTCGCAAACTCATGTCCTTCTATAATTATTTTTGTCATGTATTACGCACATACGCATGTGCACACATACATGGATGCGTGTGTACTCACAGACACACACACACAGATGGTGCAATTAGGGTTGCTCTTAGTTAGGGCTAACCACTCAGGATTGAGGTCTCAGTCATGAAAAATAAAGAAGAAGAAACAAAACAACTGCATGTACTTCCCTCAGCCTGTACTTCTTTTATGTAAGTGGCGCCTTGTGAAACTCCGCTGTTCCTGTTGGAGTGTTGACTGGCGCAATCTATTCAGGTCTTGTGCAGGCAGCCATATTGTTTTGAGTTCCTGGGTTCATCCATGCTATATCTAGCAAGATTCGATTCTGGAACAGTCATCCTGGTCTTCAGGCTCTTATAATCTTTGTGCCCCTTCTTTTGTGATGATCCCAAATTTTAGCAGTTCTGTGATAGATGTCCTTTGAGGGGTTGGGCCCTCCATCTGCATTTTGTGATGTCATATTTATTTATTTATTTATTTATTTATTGGTCATTTATTATTTAACTGAGCATTGTTCCCTCCCTTTAAATAACTAATCATTCAAAGTGCATTTTAGTGAACTTGTGATTAAAAGAAACATATATTATCCAATTAATTTCTAGTTTCTTCTATTTTAAATTTCTCATTTAGAGAAGAATCTCTTTTTTAAAAAAAAAAAAAGAATCATTGACAGTGCATGCAACATGTCCCTTTGGTACTATTTCTTCCGCATTTGATATGCTTTGAAAAAAAGAGACAAAAGTGAACTTTAAACAGTAGCCAGTGGTTTTTCAGAAACAAATAATTAAAAGCAGCTATAGAAAATTTGGAAGTGGGCCAGTGAGACGGTTCAGTGTTTGATGCACTTGTTGTTAAGACTGACGTCCTGGATTTAATCCCCGTGATCCCTGTGGGTTTTTCTCTGACCTCCACGTTGTGAAGCACTCATATGCACACACCCGTGCCCTGCCATACCCACGCATTAAAAACAAGTACGTCATTTTTAAAAAGGAAAGTGCAAACTGACTTTGGCCGGCTAGTTAATCCATTTCTATTTAGGAACAATTCATGAAAGGGAGACCCAGCAAATGTTCTCTGGAGCCCAGTGCAGTTTCGGCTGCTCTGATAGACAGGAATGTTATTCTTTACCATCTATTTTCAGCCTCATTCATCTCAGCCCGGTGCCTATAGTGCCCACTCTTTCTTCTTCTGTTTACTTTTCTGGAAATGATAGCATCCCATTGGCTCTTTTAGCCAAGGACAACAAAGTAACTCCCAACCTCACATCGGCTTTGGGATTTGGTGGTAGATGACTGCAGTTCCAGGTACCAAACCCCAGGTTGGGGGAAGTGCCTAAGGGACAGCGAACGATAACGTTTTCTTTGAATTCTACAAGTGAAAATTCGGATACTAGGTACTTTTTGTAAGAAAGTCTCGAAACTTTTCTGCGAAGTCAGTTCCAGCCCTCATGATCAGGCATGATATGCAAAAAAATTCATGATGTCAGACAGGGAATTCCTACTCAGTGTGGACAGATGCTGGCCTGAGAGGATGAGGGCCGTGCATAGGAGGCCTAACTGTGCCAAGTATGAACACTTTAGTGCATGAGTTTTGTGGCTCATGAATGACTATTGGGGATTGTGCAAGGGACAGAGGACATCAGATGGATCAGGATCAGCCAAGTACTTCAGTGCCTGTTTTAGCAGTAGCTACAGCCCTGTTGTATTGGCCATCTCTATGCTCTTCTGACATGCTCCCCGAGTTCTGAAGCCCTGGGACACCCAGGAAAGGGAAGACCTGCTTACCTTTGCCCCACCTTCCCATCTTGGTGAACTTCTAAGTTAGTGTGAGCCCTCGCTGTTTTTCCTTCACCCCTAAGTTATCACACAACCCAAGCAAAATCCTGTTAACTCAGAAGAAAACTGCAGAGTGAGCAAGCCATTCTGAGACAGGCTATAAACTGCCCGTGAGCATGCGCGCACATGCACACGCACACATCAGGGGAAAAAAAGTCCTCCAGAATTTAGGTGGATACTGGGGCTCAAGCAAAAGGGGAAGCAGTCGCCTCCCCATTTATCAGAGTCATTCAAAAACAAACTCCGAAGAGAGCTGCTCCATGAAAATCACTTCATGGCCCATAATGAAAAGCAAAACAAAACCAAAACTAAACCAAACTTGTCTTTGACTTTTTTCCTTAAGTAAAAGGGCTGTGTAAAACGATGACTTGTAGAGTGTGTGCCACTTCTCCCGGATCGGCTGTGCAGAAGTGCAGGAGTGTGAGTGATGTAGAGGTACTTGTTTATTATAGAGCACATTTCAATGCAGTAATCATAAATATTGCTAAGGTTGTGCTCTGGTGAAATATGACCTACATACTCTTGATTGTTTGTGTTACGTGATTTGTCTGACACCCATTACATTCTGGGTAATAGCAGCCATTTGTTGCTCCGCACAGCAGGCTCTTTTGACAAAAGAAAATAGGCAGCAATAAAAAAGCTATAGTCTGAATTACATTCTGCACGGAGCCGCAGTGCTGAGAGTTTGTGCAAGTGTCTTAACAATGCTCTGAACTGCCTCTTGTCAGCCTTCAGCCTGTAATGGCCATCTGTCCTCACATAAATCTGTCAAAACCTGCTAAGTTCAAGAGAGAGCCTAGAATATACCTTGTACTGTCAACACCAAAATGTACACATTCCCCAGAAAAATCAACACACAGGGAAGGAGCCAGAGGTTATGGGAGGCATTAGCACTGTTGATTTAGGCTTGTGGCATGAAATTGAGAGTCCAGCCATTAGTGGAAAGATGAGCAAAGGAATTGAGCATTAGGAATTGAGTGTTGACCTCCCCCGAACCACAGGGGAAGAAATTGTGGGCAGAGCAAGTCAGGTTAGAGAAATATAGCTGATTCAAGGGCCAAAAAGGGTAACCTGTCCCATCAGCAATGCTTAGAAGTTTGACACAACACTAAAAGAAATAAAAGAAAAAGTTCTTTGTGCTTGCTTTTGTTTTCTTTTAGTTTGCCTCAGGTCTCAACTATATCTGGAAATAGATTTTCAATTAGGCACGGGGTGATACAAAGTCTGTCATCCATGATATTTTTCAGTCTTGTGTAGAGATATTCTCTGATTATGGGAATTTGGGTAAAATGTCTAAAGAAAATAGTGAATTATTTAAAATTTTTCCCCTCCCCTCCCATGCACCAACGGTGAACTGTTCTCTATCTGATGAGCAAGTAGGATTTGATTCAGCGGGTGATGGGAACAGAAATTCACAGCCCTGATGTTTTTACTCATCGCACACATTTGGTTTTCCCAAAGCATTTCCATCCATTTAAAGCATACCTACTACAAAAGCATAATTACTTCAAAATTGGAAGAACTGTCTCTTTATTAAAAAGAACTATGATGTTCCTGGATATGGAGCATCTGGCACACAGTAGGTGCTCTGTGCATGACTATTCAGTGGCAGAGGGTCTCCTATTAGAAGAACATGAAAAGCTTTGTCTTTAACCTAAATGAAGTATGATCAAGGAATCTGTACATCCAAGAACAATTGGAAAACCATAAAACAATATTGAGCTTTAGATACCGGGACAAGGGTTTCAAATTTTCAAGTGTAAAAGAATTTCTATATTTACAATCCCTAGATAGTCAAGGTATTTTTAGAACTAGTCTCTCTTTTATAGTGGCCTAATTTGGCATTTCTGAAGTTCAGAGTTTCTTTTTATACATCTGGACTGTCAGTCAAAACACAGATATTTGGAGTAAAGGCCACGTGCTACACAGATGTTCAAAGACCTTGATTCTCAGCATGTGGTCTGGGAACCATCTCATTAAAATGTGTAACCAGCCTCCTAAGTGGCTCTTAGGCCACTGACATGTGGGACCAACTATTCAGAGAGAAACTGAAAAAAAGAGAGAGAGAGAGAGAAAGAAAACGAGCAAAATAAACTGTAGACAATTAAGTTCAGGCAGCATCCTACAAAGCACTCATGATCCCTTTGGCAAAAATGATAAGATTCTTGTGAAAAACAGCAACAGCAAGCCAAGTGGTGCAGACCTTTATTCTCAGGAAAGCAGAGGCAGGCGGATCACACTGAGTTCAAGGCCAGCCTGGTCTACAAAGCAAATCCAGGACAACCAAAGCTACACAGAGAAACCCTGTCTTGGAAAACCAAAGTCAATAAATAAAACAAAGACCAAAACAACAGAACAACAACAAAACACAAAAAGATTCAGAGACATGTGGTACATGCAAAGTGAGACACCCCAACAGGAGTCATTAGGAAAGTAAACTCCCCTTAAACTGAAGGAGCATAAAGAACTTTAAGCAGGTGAGTTCTGGGTGCTGAAGTGCGTTCTCTCTAGGACAAGGCTCACTCTGTTTGTTTTTATTTCACTGGCACTTGTCACTTACACAGCTTACTCATTAATTTGTGTGTATATTTGTGTGTGTTTGTGTGATGTAGGGTGTATATGTCCTATAGATATTTGTTGGTGTGGGCATCTGTGTGTGGTGCACATTGATGCAGGGACATATGGAAGCCAGGGCTCAGAATCAGATGGCTTTCTTCAGTCACTCTTCACACTTATCTATCTATCTATCTATCTATCTATCTATCTATCTATCTATCTACCTATCTATCTATTTATTTTTCATCTATTCATTTATTTATTGTTTCGGGGACAAAGTCTTTCACAGAACCTAAGCTCATGGATTTGGCTAGGCATTCCAGCCAATGATCTTCAGGGATTCATTTGTGTCTAACACCTATGATTTAGTATTATGGGTACATTTTGCCACACCAAACTTTTTACATGGATGCTGGTGATTTAAGCACAGGTCCCCGTGTGTTTAAATCACTTACGCAATAGGCACTTTTACTGACCATGTCATCTCTCCAATTCCTCATCATCAGTTTATAAGCACCTTTGGCTCTAATGGGGAGTATTCAAGAACCTGACCTCTCTGTTTTGTCATTGTTGTTTTTGTTTTGTTTTGTTTTGTTTTTGAGCATGAGTACTACTTTGTGTTGTGTTAGTAGCCAAAGATACCCTATAGTAGAAATCTCGACATGAGAACAGAGCAATTCAAAGCATGAACAAAACAAGGAGGAAAAGGAATAGGCACCTTTTAGGATGGAAACAAGTTGTTGTGCTCATCGAAAAAAGAACATGCACCTCTAAGGCAGAGAACTTTCCTGCAGGAAAACGTTACGTGCTTCACTGCTGAAGCAGCGAGTGAGCACATGGGCAAAGCCCGTTTCTGTGCAACTCAGGTGAGCCCAAAAGAAGAGTGCCCATGTCTGTATTTGTCTTTCTGATGTTCCCCCTGTTCTTCACTGAGATAATTAGCTCAGCATGCTAAAAACTGCCTACGATTGGTACAAAATCTTTTTTTTTTTAAAAAAACTTTCTTTCATATCTTTATCATCAAGTAGGAGAACAAGACAGCATCTTTCTGTTTATATCAAAATTGCATGTAGCTCTCTGTGACCTACTTGGTTCTTGACATATTTACATTTTTTTCCAGCAAGGTAGGACTTTTTTTCACCTTGAAATGCACAGTTGCCTTGAGTTGCACCCCAGGCTTGTTATAACTGGGTTTGAAGCCTTTGCTTCTTCCTTATTTCTTTCCCTCTTTCCTGTTTTCTTTCTTCCTTCCTTCCTTCCTTCCTTCCTTCCTTCCTTCCTTCCTTCCTTCCTTCCTTCCTTCCTTCTTTCCTTTCTTTCTTTCTTTCTTTCTTTCTTTTCTCTCTCCCTCTTTCTTTCTCTCTCTCTTTCTTTTTTCTTTCTTTCTGAATAGCATTCACCCATCTTCCTAAGCAGAAAATCTATTGTAAAATGTTCCCTTAAGTATAATGCCATTTGAACTGCAGCCTGACCTCCTTCAAAGTTCCTTGGAGAGTGGAGCTTCACAACGGTTCCTTCTGGGCAAGGTGGAATGAATAGTTTATTCATAGGTGAGACACGGAGGTAACTACTATGCCTCAGATTATCCTATCCTGGCTTTAGACATTTTTGTAGTAAGGCAGACAAAGCACTGACCCCGTACAAGCTAAGATTTGTTTCAGTCCTTCTGTCTCATCACCCACAGTGACAATGTGCTCTAAATAAAATGGTCCCTTGGCACAGCACTATTTAGAATCACTTTGCAGTTAGTTTTCTGTTGCAGAACCATATTTTAGACAGAATGTATTAGTTATGCTTACAGGAATGTATTATACCTACATTAGCCATGGTTTACTAAGTTAATGAACTGTGGAGACAGAGACTCTACGCCCTCAAGTTGTGGAGGGGCTCCAGTTCCCTGTGTACCGCTGGACCTTCCTATTTCACTGAACCTATTTCAACGTTGTCTGTGTACATAATTTCCACCCTGAACAAGATTTGCTGTCATGCTACTTTTTTATTTTTTAAAATATTGGCCCATGGGTAGATTCTTGATTGTTCTAATAGCCTTGAACAACTTTCTTTTTTTTCCTGCAGCATTCCTCGTGGGAAAATGCCACCAAGGCTGTTCCATGATTCTCCAATCCCAACACATTGATAACCTTTAAGTGACTCTAGCAACACCCTTGAAAATGCCAGTGTTGGTGACACCTGCTTCTGAAGCAACTGGCAGTGACACATTCCTGTTTTCTAGGCAGCAGGATTTGTTAGCATAGATGCTTGAAATACAAAATAGCACAGCCTTCACTGCTGCCTGGCATTGTCCATCAGTCTTTGCTGGGTGACAGTGGCCTAGGAGAAGAGTCTATTTTTCAAGCCTTGTCATGAATATAGTTCCCTTCTTCTCCACTCGTTTTTAATGATGGTCTGAAATCTAAGAAAAGTTGTGGAATTTATTTATCCTTGAAAAACATTACCTGTTTCTCTTCCCTCTTCATTTCCCTACATTCCTTTTTGTTTCTCTTTAATTGTAGGCCTAACTCCACCCACGACTCCTCCTCATAAAGCCAATCAAGATAACCCTTTTAAGGTTTCTCCAAAGCTGAAGCCCTCTTGCAAGACCGTGGTGCCACCACCAACAAAGAGGGCCCGGTACAGTGAATGTTCTGGTACCCAAAGCAGCCACTCCACCAAGAAAGGGCCGGAGCAATCTGAGTTGTATGCACAGCTCAGCAAGTCCTCAGTGCTCAGCCGGGGACACGAGGAACGGAAGACTAAACGGCCCAGCCTGCGGCTGTTTGGTGACCATGACTACTGTCAGTCAATCAATTCCAAATCAGATATACTCATTAACATATCACAGGAGCTCCAAGACTCTAGACAACTAGACTACAAAGATGCCTCCTGTGACTGGCAGGGGCACATCTGTTCTTCCACAGATTCAGGCCAGTGCTACCTGAGAGAGACTTTGGAGGCCAGCAAGCAGGTCTCTCCTTGCAGCACCAGAAAACAGCTCCAAGACCAGGAAATCCGAGCTGAGCTGAACAAGCACTTCGGTCATCCCCGTCAAGCTGTTTTTGATGACGAAGCAGACAAGACCAGTGAACTAAGGGATGGCGACTTCAGTAATGAACAATTCTCCAAACTACCTGTGTTTATAAATTCAGGACTAGCCATGGACGGCCTATTTGATGACAGTGAAGATGAAAGTGATAAACTGAGCTACCCTTGGGATGGCACGCAGTCCTATTCCTTGTTCGATGTGTCGCCTTCTTGCTCTTCTTTTAACTCTCCGTGTCGAGATTCAGTGTCACCACCCAAATCCTTATTTTCTCAAAGACCCCAAAGGATGCGCTCTCGTTCAAGATCCTTTTCTCGGCACAGGTCGTGTTCCCGATCACCATATTCCAGGTCAAGATCAAGGTCCCCAGGCAGTAGATCCTCTTCAAGGTAAGGTTATCAAAACCCACCTGGTGACTATTTCCCAGGAAGCTGTAGAAAATATCCAACCTCAGGGTAGGTCTTCTGGAGCCTCTCAGCTAACAAACTCAGCTAACTCTACCCCTTTCTCCATGTTCTTTCACATGCCCAGCTCTGAGTGCTCTGCCTTGGCCAATCAGAACAGAGAGAACCATTTGTAAGAAACTTGCTTGAGTAGCTTTTTCCATTACTTAAAAAGCAGCCCTGTGCCGGAAGAGTTGAGATCCATATAAGATAAGCATGCCAGTGTACCCTTCCCTTGAGCCACGGAAACATTAATAAGAGACATGGAGAAGGAATCTATCACTTCTTGGTGTCTAGGTTGATTAGCTGATGTCAAACTCTCACTGGAAGATCTTGCTAACAAAGAAAAGGCAAACCAGTGATGTTCAGTGGTCCCAGTAAACTTGTGCCAAGAGACAGTTGCAAATGTTGTTTTGGTTTTCTGCTCTCACCCAGATCCTGCTACTACTATGAATCAAGCCACTACAGACAGCGCACACACCGCAATTCTCCCTTGTATGTGAGATCGCGTTCAAGGTCACCCTACAGCTGTAGGCCCAGGTAATGAGGCCTGCCCTTTTCCCTCAGTTCAACAACCCCTTCATTAGATGGCAAGACATCCCCCCAAACTCTTCTTCTCCCCCTCCCCAAATGCCGATGTATTTTTTTTCTGTTTCATGCAAATGGAGGTGGTCGACTTAATGATGAAGTTGTGTTTCCCAGGTATGACAGCTATGAAGCATATCAGCACGAAAGGCTGAAGAGGGATGAATACCGCAAAGAGTATGAGAAGCGGGAATCTGAAAGGGCCAAGCAGAGGGAGAGGCAGAAGCAGAAAGCAATTGTAAGCAGTGTGGAGTTAATTTGTTTTCTTTTCTTTTCCTCTGTGACTTTTTTTTTTTCAGATTGAACAATAATCAAAAGTTAATGCTTTGTTAACGTGGAAAAAAAGCAACTTTTTGGCTTTAAAGTATCAGAGTCTTAAGACCTTTTTATTTAAAAGAAATGGTGTCAGTATATTTCTCATTATAGTTGGGTTATTAAGTTATTAAGTTATTATTACTTTAAGTTTTGTTCTGAAAAATAGAGAAAGAGGTGTCTTTGGTTTGATAGGAGTTGGAGAACATGTAATTTACAAGCTGCTTCCTATTGCTTCTTTCTTTGAATGGAGCATGGGGAGAGTCCATATTCCACATAAAGTCTTTTCGAGGAAGTCTGGCTAAGAAAGGCACATTCCTTAAGTTTGCTGAGCCAACATCTGACTGTGGGGTAGGTGAATTCATTCACCTAACACTCTGATGCTCGTGTGTAAAGATGGTCATGTGCTGAACTTGTTTTTTCTCTGGAATCCAATACTGTCCTTCGCTAGCTGCGCACATGCAATCTGAATCCAAAGTTTTCTCATGCTACTAAGCATCATAGACCTTGGATGGCAAAAAAAAAAAAAAAAAGTGGCACTCAGGTGGTCAAAATCCAGTACATGCCCATGGCAGACATTCTTAATCAATCACATAACTCTGTCCCTCTGAGGCCCCACAGAGCCTTAGGGTCTTTCCCAACATAGTGCTCCTGGGAGCCGTGGATAATCGATGAGCTATGGCACTGTTTTGGTTCATTGCACCTGCTGCCTGTCTGTGCTAGCTGCTCCAAGTCACTTCAGTGCAAGGCAGCATTTGACATATCTTGCATATAAGCTAACCAAGCCTTGAAGGTATTAAAGCTGGGTTCCTGTGGTACCTCCAAGAAAAGTCAGTAATATCATCAAGCATGGATAAAACAATAAAACTCACTGTATAAAACATATCACTGATGGCGTCAAGTCGTCTTAGCTGATAGTCACCAGCTACGTTGGAAAGATTAAATGAGAGGTTTGTTAGGTTGAAAGAGAAGTGGTTATATTGCATGGTTATATTGAAGTTCTGGGTATTCACTGCCATTTAGCTCTGCATCTGCTAAGGACAGAATCAAAGGCATTCTGAAAATTACAACACTTTACCTCATTTTTCCCTCTACTTTCAAATGAACTGTGATGTTAAGATTTGCCAGTGTCTTTAGTTCACACTTAGGAAGACTAATGAAAGCGAAAATTTCGACTTTTTGAACATCATTTTGTTTAACTAGTGGCCTGTTCAATCATTATCATTACTCACATTATGAGTTTGATAGAGTTTACAAAGCCTTTTCACAGCACTCATTGCAGTTGCTCATTACAAAAGGGAAACATACCGAGAGAACATACAATGACATGGTTTCTGCTGATTCAGTGTTCCTACTAAGTGTAAATTCATATCTTATAAGGTTCCTGATTTTTTTTTAAATTTAGTGTATTATTTGTTCATTTGAGCCAAATTCAGTGCAGTTCTAATCAAAGCCAGATAAATGTTTTAATCAAAAATATGTAGATAAATGACATGCATTTATTTTATGCCTATCAAAATAATTTAGGTCTAAGTACTTAATTAGAATAAAAGCAGAAAGGGAGATTTTTTTTTTCTGGTTCAACTGTTTCTAAAAATATCTAGTAATTTAATGTTAGTCCTGATGAGACAGAAACATTCTTAACCTCACCCTCTCTTCCATCTGTGTCTCAAATGTTGATTTAATTCTTTGACCAAGACAGTCTTTATTAGTCCAAGACAGTCTTTATTAGTACCCTTTGAATGAGGACTTGGAGTAATCCAAATGTCAACTTGGCTATATGAAAAGAAAACATGATGCCTTTAGACACTGGTGAGACTTTTGTCATAGGTATTTACTTAGATTTTAAAATGCATGTTCCCTGGAAAAAAACCCAGGGAACAGAAACTGTTTCCTAACACAGTAATCTATGGGTAGTAAATACTTCATACATATTTGAGACTTTCTGTCTAATAAGTTCCCACTTGGAAAGTTATATGCTTATGATATTTCTGTTAAGCACACAATAAGTCTTTGAATCCTTTGATAAGTAATTGCCAGGTGCTTGAGATATAAATTTATTCAAGACCTGGTGCCTGACTCTGAAGTACTTGGAATCAGCTGGCAACTAAAGATGTACAAGCTGGAAATATGAGAATAGGGGTATTATAAAGGGTTATCGAAGATGTATGGTTAAAAGTGCTCATCTAGACATGTGGGTGGGGAAGAGCAAACATAGGGCAGGTGAAAGTAATGAAAAATTTGCAGGGAGGGAAGGCCAAGTTTTTTAACAACTAGTATGCCCAATATGGCAGCCCAAGTTAATTACATGGCTAGGTTTGCTACTCAGAATTAAGATGGAAGGTGTGAATGGATTTTGAAGACTTTAGTACAAAGAACAGTGGGAAATTCAGCTGGGACTGGTGGTGCACACCTTTAATCCCAGCACTTAGGAGGCAGAGGCAGAAGAATCTCTGAGTTCAAGGCCATCCTGGTCTACAGAGTGAGTTTCAGGACATCCAGGGCTATACAGAGAAACCATCTCTCTCTCTCTCTCTCTCTCTCTCTCTCTCTCTCTCTCTCTCTCTCTCACACACACACACACACACACACACACAAAACAAAACAAAAGCAAGAATCATGGGAAAGTTCCAAGTGTTTTTGTATCTATCATGAGGCATATGATATTTTAGATATTTGGAGAAAAATAGTATGTATTATTAGCATTATTTTCTGTTTTTTCTATATTAATGTGGCTCTTAGAAAATCTTACATTACTTACATTTTACTATGCCTTTATTGACAGTTACTACTCAAGGTTGAGGCTCTGCCTAGGAAGCATCTCTGGGAAGTGGTTTATTCTGCTGGGAACTTGCAGTGATTTAACTACAAAGCTTGGGTAGAATGGACTTGAAAGCAGTCTTGGCTTCCATAGATACTTCCTGAAAGGAATTTAAAGCAAGCTAGTAAAAAAAAAAAAGCCTTAAAATGTGGTCATTGATATTTTACAGAATAAGTGTTCAGTTTTGTCTTGTAGGCTGCATTGAATTTTTGTTTCATTTTCAGGGAAAGTGGTCTAGGGGGTCTGCAAGCTTGTCATGAGTTGAAGCTCTGTAAGTCTTACTGGAGCCTTGTTTGAGCAAACTCTCATAAAACTTAAAGAATACTCACAATTAGAAACTACAAATACAGAAGTCTCCATTATGATTGGATATTACCATTACATCAGTGCCTGCTTTCATGTGATTTCCATCCAAACCTGTTCTCAAAAACAAAACAACAACAAAAACAAACAAACAAACAAAAAACAAACCAGCTGGCTCTTTGCCTTTCTGTTCCTTAAGTTTAAAATAATTCAGATCACACTGGAGCTATAAACACCAGAGTTTAGTACTTAGTGTCTGAACTGTCACTGTTTAAAATTTTTGTTGAAATCCAACTCCAACACCATTTGCAATCTGTACAGTTTCTGCCAGAAAAAAAAAAAAAAAGATAACTGGATGTCAATTCACAGAACAAATCTAGGCATTATAGTATGGCTCAGTGCTTAAAACCAAACCCAGATGCTGAGAAATGGCTATACTCTCACATAGCTCTCCTATATTGGTCTATATACAACCAAGGGGGCCACAAACAATACATCATTACTGTTGATTATAAATGTCTTTTTCCAAATGTAGAAATGGAACTTATTATTCATAGACAAAAGAGTCCAGTTTCCCACAAAGCCTTTTTTTCATGATTTTTTAAATATTTATCCTTTTCAAAGAATTTTTATTAGAGGGAAATGTATGTGATACCATGACTTTTAAGTTCAGAATTTGGAAATTTTCAGTTTTGTAAGAAAAAGAAAAGCTAGGGGATTGTTTATAGCGTCATCCCTGTTGTGTGCACTTTCATGGGTTTAAACGATCGATCTCATATTAAGCACACACATGTTCACTCAGCACTAGGGTATGGGGAGAGGCCACAATAACATAAGGAAATGAGTGAAATTATAGTTAAGTTTGGGCAGGTACCAGCATATGCCTGAATTCGTCAAAATATTTACACTGAGTCTGTGCAACTTTTATATTTATATTCTGATTATATTCAAGTGAGGCTTTTAAAGATACTATTAGTAGCAACTAGATTCAGATGCATCTCAGCTTTTCCTTGATTGTTAGTTAGCTCTTGGATGGATTCAGGGTAGACTTAGATTCTAGCCTGGAAGATTCTCTATAATATTTGCCTAAAGGTACTTTTGGAAATCTGAATGCTATTGTATTATTTCAGTTCCCCAAATACCCTTTAGTAGAAAACATTTAGTAAACATTTTCTCTACTACATAAGTGTACTCAGTATTAAGAACAAGGGCAACAGTTTTTTTTTTAAGTCACTTTTTAGTTGATCTTCCTTTTTGGCCAGCTGTATATTTAGCTAGCTGTGAACTCTGTTACATTTTTTAAGTAAAATTAGTTGGCTAGATCATTCAGTTATGTACAGTATTCATTATTACTGTGTATATGTGTGATGGGGGGGGGTGCTGAGTAAAACATGGGAACTTTCCATGCTGACTGCCCCTGAGCTATTTCTCCAGAAGTACTTTGAGAATTTGTGTTGAAGTTATTTTGGAACTACTTTGGAATTGAAAACAAAAATCTTTTGTTCTGATAGTTAAAATGGAGTTCTCTTTGCAGAGAAAAAATGAATTAACAATTTTTATGCTGCCCTGAGTTAAAAAATGTAGAATGAAATTGGGAACCAAAATTGAAATTACACTAAACACCCTGGTGTCTAGGAATATTTTACTGAACTAATCCAATCAAAAGTATCTGATACATGACTTGGCCTATATAGCACTCAGCAAATGTCAGCTCCCGATTGCTTCCCATTTCTCCTCAGTCAAACTCCACTTATTGAGTGTCACTTATTATCTCATGAGAAACCACCATTGCTTGTTTTTCCCAGCTAACCAGCAAACTCTATATTCTTCCTGATAAAGATTTTAGTAATAGGAAGTCAGTTAATTCCGTCATCCTCTTTTTCCTTATTTATCCCCTGTGTTTTAGTGTAACGAGAATTTACTGTGGTGGTTAATGCAACATAAATCTTCAGTTTTATTATCTACCCCATAAGCAAACTAGCCTTTGTGAAAATTGAAGCTAAAAGTTATTTGATAAATGTTCCATCCTCCTCAATAGTGAAACCTGGTCTGAAAATAATTTTTCAACCAGCTTTTTCCAAAGGTTCTGAGTTCCTTCCAGCTCTTAAGAACTTGGAAATGCTATTAAGCATTTTGATTTCTTCTCCTTTCATCTCCTGTTTAGAAATTAATGTCTTGAAAAATTGGATGCAAATGTTATTTTTTTAAGACATGAAGTCTATTCCTTCTTCTAATTCAACTTCTCCATGTTAAAAGGCCGAATCTTTTCTGGAAATCTTGGCCAATCATGGACAGATTTTTTTGTCTTTGCCATCTAGACCTTACCGTGTCTTTCTTCTATTTTCATGTTTAGCGTGTAGAAAACAAAGGAATTCAATGTTTTTTAGAACATTCCTGCTTGTCTTCAATCTTCTGCTTTTCGATAGCATAGCAGGGCATGGCCCATTCTTGTGTTTCATCAAGGAGCTGGTAGATTAAAAGGTGATTTGAGTGGTGGAGACACAACTCTTTCGAGCTGAGTCTTCTTTACTGAAGACTCTCTCAGTACTAGAAAAGGTCCTTTGGGTTATGTCTTTTTGTGAAGATCATTGTTGCATACAGCTTTGTATAAAGCCGCAATTCAGAAAGTTCCCCAATATGTGTGCACATATGGTCGATTTTAGCTGTAACCTCACATTTCCTTGAATACATAGGCTATGTGTATTCCCATAATGGTAGCTGAGCAATTTCTGTGCTATGGCTCAATTTCTTTCTTTCTCTTCTGCAGTTCCATCTCCTTTCTTTACACAGTAGTAACTTTCCTAAAAGGCTCATTAAAAAAAAAAAAAATCCATAACATCATGCAAGCAGGCGCCAGGAAGTTTAAGTTTAGATAACAGTCCCATCACATTTGGCTGTTGGGCTAAAACTGGGTGCATAAATAGAATGGAATGTCGTGTTATGATTCCCTTGATACTGTTTGTGAAGCACTGCCTAGGCTTGAGCCTCACCAGACATTTCTATCTACTGAATGTCCAGCTGTGTTGGATACTCTGGAAATACAGTTTCGGCCTTCAGCTGTGACATACAATCTACATGGAAGTGAATCAGGTGCCTGCTTGCTTTACTTCACCAGGCCAGCTAATAGGCTTGATTGCTGTGGTCAGAGGAATTGTGCATACCAACCGTTTGAGTGGACTCTCCTCTCTGATTTCCAGAGTTCATTTTCAAATGAGTCAGCTTATATAATAACCTGGAAACATGCATCTATTGTAACTTCTCACCCTTCAGTCTGTAATTTGCTTTTGGTAAGTCACTCAGCTAAGCTGCCTAGATAGAGCTTTCCCTTATTAGAGGACCATACTCATATAACACCAACTTTGTGTTAGAATATCTCAGAGAGTAAAGACCACTGAGCACAGGTTAGTGTTAAAATGTATTAATCTGGGGCTGGAGTGAATGCTTAGACACTAAGAGTACTTTTTGCTCTTGAAGGGGATACAGGATTGCTCTGCAGCACTCGGATGGTAGCCCACAACACTTATAACTCCAATTCCAGGAATTCAATGCCCTTTTCTGAACTCCATGAGTATCAGGCACACATGCATTTGTGGTTCACAAATGCATATTCAGGCAATGGAGTTATACACATGATAATGAAATAAATTATTAATTGATTTTAATCAATCTTATACTATGTATTGAGATTCTTTTGTGTACTTAACATAAAGTAGGGCAAAGAAAAAATAATTTCATGAATTCTTCACTGTACTAGGGAGAGGGACACTGAGCAATGAATAAACTGTTAAGGATTTAATTGTACTTAAACAGAGGACTACAGAGGAAACACAGATTTCATAAGACCAGCTAATAGCATTTCAACTGAAGTCTCAAATGAAACACCTGTGGAGCTTAATTTAATTCAAGAGATTATATGTGAGGGGCTTGGAGTATAATTTAGGAAATATATTCCAAGTTACAGTGGAGACCATGTGCAAAGGCTTGAGATGGAAGGGAAGCGATGTAACTAGGGACCCTGTAGATGTTCAGCATAAAAACTCAAGTCGAGGAAAAGATGAGTTGTAGGAAAAAAAGTCCGTGAAGATAAGTCCTGATCTTGCAGGGCCCACCTAATAGGGCTTGTTAATGAATTATCAAAAGTACTAGCGGCCATTATGCATTTACTTTAAATGGCAATGTTATGACTGACTCCTTTTGACTTATTGACAATTATTCCATCTGTGGTAAAAGGACAAATTAGAGGGAAAAAACATTGACATGAGGATTTAAATTAAAAGTTATTACACTAGCTCATAAACACAAGTTGAAAGTTTGGCATTGGGGAGAGGGAATGAAGAAGCCAAACCGGAGAGAATGAAGAGGAAAAGCTCTGCAGGACCTAAGTTCAATTCCTGGCACCTATAAGGTGGCTCATGGCTATTTGTAAGTCTAGTTTCCTAGGGCCCAGTGCCTCCCCCTTGGCCTCTGGTGTGTAGCTAGAGAGTTTTGTTTCACAATGTTGGTCCAGTCTAAGAGGCCTGGAGGAACCCTAGTATGTAGTTGCTTCTCTGAAGCTCAGAGGAATGTACTTTCCTGATGAAAATACACAGTAGTTCTGCTTATGCTAAATGAGAGGAGTCATAGATGAGCAGACCCTAAAAGAAGCTGCAGAACAGGTAGAAGACGTTGAGCTTCACCTCACAAGTGCTGCTAAGTTCCCACTCTGTGGCAGATCATGTGCTAATACCCATGAATAAGTAAAGGCTATCAACAAATGTGGGCAGATTTCTTACTGCCTTAAGCCTTAAGTGACTTTTGCAGCTTAGGCAAATGGGATACTCAGTATAACCAAAAACAAACAAACAAACAAACCTCTTAGGCAGCAGAACCTTTATTCTAGATCCATGTTTCCCAGATGCTGCTTTGATCTTAATTAAAATCTCCGCAACCTTGAGTTTATTTTGTTTTGCTTGTCCCTGGTAGACATGTAAACTAATTGGTAAGAGTAGTCTTTCTATTTTCTCTAAATGTTCTTCAATTATGAGACTTTATTCCGTTTGGCCCTGCCTCTGAAAAAAATATCCAAGATGTTTTTTTTTTTTTTTTTCCCTAAGAATGAACCCCACATTTGTATAAAAGTAATCTTGTCTTCAGGCAACAGTATAGTCTTCCTGGGTTTTGTAGGTTATAAATTTCTAATGACTTCTACATTATGATCATATTGACTTCATTTGTAGAAATGAGGCCACACCTCTCTAGTCTGTTCCTGAAATAGGACTGACTCTATTGGCAAAGTACAATTTATATCCTTTTTCATTCGGCCCTTAATCTTCAGAGACCCATGGCTAAAAATGGCTTACATTTTCAGACTGACTCTCAAATGATTGTCCCTAGAGCACATGCATTAGTATCACTGTGTGTCTGTGCTGTAAGTGAAGACTGTTGAAACTTTTCTCTGGGTTGTTTTAGTGCTTTAGCTTCCGGATAAATGCCAACAATTGCATTTTGAACATGTGCCGTGAAGAAGTCTTTTGTGTAGTAGAGATTAGTAGTAGATTGTGTAGTAGAAATCCACCCTTTGAGGATATCAGAACTCATATGTTTTCTGATTAGAATTCTGAATTGATGAAAAATTAGTTTCATAAGCCAAATTACTTATTGTACCAATTTTGAAGATTACTAACAAAGTCACAAGTGCTCTCATATTTCATATATACTGGCTGTCTGCTCAGTGATTCAAAACTCTCATTGCATGAATGCCTTTTTTGATACATAAAGATACATGTGAAGAAAGACAAGAGTGGGACAGAAGAAGCAGAAAAGAGATCTGTGGAGAAGAAAGCTTAAGTGTGAACCAAGAGCCTAAACTAAGGCATGGAAAGTCTAACTTGGTTCCCATGTGGCTTTTCCTTAGATGTGGTGTCTGTTTTGCTCTAATGAGATTGTTCTGTGAATTCCTGTACACAATTAGGTGCTCATGGCTGCTTCTAGTGGCACATCTTCATTTTGCCTCCAGAGCTAGAAAAAGCCTCTTCTTGCTTTTGCTTATAGGAAGAACGCCGTGTGATTTACGTTGGTAAAATCAGACCCGACACAACGCGGACAGAACTGAGAGACCGCTTTGAAGTTTTTGGTGAAATTGAGGAATGCACAGTAAATCTGCGGGATGATGGGTGAGAATCTTCAAAATTATTTCTTGTTTAGAAGTTGACGTATGTAAAAAATTATGACCCTAAGATTGCTGGGATGGGAGTTGCCAATGTAAGTGCTTTGACAGATGACAAGTTGAGTTCAGAACCTTATTTATTTTCTTTCATCCCTATTTATTAATCTTTCTAGTTGAGATTTCCTGTCTCAGAATAAGTATTTAGCTGCCTGACAGGACAATCCCACTGATAAATGGATGTGGTGGCGGAGATGCTGGCACAACTGATGTCTCCCAAAGCAGAAGGGGTGGCAGTCCGCTGTGCTGACGCTGCCTGACCAGCTCTCGGTGTCTCTTCCCTGCCCACTGCAGAGACAGCTATGGTTTCATCACCTACCGTTACACCTGTGATGCTTTCGCTGCTCTTGAGAACGGATATACTTTACGCAGGTCGAATGAAACTGACTTTGAGCTGTACTTTTGTGGACGGAAGCAATTTTTCAAGTCTAACTATGCAGACCTAGGTATGGTATATAACTATTGTACATAGAAGGATGGGTCCATAGCACAGATCTAAAAATGAAAGCGAGTTTACTCCACACACCCCTTAGGCTAGGCCAGCCTTTGGCTTTCCTAAAGAGAATATTTGATTGCATTTCCTTTTGTTGTTTTAGGAGACCATTTCAGAAGGAAGGTGCTTAAGGCTGAGCTATAAAGGGTAGATGTTCTTGTACTCTGGAGTAGATGCTAACCCTTCACCATTTGTGGTGTGTGTGTGTGTGCCTGTCTGTCTGTCTGTCTGTTATTGTCTTGTGTATGAATGTGTTTTATGTGCCTGTATCTACATTTATTTAAATTTTGCACATGTCTGTGTTTGTAGCCCGTGCTTGCTTTCCATGCCTACTTCTCAATGTTTTTCCATAAATTTGAGCACTGTCATTGTTTTGTGGTACAAGGTATGCCAAAGACTTGTTCTTCCTTCTTTATTATGTCACAAGCTGTTGGAAATACTCTTATTATCTATTATTTATACTGGAGAAGAGAAAGCTGAAGTTCATTAGCTAAATGACCACCTCCTTATCTTCTTGAGAATAAAGTATAACAAAGAACAAGTTTGTGGACTGTTTCCAGACCCTACACATTTCATAGGAATCTCTGAAAACATTTGTCATTTGAAAGCAAAGTTACAATAGGAGGCATATGTCGTTATTGTGCCCACTGTACATATGATTGAAATAAAATCCATATAACTATTTACATTTTCCTGTTCAAAGGATACTATTTAGATGAAAAGTAAAATTCAGATACAATGACATAGGTGACATGATTATCAACTGATTTCAGAATTTTGTCTCAGAGTAACCCCTTTTCTGTAGTTGAGATCATGTTACATTTGTGCACATGTGTGCTTATACCTGTACATATAGTTAAAAGTTGTACCTTTTTAGGCAATAATACATTTAATAGTTCCCTAATGTGATTCACAGGACTAAAAATAACTCATGCACATATTTTAATGGTCGCATACTATTTTGCTGAGCAGGTAGTATCATTATATTAGGTAATTGTAACTCTATTTGTATTCAATTTTTATTTTTTGATATTATAAATAATGCTACAATGGACATCTTAATTTCCTTTCTAATTTTAATTTTATTCCACTGCATGCCATTCCTTATCTAATGTGTGTGTCGTACGCCTTTTAATTCTTTGAGGCAAGAATGAAGAAAAGTGGCAAATGTGCATATCATGATTATTTTAAATTAACTCATAATAAGGATAAAATTAGCATATGCATCTATTCCTCAGCATTATTAGCTATCCATTCACAATTGCTCTGATGCAGAATAAAGACAAAAATGAATACCAAATACTGAGATTTCTTTTTCCCTTCCAGCACAGTTGTGTCTTCCCTGAGTAACTGATATAGGTGCTCTGCATTGTTCAGGGGGATATGCTATAATTCACTTCACAAGCTAAATAGATAGAGGGGAGCAGGGGGAGCGGCAGCTGACTGCCAGAGAGATAGAGGCCTAGGGATGAAAATATAAAACCCGGCAACT
Organism: Psammomys obesus; assembly: GCF_907164565.1. Classification (NCBI taxonomy): domain Eukaryota; kingdom Metazoa; phylum Chordata; class Mammalia; order Rodentia; family Muridae; genus Psammomys; species Psammomys obesus. Next base: position 33,760,492 of record NW_026596051.1, on the reverse strand, counting down.
CATTTGTTCAAGTGTTGGCTGATAAAAACAGTCAAGACAGATTGAAGCCTTGAGTTTATTTGACTTATTTTCTTTAGTGATGAAGGCTAGATTGTTTCTACTCGCTTACAACATCTAGATTTTAAAACAAGCTACCTAGAGGGGTCTTTAGATCACGATTCATCATGGCAGAGGGAGGATTGGATGGTATTTCCAAATTGAACTGGCACCTCCCTGAAATATTTCCAAGAAGAATGCTCCTTTTCAACTCATATCTCCCTGCCTGGCCAGCAGTCATGGAAGCATCACCATTGCTAGGCTCACTCACTATTTTTTTTTTTTTTTGGAAAAACATGTCCTTTTTTAAATTTTTATTTTTTTTCACAATTTACTCATTCTATATCCCAATTGAAGCCCCCTCCCACAACTCCCCCCAGTCCCACCCACTCTCCATCTCCCCCTCATCCCCTTTCCCTAGTCCACTGAAAGGGAAAAACATGTTTGATGTACATTACAGTACCATGGGATATTCAAGCTCCCTAAAGCCTAACATGGCCATCAAGGAGTGGTTGTTCTGAACATGTTCATGAGGTAGACAAAAGAGCACCAGCATCAGAATGATATCACCCTGTGTTTGAGACCTGGATCCATGCTGATGTTGGAAAAGTGTTTCAGCTCCGTTAGCTTTTGATTATTTCTATATAAAATAGCTCATATTTTTGTGGAGGCATATTAAACGTCTGTGGAGGAGCTGACATCACAATGCCGTGAATAAAATAAATAGGTTATAATTGAAAATGTGAGCAATAAGAAGGTAGAGATTTTGGATTGCTTTTAAGTGAAAAAATTAATGTTTGGATCTAACCTTGGAGCTCAATGAAAATTTCAAATGCCTTATCTTTGTTTCCACACAGAATTTGGACTAAATGTTTCAAGCCATGCCTGATCCCTAAATAAAAGTAACACAGTAATGTACTGCATATAAAAAGGAACTGAAAGCTCCTAGATACGTTAAAATTAAACAAAACCAACATAATACCTAACATTTTTTGCTGATGTAAGAAAATATGCTATCATTTTAGACAAGTTCTACCATTTTCTCCCTATTTTATTTGCTCTGCCAAATGAAGTCACCCTGCCACACATATCCTATTTTTGTACCGTAGAAACTGGTTAATGAAGACTACAATACCTACTATTTATTAGCCAATTTTATAAATGAGAGTGCAAATTTAATGTGACTTAGTTAGGGCTGTAGTGGTGCAAGTAGGATTGGAAGTCTACCCTATAGGACTTTTTATCTGTTGGTTCTGTTTACTGTCATAATCAAATGACTCTTACCAACAAACTACCTTGTTTTAAAAATATTAAACAGGGCCAGGAATAAGGATCAGCAGTAACTAACACTTATTGCCCTTTCAGAGGGCCTAAGTTTTGATTTTCTGCACCCACATGATGGCTCACAACCATCCATAACTCCAGCTTAAAGGGATCTAACAGCCTCTTCCGGCTTTCACAGGAGGAGGTATACATACAGTGAACCTCCATACCTGTAAACAAAACACTCAAGCGTATAAAACTAAGTAAATGAGTCCAAATTTAAAAAAAAAAAAATTAAGCAGGAAGATGGGATCAGAACAGAGTGAATTTATATTAAGAATACAATAGCTTTGATTAAGTATTAGTTAGACAAAGAAATCATGTTCAGGCATATGAAAAATAAAACACAACCTTCACCATTACTTCTTTATTTACTCAAACAGTATATTATGATGACAATATCAGATATGCACTTATGTGTTTCCTTGCCATTTTTTGTAAACAATTCCCAGATTCCAGTATGAAAATTTGTTTTTGGCTATAGTTTTTATAGTATGTGGGTGCTTGAGATTAATCCATTTTTCAACAACGTTAATTAGACTACCTACCTGGTGCCAATAGATTTTCAGGTGTGAAGAATACAAATGTGGTGTTTTTGTTTCTATTAATGTAAGATCATTATTTATAATAATTTCTTGTTGAAAACAACAAGAGTGGCTTTTAGTTTACTTCCATTTTTTTCCATCAGATCTTACTGTGTTCCAACATCTTCTCCTTAATAAGAGAAGGTATGATGGACTTCATGCTGTTGTCTTCCACATGGCCTATCTCACCCAACAGAATAATCTCTTCTGGACACCTATTAAGAGGCATAATGTTGTGTGTGTTTAATTAGGTATCAATGTGAACTCAATCACACTAAGGAAACTCTTGAGAAATATTGTCTAACAGCATTTTGCATATTTATCAATAGAAATACAGAATATTAAATTCTGGGTTACCATTTGGATAGTCCAACATTAGGCCACTGAATTCTCTAAATTCCCTCTATGAAAAAAAAAAAAGTTCAAATTTACCTTCTTGGTCCCATAATACCTTATGTACCACAGAATAACCCGGAGCTACAGCCCCAACCTCAGACAAGTGTGTCTTCATGTGGAGATTTATGTTTCCATATTCTCTACTCTTGCATTCCCGTAACTTAGATTTCTGTACTGTAACTTAGCTTAGGAAAAACATGAAACGTTTATATGGTTACATTTGTTAATGCATTTCTGAAAGGACCACATTTTACTTCTTTTCAAACAAACACTTTCTAAGAAAGTAATTTATTCACAGAAGGTTTTGCTATATTTTCAAGAAATTCTTTCTCACTTGTAAGACCAGCATGAGCTATGTACCTTTTTACGTAGATATAGATGGAAAATAGTTAGCAGTATTTAACAGAATTTTGCTTTACACACATAACTAAACACAACTATTTAAAAAGAATTATGTGAAGCAACAATCAGATTTTTTCAAAAATTTGATTTGAATTAGTTGAAAAGTTTAAAACATTCTAGAATGATCTTTGTCCCTCCTATTCAACTGAATTTTATGCTCAATAAAGTTAAATCCATTGAATGGGAAAATTATTTCCAGCCTCTACTGTATCTTTGCCTCTAACTTATTGGAGAACAATTGGCAAATCACTTAAAATGCCAATAAGAGAAAGGTAGTCACCTATAAAGATATTAAATATTAAAGAAATATTGACATCTACCGTTCCTATGTACTCCGAGTTTTAGGTATATGATGAATCCATAGGTTTTTGTTTTTGAAAGGTAACTAATATTTTCTGTGCTTACATGTATACGTACAACAAAATTCAGCATTGTTTTAAAGAACATTGATCAGCTGCATTGCAATTGAACCAGGGATCTTGAATTGCATTAACAGTCACCAGCAAAGGCTGCATCTAACCATCTGGGTTTCTTTCAGATTCAAACTCAGATGACTTTGATCCTGCTTCCACCAAGAGCAAGTATGACTCTCTGGATTTTGATAGTTTACTGAAGGAAGCTCAGAGAAGCTTGCGCAGGTAACATGTTCCCTGGCTGAGGATGACAGAGAGACGGTCAATACCTCACAGGACAAAGCGTCCTTTCCCAAGACTCTTGCAAGTCATACTTAGGAATTTCTCCTACTTTACACGCTGTACAAAAACAAAGCAAAACAACAGCAACCGTATCAGAACAAGAACAACAACAACAACAACAGTTTACATGAACACAGCTGCTGAAGAGGCAGGAGATGGAATGATAATCCAGTAAGCACACGCTTATTCACGGGTGTCAGCTTTGCTTTCCCTGGAGGCTCTCGGTGACAGTGTGTGTGTGTGTGTGTGTGTGTGTGTGTGTGTACTTGTTTGGAAAGTACATGTGTGCACATGTGAGGACTTGGGGGCACCTGACCAGAATGAACAAGGGCAAACCCCTTCAAATGGCAGCATTTCCATGAAGACACACTTAAAACCTAGAACTTCAAAATGTTCATATTCTATACAAAAGGAAATATATATATATATATATGTATATATATATATATATATATATATATATATATACATATAAATTAAAAGGAAAGAAAACTCACAAACCACCCTAAAATGAAACTGCTGATGTCTGCCATCAGCCTCCGGTACTGTCTTTTCCGAAAGTGCAAAACCAACCTGCAGCAAGCTCTCCCTATGTTGTGACAATCCCGAAGACACTACAGGTTCCACAGAACTAATATCCTCCCTCTATCCCTTCCCCTCTCTGTCTTTCTTCTCCCTCCCCCTCTCTTTCTCTCTGTCTGTCTTTTCCTCTTTCCCTCTCTCTGTCGCTCTGTCTGCCATGGGATTTGGGTGGGAGAGGATACTGCAGGCACCAGATGCTCAACTTTCCTAACATTTTGAAGTTCCTGTAGTTCGTCCTTTGTCCTGACACCTATGTATATGTCCAAAATGTTGATCTTCCACTGCAAATTTTGAAAAGCCTTGTCATTGGTCAAGCGAGGAGTGTGTTCGGCGGTTCCTTCTGAGGAGCAGATGTGGTGTTACATGACTACTGAGAGTTGAGTAGAACTCTCTGGATGTGTTCCGATAGTGTAATTGCTACATTCTCTGATGTAGTTAAGTATTTACAGATGTTAAATGGAGTATTTTTATTTTATGTACATACTCTACAACTATGTTCTTTTTTGTTACAGCTATGCACTGTAAATGCAGCCTTCTTTTCAAAACTGCTAAATTTTTCTTAATCAAGACTATTCAAATGTAATTATGAGGTGAAACAATTATTGTACACTAACATATTTAGAAGCTAAACTTACTGCTTATATATATTTGATTGTAAAAAAAAACAAAACAAAACAAAACAAAAGACAGTGTGTGTGTGTGTGTCCGTTGAGTGCAACTACAACAAAATGACGCTTCACGCACATCCATCCCTTCTTAGGTGAGCTTCGATCTAAGCATCTTGTCAACAACAACAAAAATCCTAGGCCCCTAAAGGTATTAACCACTTCTGCGATATTTTTCCACATTTTCTTGTTGCTTGTTTTTCTTTGAAGTTTTATACACTGGATTTGTTAGGGGAATGAAATTTTCTCATCTAAAATTTTTCTAGACAATATCATGATTTTCTGTAAAGTCTCTCAATGGGGAACCATTAAGAAATGTTTTTATTTTCTCTATCAACAGTAGTTTTGAAACTAGAGGTCAAAAAAATCTTTTTAAAATGCTGTTTTGTTTTAATTTTTGTGATTTTAATTTGATACAAAATGCTGAGGTAATAATTACAGTATGATTTTTACAATAATTAATGTGTGTCTGGAGACTATCTTTGAAGCCAGTATCTCTTTCCCTTGGCAGAGTATGATGATGGTATTTAATCTGTATTTTTTACAGTTATACATCCTGTATAAATACTGATATTTCATTCCTTTGTTTACTAAAGAGACATATTTATCAGTTGCAGATAGCCTATTTATTATAAATTATGAGATGATAAAAATAATAAGGCCAGTGGAGACTTTCTACCCAGGGTGCATGGCGACTGTCAGGTTGGAGTCTAAGTTCTTCATTTGGGAAACTCAGCTCGCTCAGAAGCAGTGTTCCTTCTCTCACTAGCATGGCCTCTGATACGACCATGATGTTGTTCTTGGTGACATTGCTTCTGCTAAATTTAATAATAATAATAATAATAATAAATGTCAGAAAAAAAACCCTCCATTTTGAGCATCAGGATTTCATCTGAGTGTGGAGTCTCTACCACGGAAGTCACTAAAGTTTGGAGTATTTGATTTTCAAATTGAGGTGCGTTTACTGTTTGGCTGACATGACTTTTCTGGAAGATGTGATAGGCCTACTACTTAATTGTTCTTTTCCTTTCTCTCACCAAACACGATCTTACAAAATGGGTTTCACCCCCAGGCCAATGCAGCTAATTCTGAGAGCTGCCTTCATTTATCACCAGCATATTGTGTTTTGAGTGAATCCACTGTCTGTCCTGTCGGATGCTTGCTCAAGTGTTTGGCTTATTATTTCTAAGTAGATAGAAAGCAATAAATAACTATGAAATAAAAGAAATGTGTTCACAGGTTCTGCGTTACAACAGTAACACATCTTAATCCGCCTAATTCTTGTTCTGTAGGTTAAATGCAGGTATTTTAACTCTTTGTGAACGCCAAACTAAAGTTTACAGTCTTTCTTTCTGAATTTTGAGTATATTCTGTTGTAGAATAATAATAAAAAGACTATTAAGAGCAATAAATTATTTTTAAGAAATCAATATTTAGTAAATCCTGTTATGTGTTTAAGGACCAGATGCGTTCTCTCTTTTGCCTTTAAATTTTTGTGATCCAACTTTAAATACGTTCTCTCGTTTGCCCTGGATTATGGACACGACTGAAATACGTGGTTTCTTTTCTTACGTATCAAAAGACAACACTACAGATTTCATGTTGAGGATTCATTGATCTCCCTCACCCTCTGGCCTGACAAATCTTGTTACCATGAAGATAGTTTTCCTCCATGGACTTCAAATTGCATCTAAAATTAGTGAAGCTTTTGTATCTTATGCAGACACTGTGGGTAGCCCATCAAAATAGAAGCTGTAAGCTGTGTTTCTTTCTTTCTTTCTTTCTTCTTTTTTTTTTTTTAACTTGTTTTGGGAGAGAATGTTTCCAACAATCGTATGCATCCCACCATCATGGGAGGCACATTTCAGCATAGATCTATAAGACTTTCAGATGACCATGGACCATTGCCTTCATGCTGTGGTAAGTACTACATCTACAATTTTGGAACCCGAACTGGTGCTTTAGAAATGCGGGGTTTTTATTAAAAAAAAAAAAAGAAATGTAGCAGAATAATTCTTTTAGTGCAACAAAATCAGTTTTTGTAAAGGACTCTGAGAACAACGGTTGGGCTGTTCAACACTCAAAACAGCAGAGAGGGAACTTGGCACTATTGGGGTAAAGTGTTTGGGTCAGTTGAAAAAGGAAACCTTTTCATGCCTTTAGATGTGAGGTAACAGTAGGTAATGATTATGTGTCCTTTTTTGATGGCTGTACCGAGAACTTCAATCACTGTAGTCTAAGATCTGATCTATAGATGACCTAGAATAGCCATGTACTATAATGTGATGATTCTAAATTTGTACCTATGTGACAGACATTTTCAATAATGTGAAAACTGCTGATTTGATGGAGCTACTTTAAGATTTGTAGGTGAAAGTGTAATACTGTTGGTTGAACTATGCTGAAGAGGGAAAGTGAGCGATTAGTTTGAGCCCTTGCTGGCTCTTTTCCACCTGCCAATTCTACATGTATTGTTGTGGTTTTATTCATTGTATGAAAATTCCTGTGATTTTTTTTTTAATGTGCAGTACACATCAGCCTCACTGAGCTAATAAAGGGAAACGAATGTTTCAAATCTACTTCTGCTTTTCTTTTTTATCGGAACCAAATTGCTGGCATGTTTCTCAGATCAGTACACATCACTGTTTATTATTCGACTTCCTCTCAGGCTCTCTCCTGTTCTGGCTTTTCTGTATTAATGGATGTGCCCTAGCTCGGAGGACATGTGCACTTCCCAGGTTTTTCCTAGTCTTTTTAAAAATGTAAAAGGCAGGTGTGGTGATGTCTATAATGGAGGTTGGAAGGTGAAAGTGTGATGGGACTTTATCCAGTGGCTTAACTCTATTTGCACACAGAGCCCTGGAAATATGTACCCTTAAGGATAAGCACTTTCCCTTCAGGTAGATATTCAGAGTGGAAAATGATTCTATTATAGATGGGTCAGATACTGTTCCTGATACTTGCATCAGGAGAAAGGCCTTGTCCTCTGCGTGTTACAGATTGTTTATGGAACGGGCTGGGTAGCTGCAGACATGCCTTGCTGTCAAGGCTGTCTTATGTTGTGCCTGGTAGCTGGTGGTGGTCTTAATAACTACTGCAGACTCACCTGACTTCATATGTTCTTCTGTATCCACACAATTGCTTTCAGAACCAATATAAACACAGCATTGGGAGACTCACAACTACCCTCTCCCTCTCCCCCGACCAGATCTAGAGAAAAGAATGTTTGTAAATATTGAAATGTAATGGAAGTATCAATAAAATGCATTAAAACCTGCCAAATGACATAGGAAGCACTCTCTATGGTACCACTTCCATTTCATAATAATAGTAAAGCTCATCGGTTTAGTTTTTCAACATGTAAGATAAAAAAAAATCTTAATGTTAAGGCATGCAAATACTGCATTCACCTACAACTGTAGATCTTAAGTTTTTCTGAGCTCAAGGGAATATACCACATCTGACTCACCTTCCATTCTCGATTTTGTTGTATCATGCATCTTCTTTTTTTATTATTATTATTGTCTGGCTAGAGGCAGCCAGAATATTAAAACAGTACAAGTGTTTCTGAAGGGGTTAACTACTCTAATAATCTTTTGGGGGTAGGTAGACAAATAATGAGGATTTTAAGCAGTCATAGCTGTTGGCTTGGTATTGGAACATCTTGGAGAGAGATGTAAGACTTGTTTCATACTACTTAGTGTTAAATCACTTCCATCTTTGATAATGCTCTTGGCAAAATCATTATCAAAACCAAAAGTAACTGAGTACTTGATAGGAATACTTTATTTTGAAAAGCTTGTCTCACTTAAAAATCCTTCCAAATTAAAACTGTCCAAACTATGTACAATGTGATATTGAATTGAAATTCTTTCCCAACATTGCCAGTTTTCTCTTATTTGTGGAGTTATTTAGCAAATCACAGGATGCCATTCGTATCTTTAATAACATTATTAAACTGGTTTGACACAAGTATTATGGGATACACAGTTTGAACTCAGCATTAATTACGGAATATTTTTTAACAAAGACTACTTTTCACAATATTTATATTAATCTCATGTTGTACAATTTCTCCTTGACCCCCCCTTTCAGTATACCATACATGATTACAAACCAATCTTTGTACTTTATCAAACAACAGAGAATAACAAAGAAGGTCACAATTTAGAGAGAAGTTCCTTGGAGGTTTGTAACACCGTGATTTAAATCTCAGAAAGATTTAATCAAAAGCTGAATTAATCCCTGAGGAAAAGATATTGTATAAATTTCATTGATGGGTACAGAGCAACCTATTTTTTTCTCCACTGGTTTCTGGCAATATGTTGAGGGACAGAACAACTTTTCTGTAAAGAGGGACATGGATTACTTGGTGGGAGAAGGCTAATATTCAGTCTCCTTCTAGTTAGCCTTCATCTCTTCCATGGTTGTTTCATTCTACTTACGGAGACACTGTCAGTGTTTCTACTGCATAAAGTGAAATGTCATTCCCCCTCTTGTTCTCAGGTTTTCCATGTGACTCTAACTTCACAATGTCCCCTAAGCTGCTCTCCAGTGAAGCATGTGGAATGTGTGGGTCACAGGGCCTGGTTTCCAGGTCTCCCCTGTGTAATCAGGTGATTACCCCAGGGCAAATTCTCAGCATTCAAGGACACCAAGAACTTGCAGGAAGAAATAAAAATAAAATTAGATTTTTTTCCAAGACTAGGTTCTACTAAAGAGCCTAGCAGGGCACCCTGACTAAGGGCAAGAGGATGCCACCTTTCCAGTGCCTTCTTGATGTCCACAGTGTCCCTGTTAGCTCAACACTCCTTGCATTTTATGGGAAGACTCACAGATGAGGCAAAATGGAATTAATTAGTTGAAAAAAAAGTGAGAGAACTTCTAGAGGAGAAAAATCAAATGATCCTGTAATATTTTCATGATGATTAAATTAAATGAACATAATTATACATGCACATATGCACACCAAGGCATTATTATAATCAGGAATCTTAAAATATTGTATTGTTTCAAATTTATGCACATAGCACTTACTGAAGGCAACTAGCTAGCGTGATATTTAAATTTGCATATTGACCATTTTCATATATTTTCATATATTAACTTACAGTAGGAAGAAGCTGAATTATTAGTGAAAATCCTAGGGTGCTTGAGAAAAAAATATTGTGCTTTTGCAGGGCTTTGAGTATTAGGGCACTTAGGAACATTATCACTCATATACATAGTTCTGATAGATTTCAAAGAGATGACATCCAAGCGAAAGCTGAAATTAAATGGGAAGGAAAGAATGTTAAGTGGTAAAATCCTAAATAGCTTATTAGACTACTTAATTGGAAGGTATTTATTTTTGAGGCTGTTACGCTCTCCATAGTCACCTTTCTTTGTAACGATAATAATTCATGAGAGAAGCATCAGCTGTAGTCACGTGATTACCACACAATACTCTCCAGCAAGTCACTTAAGGAAATTCACAGGTTCTTTTCTTTGACTGACTTTGGTGTTCCTGATGATTTGGTCCTGTCTTCATTTGTATCATCCCTTTCTCATGTCATTAGCAACCAAGTATCCTGTTTATTCTTAAAATACAGTCACAAAACACTTAAAAGTCTTATTTACTACTCAGAAAGTAAAGCCATTCCTCCTCCTTACTTAACCACCTAGTTTTCCTTTGATAAGTGCATTCTTTCATAAATGTTCCATATTGCTTAGAAATATCGCTGTTTGAAAGCATGTCTGTGCTCATGGTCAGAACTGTGTGCTCACTAAGGATTAGTTGCCCTATAATCCAGAGAAGGGAAATTAGTAATCTGCACATATATCATGTGATATGGCTGCATTACGTTCATTAAATTCTATGATCAAATGCAACATCTGATCTAATTCTCTTCCATGTACTAAGACGGAAAAAGCATGCTGGTATTAATTCATCGAATGGCTATTCCTTGGATCAATGATCTGTATTACAATGTAGATGTCCAACAGAAAAATAATTGGAAGGAAACCTTCACATTCATTACCCATTATTTTGCTTCAGCGTGTGCAGTTTTGAAGGTGCCTACTTCCGTGCTGGGTTTTCCCACTTCCAATAGCAGGTGCATTGTAGCACATAAAGGAAGGTACAAGTGTATGAGCTCATTGAATGAAATAATTCATAGAGAGCTCACAAGAGTTCCTTTGTCACATGGTGTCAGTGTATCGCACCATTGCACGGACTAAGTGGAAAGGTCATCTGAAGGAAAGAGGAGTAAATAGAAGGTTAATCAAACACCTTTGAACATCATGTGGAAAGCAAAGTAGGCAAAGATATCTCATGAATCTGATTTGCCTATTATGTCCACACATTTCTTGAGAGTACATAAACAGAAGAGGAGATAGTACAGGAAGGCAGCTGATCTATGAAGAAGACACTGAACATTGTGAGGATTGTTCATGTGTGGGCTTGACTGTGTGTGGGCCTGACTAAAGTCCTGTTTTCTGCCTTTCATTAGATTGATGGGAACATAGTTAAGATTACATTTAAGTATTGATTTTGTGCAGTTATAAAATATAAAGTTCACCCCACATATAATACAAACAGTATTCCATATTTCATCTATGCTTTCAGGAGGATTCCTTTTTTTTTTTCTTCTCCTGAATGATTCATTTTTTGCCATCTCCAAGGAGCTGTTTGCAACAAGGGACTTTGGCAGGCTTTCAGTATTTAGAGGCTAACACTAACCGCCTTTAAAAAGCATATCTGTTAACATGGGCATGCAAGTTTGTGCCACTGGGGATATTGAATGGCATGTTGTTCTCTTAACTCTGCTCTGTAAATTTCACTCAGAAACATGATCAACTTAAGAGACTTCTTTTCTTAGAGCCCACTATGAGATATACCTGCTTGTTTCTATTTCCCAGAAATGTGACCTCAGATAATGCTGTGGCTGGACCTGAAACTTTTCCTTAAATATCTTCCATTCAAATTAAGATAAATCTTTCACTGAAAGAAGGTACACATGAAAAGCTAGCTTCAGGTTGGAACTCCAGTAGATAAGAGGGCTATGAGAACGTGAAGATAATGAAAATTACAATGATGGTATCAGCTAACATTTATTATGGAGTCACTTTGCATAGCTGATTACAGTGCACTTTCTTAATCAGTCTGTGTAACCAAAGGATAAGGTAGAAACATAACCCTTCCCATTTTATAGAAGAGGAAATGAAGGTTTAGAACAATTGAAGTTTAGAACAGGGCAAAGTTGAATTGACCTCAAAACTTATCTCCCTAACTATACTGCAATGTATAATGCCTCCAGGAATAATATATTGATGTTTAAAAGGAAAAAAAATCTGTCAGGAGTAATTGACTATTTTTAAACATTTGTTTAGCTTTGTTGTTTTTATCTGGTTGGATCTAAATTCATTCTAGTTTCCATCCTTTCTTTGTACACTGATGAAATGCCCACACGCTGACGATTGTAGCCTATCCTAGAAGAAGAAGAGAATAGATGGGAATCCTGTTCTATGTCTAGCTACCAGTACAAAAATATTAAAATGGAAATTTTCTAGCGTAGCAATAAGGCATCCAGAGCTTCTGCATAAGCCTCATGAACACACACATTTTCTCACTTGCTATATTTATGAAAAGTATGTTGTTGCAGAGTAATGGGAAATGGAGATTATATCCCAATAAATACACCATTTAATCAAAAAGCATCCTATCCATGTAATCTCTGAGCCTTCACAGCGGAGGAGGAGTACCAGAAACAGCAGAGTGCTGTCACCTCCCTTCTGAGCTCAAGAATCACTGTGAACCAATGCCTATGCAAAGTGAGGCCAGATACCTTCCATGAGAGCACAGACCTTCTGCTGTGATATTATGGCACACAGCCTCCATTAGAAGTGTTAGAGTTGCATGAAGAAACATGTATTTGCAATGTTTTCAAGTTAAAACTTTTAAATGGTTTGTTAAAGAATCTGTGATTGGTCTGTGTTGTAACCACTATTAATTTAATACTTTCACATTTAATACTCTCAATCTCAAGGAGATTGAGAGATTTAAAATGCTGTTGCCTTACCACTGAGGAATTAAATAATAAAAATATCATATACAATAGCTCACTATGATTTTTAAGCAACTTTAAAAGCTTCTGGATTAAGACCAGGGTACCAGACAAGCATGGACATATCAACAATCCACCATCTGACTAGGTGTTTCCTCATTTCTGTGTTAATGAGAGCCATTGGGAGTGCCTTCCTAAGAATTCTGTTATATATGTATATATATATATATATATATATATATATATATATATAT
>NW_026596051.1:33715993-33747110 GCF_907164565.1 Psammomys obesus | reverse complement strand
GTGTGTGTGTGTGTGTGTGTCTGTATGTGTCTGTGTGTGTGTGTGTGCGTGCACACACACACACACACACACACACATATATATACATATACATATATATGTATTTCTTCCTACTATGCAAACCTGTTCATACTTACATTCTGTCAGAGAGAAGGAGCCTCACTATTCAATACTGCAGAGTCTGGGTTGCATCAGTGACCAGGCTCAGGGAGAAATAGGCCCTTTAAAATTAAGAAGTAGTGAAGAATAGAAGTTAGTTATTGATTTTTAATTTTTGGAAGTATTTGAACTGTATTTTAAAAATTTTAAAAAGCATTTTAAAGATGTGGGGTTTAATAATGGGTGAAGAAGTTTCATTGATTGACAGTAAACATATAAATATATACAGTAACAGGAGGTAGCTACATGAAGTTGCCACTCAAATTGGTGTTATTCCAACATTTTACCTACTAGCCTTATAGTTGTTCTTTCTTTTTAATTAGATACTTCTTAGTTTATGTGTTTCAATGTTTTCCTGACATGTATGTTAAGTGCATAACATACATGCAGCACCTGAGCACATCAAAGGAGAGCGTCAGGTACCACAGGACTGAAGGTAACAGTTGTTAATCACCATGTGGGTGCTGGGAACTGAACCCTTGTCCTCTACAGTCGGTACTTTTTTTTATTTTATTTTATTTTTTTCTTATCAGTTACATTTTATTAACTCTGTATCCCAGCCGTGTCCCGATCCCTCATTCCCTCCCAGTCCCTCCCTTCCTCATCTCCACCGTACCCCTTGCCAAGTCCACTGATAGGGGGAACCTCCTCCCCATTCATCCGATCCTGTTTTATCAGGTATCTTCAGGACTGGCTGCAAAGCTCACCTCTGTGGCCTAACAGGACTGCTCCTCCCTTGGGGGGTGGGGAGGCCAAAGAGCCAGTCATTACTCTTAATTGCTGATCCACCTCTTCTTCCCCAGTCTAGTTCCTAAAACAAGTGACTTTTCCCGTTTGTCTTGACTGTACCTACTTAGTGGCTTCTGTGTATTTTTCCATTGGCTTTTTTTTTTTTTTTTTTAATCACAGGTCCATGTATCCAAACGCACAATGCAGAATTACCTTGTGTCATTTGAATGTTTTCATAATGCTCTCCTACTTTACATATCCTCTTGCAATTTGCCAGTTGTGCCTTCTAATAATAGTAATAAATGTAATTGGGACAATTCTACTTCTAATAATAAAAATGTAATCAGAACAATTGAGCCTTTGATGGAAGACAGAAGAAAACCCTTCTTTCGGGTGTGTGGAGCTACCTTAGAAGCTCGTCTCCCTGTTCCTGCTAATCACTCTTCACTGAGCTCTTGACATTCTTCTTTGTTTCATGTTTATCAATTTGGCTCATAGTTATAAATGTGTTTAAGCAATAACTGTAAAAGTCTTTGACCCTTTAGCCTGCACCTTTGCCTTGTTTATGGATTGTTATAAAGTTGCTTGGAGGAAAAAGAAAGTCATAAAATCAAAGCAGAAAATGCAACCAAATCCTAGGGGTATGTGTGTGTTTTCTTGGTTTTTCTTTAGTCACAAATTTTTGCTAGACCACCATTCCCAAATGGTAGAATGTGGCCATTCCCTTCTAGGGAGCACACTTGGAAACCCCATCACTGAAGAAATTATTTCTTATAGAAATTATTTCTCAATTAAACCACGCCTACCTGGAGCACATGTTTTCACAGTTAAGTTAATTTGACTGTTTTAAATTAACTATGACTCTAAATTGTTTCAGTATTCCAGAGCACTTCATGAATGCAGGTAAAAATGGAAAAAAATAAGATTATTGAATTGGTTTGGAGTGTGCAAAGGCACACAGCACTGACATTTAGATCTACGATCTGATAACTATACAGTGTGCACCTTGAAACTTACTATAGATTTTTTCTTCATCTCATTTGCCGAACTCTATTCTGAAACTCTTGAGCAGCAGTGTGATACTCAGTAAATATAAGTGAGATTGCAATCAGAAAGAGAACTGTGTGTATAAGGGTTTTTCTAGAATTTTTCCAGAAAATAAACTCTTTATAATTCATTTCCTTGGCTAAGTAAGAAGGGAGTCGTTGAAAGGAGGTTGAGTTTAATAGATGAAGTGCCGTATTTAACTCTGGGAGGAGTGGGATCAAAATTGGTTTATGAGTCTGTTTGCTGGGCATCAGTCTCTGATATTCTCTATGATATATCTGGCACCACTGAACATTGTCAATGGCTATCTACGTTTTAAATGGGGACTGAGGGGGAAAAAACAATGTCCCCCACCCCATTACCTAATATGTCCTTAGACAATATTCCGTTTACATAGATTTCCATTGCTACAATTTTCCTGGACTCCTACACCAACCAGGGAAAAAGATTGAATAGGAATTGTTTGAAAGACTTTGGTGGCTTGAGAGCCCACCTTAATAAATAATCTTGAGTAACAAGTAACGCAAAATCCATGGCAAGTTTTACCTTCTCCCAACATCACTCTTCTGCTGAGAAACCTAAGAAGATGAAGTGAAATCCTGCACTGTTTGACTTTGTAGACTCTATCTGAAGAATTGAATTGGACTTTAGAGTGCGGTTGTTGGAGAACCTAAAAGAATGCTCAGAGCCACAGTTGGTAAGACCCTGGGGAGAGACAGTCCAAATGACAATAGAACTGTTTCAGTTTCAACAGAAGTTACTTGGCAACATGGAATATTAGAACATGAACCAGAAAGTCCTTAATAAGTACATATTCATGAGGAACATTCTGTGTTATAAGGACTGAAAAACATATCAAATGGTCCATCAGATGTAGCTAGAAAGAAAGTCAGCATCAATAGGAGAGTCAGGCAGAGACTTAGGTCCAAATAAACATATGAAAGACACTAATTGGCATAGAGGAAAATGAGACACCAGTGCTACCATGTAACAGAAAGAGCTTATTCAGGAAAGTGTCCTATGCAAATTACTTATAAGGACTCAATCTGTTAAGCACAGCACAATTGAGCTTCTGACCTTTCTCCAACTGTGGTCCACTTCCTATCTTAATAAACAGTCTCTGATGCTTCCGTGTGTCACTGTCCAGTATCTTGAACCAAGAACTCCCATGTGGTGCCTACCAGATTTCCATGTCTACCAATGGCACTTTCTGTACAGTTTACAATTATCATTGAGAGTTTAACATTTAGTGACCTGTGTACATTATATTAATCTGGAAAGAATAAATTATACTCTCTTGTAGTGTGTTCCTGCTTAGTCCATTTTTCAATAAGTGCTAACTGGATTAGGAAAAAAGTGAGGAAATATGGACACATAAGGCCTCACTGGTGAGAAAAGGAAGCAGAGGTAGTGTTTGCGCAGAGAAAGGAGGCCCACACACACAGTGTACCATTAACTTCACAAACAAGATTGGATTTAAGTAGGTTCCTTAAATGTTTTCTGTATGTGGACTTTGAGTACCTCGTTAATTTTCTGAGGGGCAAATTTTTCAACCTTAGCTCTAAGGAATACCATATCAAATATAGGGACATATGTAATACTTAACAAATTAAAAGAATTCTAGTATGTCTCAGAAACCAATTCCCTCATAAAAGTGCCAAAAATAAACTTTAAAGCTACCCTTTCCTCAGACAAGTTGAGGATCAGTGTGTGCAAGCCATGACTTGGAAGAGGAACTAGGAAATATCCCAAGGTATAGAGAAAGGATTGCCTAACTAAAGAGAGAGGAAGGATTGTGAGAATTCTACAGGTACTTAGCAAGTCTATGATATGTAAAATGGTGCAAACAGGAGTACTAAAAATTTCTTCTTCCAGGAATGCTCTTGATTTAGAGCCTTCAAGGTTTTTTGTATCCATCTGCTTATAAACACCACCATTCAGTAAATTAAAGTGCTGTTTATTCTGCAGTCTCTCCTCCTTCTCTGCCCAGATTTTAACCCTCATACCTTCTTTCTAGCATCTTCATCACATCTCTCTAGCACTTAGGGTATCATATCATATCATATTCAGAGTTGTTAGTTTGCTTGTGTTTTGCTCATGGCATTTGTATAAATGTTAGCTGATTGAATGAAGAATTAAATCAAACTGGATAGAGTGTTATGGTTACCTAAACTAATCCTCAAAGGTATAATTTATGAATTACTTACAGAGTGTCATTCTTCTGAAACTATTATATAAATGACAACTTCATTTGGAAAAATGATCCTTCCAGGCTTTGCTGAGAAGTTACATGCTAGCAATACTTGTGTAATGGAGTTATTTTCTCCCATTGCTCATTCCCAGAACAACCCAGATCACAACAGCCTGTTAAGATAGCATGGTGAGCTATCACATAGGGGCAGAAGAATCACAGTGAGCTAACCTCATGTGACCTCTGCAGAATATGGGCCTTCCTCGGAACCGAGACTTCTCATGGCCTATGTTACCTCTGAAGGAGAAAGCTGTGTGCTTCTTCCTTCTATGCATCACAAACTTTGCCTTCTTAGCTGTGTGGCTTGTTTGGATTAGAGGCCACTCAAGCCAAGCATCTCGGTCATGTAGCCAGCAGAGTCAGCCGAAGGGGGCTCCCAAGGAACGGGATACACAGCCAGTCTTCCTGTCGTTTTAGACACGTCTGGAGACCAACAGATTTCTGCTGATCCTGGCAACTTAGGGAAGCTTGAAATGTAGGGCAAAAGACTTCCTTGTACTCAGATGAATGAAGCCTTGGGATAGTTGCTCAAGCTTCTCAAATATCTACTTGAAAAATGCTTCATTTCTGCTATTTTTATGGTCAAATGAATTGTTATATTCATGCGCATCCCTTACCCAGCAATCTGTTTATCAAGAAAGGAGCCTGTTGTCTGCTAATTTCTTCTTTCCACATGACTGATATTAATTAGTTTGCAGCAGGTATGGTTTATCTCTGACTCAAACCAAAGCATATGAAAAGGCTTCCTTGCAGTGTTTCTTCTTCTTCTTTTTTTCTACGATGAATGGGCTGAAGATACTTACCCGAGAGAACAAGTTTCAGCTGGAGACTCCTTTAGCAATACTTTGAAATGCATTGTTAGACTCTGGCTGATCCAGGTAAAGAAGAAAAACAGCATGTTGTAATGCAACTGCATTAACTCCCTTCTTGCACAAGGTGTGAGGCCCTTGCACAATGCTAAACTTGCTCTGAGGGTAGGAAGCACTGATGCTCTAAATGCCTGTGAACTTACTTCTCAATTACTGGCACCTCCTTAAATATACTGTCAAGTTCACAAATGTTGTAGCATTGTATTAGAATTCATTTTATTCCCTGAATATAGAAAATAAAATTTTAAAATGAACCTTCTCTTTTTTAAGTGTTAGCTGCTCCCCTTAAATGATCTTTTAGGAATGGAATTTATGTGAAGTAAACAAGGAATTTCAAAAGTAGAAAAACAGATGTAATTAGGACTGTGGAACGTGATGTGTATGACATCAGTTTGCTTATTTCTTTATATCTTGTAGCCTCAGTTTCTTCGGGAGAGAAATGGGAAGATAAAGCCCATTTGATGAGGGTGGATTGGGCATTTTCTCTCACCTTCTGTCTGGAAGAACCTGTCAGATGGTGTGAAGACTTATTCTTTCCTCTCAGTGGCCAGATGAGCAATGTCCTTATGAAAATGGAAATTTAAGACAAAGTGAAACTGAAAGGAGGCATGGTTCACTCTGTTTGCCTTCCCATGCACTACCCTGTGCTCGAGGCTCAAGGAAACACATACAGAAGCAAAGACAAACAGAGACACTCTGCTACGGGTTGGAATCAGAAGCTTTGGCTTTGTTGCGCTGGCCAGCGGCAGCCACCTTATGAGTGTACATGTCACCTACTACATCTCTAGAGTGAACAGGCGGGCAGCTCCAAATGACAGCTTAGCAGACCAGAAGGATATAGCTGTCTATTACCCTTCTCTCTCTCTCTCTCTCTCTCTGTCTCTCTCTCTCTCTCTGTGTATGTGTTCCTGCTCTAGCTGCTGCTTTGTAATGCCCTTCATTAGTCTCTTTCTTTTCTTTACTTGAATCTTTTATGCTGACTCCCTTGGTCCTTCTTGTCAATTTTCTTTGCCTTTTGCATCTTCTCCTTGAGACATCAGTGACTCCAGTCGATGATTGACTTCCTTGAGACTGTGGAGGTGACTTCGAAATCTATTTGTCCCATGAAAATCACCTTTGTGCACTTTAGAATTGTAGGTGCCTGATTATGGAGATCTCCTTTTGAGTTTCTCTCTTAAGGCACATTAGGCTCCAAACAGAACATACCATACTTAAATCCCTCTCTTTAGACTTTGTCAAGCAAGCTGCAGTAAGCAAAATATTAAGAGTCATAGTAAATTCCCCCAGACTCATAACCGCAACAGATTAATTACCAAACCTTATTGATTTTGCTTTTCAAAGTCCCTAAATTAATTCTCTTTTATTGTTATTATTTCAATTGCTACAAATATCAGCATATCTTTTAAACCAAAACATTGTTTCCAAGGCTCTAATTTTATTCTCCTTGCTTTTTCTGAAGTTTATTTAGAGCCTGAGGTAAGTTTTTGCTGGCTCCATAGAACCAAATAGAAGGTCCTTGGTTGTCAATGAGTCTGTAAATGGCCCACTCCCATCTCCTGGTATGTTTACCGTGTCCTCATATGCTATAGTCACACACTCATTGCAGCTTTGCAGATTCTGGAGTTGACAGTAGTTATACAGAACTTGGCAGAGCTGTTCCTTCTGCTTGGAATGGCTCCCCTTTTTCTATCAAAGAAAAGTAGGTATGTTTCCAGGTGGAGAAATGGTCACGTCTCTTGAGTAAGACTTACCTACTATACAATACTTGGTCTAGCAGTTATAATCTCTGAAATATTAGTTTTAGAATGTAAATAGTACATTTCTTGAATAGTGTCTTGTAAAGTCTAAACATGACATATTTAGAACAATACATGATACATGAAGACTGATACTTGTTCTTTTCAACAGCATTCTAAGCTCCTTTTCTTCCCGCCCTCAACCATACTTCCAATATCCAGGTTGTTTCCACTTGTGAGGACACAGTTGTTTAGTACTTGTCACTTTGTGTGACACACAGCAAAGTTGCCACAGTGTAGGTGTTTCCATCAAGATTCAATTCAGATGCCACTTCTGGCAATCTTTGAACCTGAATCTTCCCTCAATATTACATGTTACTCTAGAACAATACGTTTGGCTTACGTGCCCTGGGAATAGTTTCCCCTTCGTCTTAAGATGCTTGAGTTTCAGGAGGTGAAAGAAGGCATCAGTCGCATCATTGAATTCCCACCCTTTTTGCAGGGTCACATAGTACCTCTCAAGAAGTCTTTGTGAGTGAACGAACAGCTTAGAAATAGATAAGCTCTTTCTTTCACCCATGTTTTCATCTCTCTTTTTTTCCTTTAACTATGCTCCATTTGCTTTCCAAGTACCAAGTAGAAGGGCTGCATCAGCATCTAGGAGAGCTTGCTGTTCTTACAGAGAATCAGAGTTGGTTCCCAGCAACCTGTCAGGTGCGTTACAACTGTCTGATGTCTCCTTCTGACCTCCACAGTGCGCCTGGCGTGCAAGAGCACACACGCACACACACACACACGCACACACACACACACACACACACACACACGCACACACTATAAAAGTAAGAAATAGGAATCATCTGGAAACCAATGGGCCTGGGCCTCATGAAACCACTCCTGCTCCCAGATGCTATACTCAGTCCCTTGGTGTTCTGATGAAATTAACATTAATGGTAGCACTTGGAGACAGAAGGAGTTCCCATTAAAACAAAACAAAACAAAACAAAACAAAAAGGGTTTTGTTTTTGTTTTTGTTTTTCTGAGCAAGGGCATGAAAATAACACAAGTGAACTGTCAGGGAAATCTGCCGATTTCCTTAAAGGCAATTTGCAAAGCCGGTGTACAAGTGAGAGCTGGTCCTGGGACTATGCTCAAGGAGAGTACCCATGAGAATGGGAGAGAGTCCTGTTTTTCTCCACTAGCCCTGGTGATAGTGGTTGAAGGATGATCTACAATAGACGTTGTCACCCTGTTTCTTGGCCATGGCCTCCAAACCACCTTGCAGTCAAGACAACAAGCCCAGCTGACCCTGATATGCATCAGAATGAAAGGCTTTGTGTGCAAATCAGGGAAAATTCCCTTCAGCACCTACAGGACTGGTGCCAGGGAGTTAACATTTGCAAGCCAGAGCTCAGTGCCAGGTCGTTGTTTGAAAAGGAGCAGGTCTAGCAGCAAATGCCAGGGAAGAAGTGAGGACAAGGACTCCAGGAATTATAAGTTCAATTAAAAAAATGTTCCAAACACCTGATTGCTCTCTTGTCAAAAAGGGAAAAGGAAGAGAAGCAAACAGGATCCTGAGAGGAGCATTTGTGGAAGCAGGTTGCTCATAGTTTCCAGGGGATTTGAGAGGGCAGATGCTACAAGGTGATTGGAGTTGGTGTCAAATGTGAGAACAAAGTGTCAGTGACATGAGCTGAAAAGTGACTAAGCATCTGAGCCCTGGAGTGGCTAAGAGCCATATCCAACTGCCAAAGGAAGCAGTTTTCGCAACGCATTTGAATACTTGTGAAGAGGTGGTGAAAAGCTAACTGTAGGGACGGGGTCTCTTCCATGCAAGCATGTCCCAAGGTGATGTGATAATGCTGCCTGACTGCAGAACTGTGAGGTTGGGATTCATCACTCTCCTAAGTCCGTCAGTGGTTTTTTTGTGTTTTTGTTTGTTTGCTTGTTTTCTGATACTTTAAAGTGACAATCTTAGAGACCTTATTTCACTTGGGATGGTTTCCTATTTTCAGTTTAGGGCTCCCATCTACCCACAAGGGCTGCCCGGGGTTTTGGGACCACAGCAGGCAAGCTTGTAATTACTCTAGAACATCTCTCTTCCTTGCCCCTTTGGTCTCTTGTTTGATCTCCATTGCTTGTGTATATTCAGACCCTGAGGACGGGGGACGGGGGGGTCTGTAGGAGTGGTAACGAGAGCAAAGCCCACCTGAAGAGTCACTGAGTACTCATGGTTTGCACATGCTCACAGGTCAGCCTTCCTTTGTTTGCCCAACTCTGCTATTACTTTGATGTGTCCTTGGCATCTCTTCCTTTTTGCTTAATTAAAAAAGAGGTTTGAAGAAAATATAAAGGGTTTTTTTCCAGGACTTGTGAGATGGCTCAGAGGGCAAAGCTTCCTGCTGCCAAACCCGGTGTCCTAAGTTTAGGAACCTATAAGGTGGAACCTGAGAACCAGCTCCAGCAGGTTGTCCTCTCATCTCCACAAGCCCCCACCTCAGAAAATAAATAAATAATATGACTTTTTAAAACAAATGTAATTAAAACTTTTTTTAAGGAAAAATATTGCATTTAAGGGAACAATTGATAATGACAGCAGTCGTGGGTTACTGCGTGGCCTCTTTTGCCTCCAACTCTACATCAGACATTTTCATGATCTCAGTCACACTTTTCTGAAACTTGAATAAGATAGGCAAGCCGCCTCACTTTACAAATGAGAAGATTGAGCTAAACATAAAGTAAGTCACTTGGCCCTGTCAGTAAAAGCAATGGTGCTGATCCCAGACTCAGCATTACTTTGCTGCACTGTTTTTCTCCGGCAACATGCAAACATAGCTCCTTGGAGATACATGCAATCCTCTGGGCGTTTACCCTCTGGTAAACTCCAGGCTAGTGGCAATAGCCTGTTACATATAACAAGGTAGACAGGATCTGAGGAATGATACCTGCAGTTGACCTGTGGCCTTCACATTCATGTACACAAATGTATATATACTCAAATATACTGCGCCTTCGCACACTTGAGCACACACAAACTGTACACACAGACACACACACACACACACACACACACGAGATTGGTAGGAGATTTCTTTTTTGAAGTAGATAATTCATTGACTCTCTAGTCTGAGTAGCCATCACCCTTTTCATGTACATGCTGGCCCTTCCTGGCCCTTTCTTTCTCGTAAAAATCCTAGTGAAAAACCGAGTGTGGAGATCCAGCCTTACAGTTAGGAAATACTTTCTTGCTCTGTTACAGTTTCTTTTCTTGAGTGCCTACACAACTAAGCTCTGTTCTAAGAGCCAGTGGGAACAACTCCAATCCCTGAGAGGAATTTTCCTTTTCTGTTCCTGTCTCATTGGACAATTTCATACCTTGTTGACCACTTAAAAAGAAATCTTTGAAAAGATCAAGTAGGTGGCTGGGGAGAAAAGGGATTAAGGAATAGAAAAGGGGGATATTCATTTTAAACTGTTCATTTAGAATAACTAGCTTCAATCAATGACAATTTTAGGATATTAAATGCATTCTGGAGTAACCTGTCACACAGAGAAGGAAAAGGTGCTATTACTGATATTCTCCAAGGCTTTTCTAATAAGATCAGGGTCAGTGGTGGGAAATAAGCTCGAAGATGAATAGGATGTCAGAATGCAATTGAGTTCCAAGGAGTTATTGAAAGTTCCCAGTAAATACACTGTGAACAAGTTTGTTCCAAGATGATGGTCAGGGATGACTTTGTTGAAATGGGTCCAGGGAAGATCTACCCTTTACTACTCAAAACAGTAAGCTGTTTAAGCTGTGGAAAATAGCCCTAGGTAATTTTCTTTGAAAGAAAGCAGAGGTTCTATACCTTTTTGTATTGTATCACTATAGCTCCAGAGACTGTCCACAACACAACTCATGACACATTCTAGTTCAATTTTTTTTCCTGTCTGGCTACCTTGGCCAAACATGTAACTTCTTCTAAATCTCAGGTTTCAAGACTAAAGAACGGGTATAATAGTCCTCTGGGTAGTTGTAACGGAACATCCTGATAATAGGATTGTGTCTGTGGTGACACTGCCATGTTAGACCCTTACCAGCTCACTTGATGATCACCAGCCAAAGCACAAAGAATGTCACAGCCACTGGTAGCTTATTAAGAACTTAATGTGCAGATCAGACAACACTAGAGAGGACGTTTTATAAGAACCATAGTTCTCTTTTCAAAAATATAAGCGGTGTGTAAATTTTGTGGTGATCATCTCCGCCGGAACAAGTGTCCATTATTTCACATGTGGCAGATTTTAGAAGTACAGCACTGACATAATCAATATTTATCAAAGAGGATTTATTAAATTGGTTTACACAATACACGCGGGGTGCTCCAAAAATTGCTGTCTTCACATCTGAGGCATGAAAAACTTGCAGCTGCTCAATCTATCAGGCTGGATACCTCAAACAGTCCTAATAACTGCGTGTAGACCTTGAGGGTTCATGGAGAGTAGCTGGTACTCACTCACTCAGGCCACACTGGAAGGCTAAAGAGGTTGGGTTTTGATGTTAGTGAAGAATGAAGTACAGGTAGCAGCAGCAGAGTAGATGAACTCACAAACAAGGGGTGGAGGTGGACAGGCAAAAAGCATTTGTTCTTGAATGCTTACATCTGGGGCACCACTGTCAGCAGGACATTATTGGGGGGGGGACTTTTCTTCCATTAATTCTTCCACAAAATAGGCCAACCCAGCGTTATGTCTCTTAGTTGAATCTAGGATTCAGTAAAGTTGATAACAAAGCTTAACCATCATAGCTTCTTCAATAGGCAGGTAGTAGCTCCTTCTGCAATCACCAAGTCCTCTCAGGGCCCTGGAAGCTGAGATCTATGAGTCAGTTTCCTGTTATTTTAATGAAACAGCTGAAGTGATTAGCATAGAAAGAAAAGGTTTGGCTTCAAGATAATATCTAAAAATAAAAACACAAAGAAAGAAGGAAAGAAAAGAAAGGTAAAGAAAGAAAAAAGGAAGGAAAGACAATCAGCATGTAGAGGGGGCTGGTAGGAAAGAGGAAGTGGATCTGAGAGGAGTAGAGGATGAATGAGTATGGTAGAGGATGAATGTGATCAAGGTACATCTTATGAAATGAAGGCTCACCACACTCATATTTCCACAGCTACAGCTTATTCATTCATTTAAAAAAATGAGTTAAAACTGAAGGAAAAAAAAAAAAAAAGGTTTGTGTTGGCTCCTAAATCTGGAAGCTTCAGTTTAGGAGCAATTGGTGCCAATGCTTTGGGCATCCACAGTGAGATATGAGCCTGTGGCTGCCATCTGCTCGCTCACCTCCATGACTCAGGGAGCATTAAAAAAGAGAGAGGGAAAGATAAGGGTCACAATCTCTTTTGAGTGCATGTCTTAGTTTTCAACAAGGTCTCACACCCTATACCTTCTACCATCTGCCCATAGTGTCACCTTGGGGATTAAATCTTTAATCTAAGGAATTATGGGATATTGTTATTGTCCAAAGTACAGCAAGAGTCTTTTCAACTGATTGCAAACTTAGACTTCTATCTTAGTCCATTTTAAGAAGCTATGATAAAATGCCTGTGTTCTTCAAGATGAAGCTTATCCAATATTTAGGAGGTGCAATACTGTTGAACTGGCATGATCTTTAATTTATCTATTACGTATGTGTGCATATTCCTGTGTGAATACATGTGTACCACATATGTGCAGGAGGTGGTGGAGGCCAGAAGAGGGTGGGAGATCACTGAGAACTAGAGTCACAGTAATTTTTGAGCCATCATGTAGTTGGGAACCCAACCCAGGTCGTCTACAAGAGCATTAAGCACACTTATCACTGAGCCGTTTTTCCAGCTCTTTGGAAGAGGCTTTGGGTTAGTGGTCCATGTCACTGTTTTATAACAAACTTTCATAAGAACCTAATGAATCCAGAGAAGCCAGAATTAGTCTCTCCATGATGGTAACATCTCATGATGGTAACATCTCATATATATATATATATATATATATCATACATATATATATATATATATATATATATATATGTATGATATACTTCAAAACTTGGGAATTAAACCCAGGTGGGGTGACACTCACCTATAATCCCTGAACTAGGGGAGTTGGAGGCAAGCGGATCTTTGTGATTTTGAGGCTAGCCTGGTCTACAAAGCTAGTCTAGGACAGCCAAGGCTATATAGAGAAACCCTGTCTCTGAAAAAACAAGCAAGCAAGCAAACAAAAACTTGTGGATTAAGCTTCTGGGAGATGAAACTTTGGGAGACAAGCCATATCCAAACCATATCCAAAGTACAGAAAATACCCATTAAACAGTGGTATAGGGTACTTGTGTGCAGTAGTGATTCTTTGTTAAAAGATTTTCACAGGCCTAACTCAACACCCACAAACATGAAGTAAAAGAACCAATGTTAGCACCTTGCCCCGACTTTGTGACCTGTTGTTCTATTTTCCTAGACATTCCATCCTACCAACACAAGAGATACATATATTTCAACTTCAGCAGAGACTTTCAGGGCCCCTACCTGAGGCTACTGCCCACAAGGAGTGTGTTCTCCTTAAAGAAGGAAGCAGAACATTTTACCCACTAAACTCCAACAGAACCCTCCCCTCTTCTTGCCATGCCTGCTAGCCTCTAGTCTTTTCTCTAGTGCACTCTTGTTTAGGAATCTATAGGAAAGGAACAAAACCACTAAGGACAACCAGCAAAAGTTGCTTCTGAATCCCCCTAACCACATCTTGACATGTCCAGCCACATTTCTTCTGGGTTATAGTTCAATAACACTTTCTAACATTTTCCTTGTCTTCTCGCAGATCCTCTACAGCATCTTTCCTGATTAGTTAGGAAGCCCCTTTGGATGGGAGACAATTTCGTATTTCAGTTTTGTGGGACCATTTAGGAGGCCGACTTGGGCTGTAAGAGTGAGGACAAAGGCTAAAATACAGAGCCTTGGATACTTTGTTCTGGACAAATGATAGCTACAAAGGTGATTTCTGATGGTTCTCTCTGAGGAGGGCTAGAAAAGGAATACTTCCCAGGCTCCACACAGTCCCTGAATTTCCATGATTGTTCAACAATACCGTTTAAATGATCTACTTCAATGCAGGCCGCACATTAGAGGAACCCACTGAACACTCAGTAATGTGAACACTGTAAAGAGCAATCCCTGGTTTTTGCTCACCGTCTTAGTGGGAGAAACAGACAAGTAAGTTATTAAGATTGGTGTAAAGGCAACAGCCTTTGGGCTCCTGAGGGTTTTTTAGGTTTCGAGGGAAGCACCTGCTTATCTGAACATACCAGAGAGCCACGTCTAGGGACAGCCATAATGTACCAAGTCATAGATGTGGAGGATGAGGTCTCAGGAAGGGATGCGAAAGGGGCATGGTTTGAGTCTGTGTGTGTCACACATGCACTGTGTTAACACTGATAAACTCTGGTCCTTTGCAACTGCAGCTTCATGAGCTCTAAAACAGACTGGCATTTGCTGGGTTTCTGTGCAAATCAGAACATGACCAGCAGATTTCTAGTACGCAAATACTCAACACATGGAGAACTATTATTTTATTATGTGCAGTGACAGTTATATTATTATGACTCTAATGGGAACAATTCAATGAAAATAAAAACTTGAACACTGAAGGAAATCAAAATAGTTCCTTTTGCTTTGGATGATGTTTGCAGGGATGAAAGGTAAAGGGTAGGAATCCAGGAATGTGTGCACTAAGGGCCTTTTATTCTGTATTTTGGATTATGGATATTTCTTTAAGGGAGCCAGGGCCATGGAAGGTTACCCACCTTTTAGGAAAGACCAGGGCAAGCAATTAAAAATTTCAGTGCTGACCTGGTACTCCTATCGTCAGCTAGCTGATCTTAGTTTGCAAAGCCTTGGGCCATTTACCACCTGGCTTTGGAAAATAAAAATCCATCCACCACTTTGCCTCTGAAGAGTTCTCAGCAATTTTTCAGAGTAAAATATTTTCTGTGAAATTCCTGAGGCTTTCTCCCCCTCACTCTTAAAGGCCCTGCATTTCAAACAGCTCTAATGTTGCTGACTCATTTCTAGTTTCATAAGGATCTGGGTTGCCTTGTCATATATTATAAATCGCGACTTTACTGAATCTCTCCTATTGCTGTAAAGCAGAGCTGGAAGGGTGTCAGAGGGATTCAAGGTGGGCTAAACAGAAGGTGAGCTTACAAAACATCCCACTATTTTGCCCAGTTTTCCTTTTTGTTGTTTTTCTTCCCTCTCCCTTCCACTTCCCTCAACTTTGTTCTTTCTTTTTCTCTTTCATTTCCCTTCTTAGTAAAAGGAGAACTATAATAACTCTACACATGAGTGTCTACATACTTCCTAACAGGAATTTTTATATGTTTTATGTATTTATATAATTTCTAACATAGACTATGAAATAAAACCTACTACTTTCATTTTCCTAAACCAGTATGATTACTAACTGTATTCTAAATATGTATCCTTATACCCACAGGTGTATCTGACCCCTCAACAAAGAAGCTCATTATTTTTCAGCAGATGGAGACTATTATAGACCCCACACAAGTTGTCAGAATTCAGAAAGTAGGTGACTACAGGATGCACAATCCCAGCTGATAAATCTACAGTGCCGACCTTATACATAAAGTTCTGAGGACATCACAGAAGAAGGGGCAGAGAGATTGAAAGAGCCAGAGCAGATGATCTCTGTGGTAGTGACTTCTATAGTCAGCAAGAAAGTTACTTGCATGTAATCTCGGCAATATGGTAGCCTAACCAAGACCTCCATAATTACTACACTGGTTGACTTGCCAATACAGATGGGGTATTTCACAGGGCAACTGATAGCTCCTGGGAGAGGGAGAATCCATTTTCTTCAAGGTTGAGCCCCCTGACAGGATATCCAAACCCAAAGAGCTCTGTCCTGATCACATACACATATGTACAACTCTAACTGGACTCAGTAAGATGTGGGTGTGTGCATGCGTATGTGTGTATGAGTGTCACGATAATCAGTAAGGTGAAGAGGTCCTGAGTTTTAAGGGAGCTGGGAGAAATAAAAGGGCTGAGCCTCAATGTTTTTATAGAAGGCTGTTATTTGATTTTTGTCCTGAGGAAATATTAGGGAGTAGGCTTTGAAGACACATTTTCATGGATCTCTCAGGTCAGGATTTCCCATGGAATCTCATCATCAGTCATGCCAAAAACATGTCAGAACTACAAGAGTCAAAGTTCCTGGTTTTAAGACTTTGGTGTGA
This sequence comes from Psammomys obesus, assembly GCF_907164565.1. Classification (NCBI taxonomy): domain Eukaryota; kingdom Metazoa; phylum Chordata; class Mammalia; order Rodentia; family Muridae; genus Psammomys; species Psammomys obesus. The sequence continues at coordinate 33,731,054 of NW_026596051.1, read as the reverse complement.
TGATCAGCTACTTTGGGAAACTGAACCTGTATGTTAAATAGGAAAGGCAAATATATGAACATATAAAGCAAGAAGAAAAGAGTTTGAGTTGTGGCTTATGTCACAGTTTTGTTTTCTTTTCCCAGGAATCAACTGTATAGACAAGTATATTGAGTAAATACCAGAAAATTTGAATTATGAGTCTGTCAGCCAACTTAGCACCACAGTAACTAACTATTCCCTGCTCCGAAAATTTACCTGTGTCTTTGTACAATTCATTTTCCTATGTATACCACACTCATGAACTAATGTGTGTTGGCTGGTAGGTAAATGGCAGAAAGGATAGATCAGCTGTGTAGGATAATAGCCCTTTTCTAAAGCCATAATTGCTTCATCTATTTCTATATATACCTTTTCCTTGAGGGTTTTTTTTTTTTCTGTGTTGCTTATTTTACTACACCTTGTTTGCTCTTTTCTCTTTCATTTTAATTTCCACAAACTAAAGCCAAGGTCAGAGAAATACTATTAGGAAACTGGGCCTCTCCTCTTTACTGTGGAGGGTTTCTTTCAGGAGAAAATGCTGACTGGTAGAAGGGCCAGGCCTTGCTCTTACCCTGGCTGGGTTAGACCACTGGTCTGCGGAATGTGAGGGGCTGCCTACCAAATGCTCATCTTACAGCCTTGCCCAACATGGCATCTCTACTGTCTTTGTCTGTGTCATCTTTTGTTTTTTTTTTTTCCCCTGATGAGAAACATTAAATGCCACATGGACACGGATTTTGAGGCTTTTTGTCACTGATGTGCTCCTTTGTTTTCAACCCCTGCACAAGTAGAAACTAATTAAGTATCAGAATAAATTAATGATTGAATGCAATGTCAATACCCTTTCACGCTTCTTTTCCTACCAAGGCTTTATGCAGACTTCCCATACCTCCCTCAGGAAGAGGTCCACACTCTTTCCCTCAAGAAAGTCCTTCCAGTTGTTCTTCAAATCTGAGCCATTGTGGAACAAGAAGCTCGGAGCTGGAGGTTGATTAGGTCTCACTGACCTCAGAGAACCACTAAATCAACGTTTTATATTTTTATAATCATTTTATTTCTGATTTATTTAAGTAGAGACCTGTTTTTCTTAGCTTATACTTAATGTAAAATTTTTGTTTCTAAAATGTCTTATTTAAGCCTAATTTTGCATTTAATTTTTTATGTGAACTATATTATATTTTCTTTATGAACTCTCAGTTGTCCTTAAATGCAATTTTTCCCTTTTGAGCCAACAAATAGCAATTCACCTGAGCCTCATGGTGGGATATCTTTTTTCTTTAGCAGCTTCTATGTTTTTTTTTTTTTTTCACTCTTTCAAGGTATTATAAGTCTAATAAATTCCTTCCCATTTGCTTGGTGAGAAGGTAAGCACCTAAAAACTTGCTCCATTTTATCTGCTCTTCCAATTAAGTATTAGGATAGATATGAAGTAGAAAACAGAAGGTCACTTAACACGGTCAATTTTTCCTGGATAGGAGAAAGACATTACAAGTTGTACCTAAAAAATATTTTTTCTAGAACCAGTTGTACGTTCCCCAAAAGAAGAGATCAACAGTCTTTTGTAAAGAGGTGGTGAAGGCATCATTGTGCATATGACAGTGAGAATAGTCATAGTCAAATTTCAAATGCTCAGATGTAAACCAAAGAGATAGATAAAAGGAATCAATTATCGATGTGAAGAGGATGGTGTTTGCTCGCATCATAATGAGGAAGTTTGAATAAATTCAATAAGATTCTATGTGTCTTTTTGAGTAGCCGCCAAGATAAAGTTAATTAGGACTCAGGGGAAACAGAAGAACCCAGAACTTGCATCCCTACTGTAACAAGAAAGGATATGATGACTTTCTGGAGAACGGCTTGTGTTTGGGTCATGAACACTAAACCTACACAATGCGTGGATGTGGTTGCTATGAAATGGAGCCTGTAGTGAAGTGGAGGCTGAGGAGCTGCTTCAGCAGAGTAGCACAAAGACCAGAGTTCAGTTCTCTAGTGTTCCCATGGAGAGCCAGGCTACCCACTTGTAATTCCCACACTTGGGAGGTAGAGGAAGAGGATTACCTAGGGCAAGCGGTGAGCCAGTTGCGCCTACTTGGTGAGTTCTGGGTTCATTGATAGATCTGGCCTCAGTAATAAAGTGGAGTGTGATCAAGAAAGATACCTGAAGTCCATGTCTGGCTTCCATATATGTACACATATATACACACACCAGTGCATTCATACATTCAAATGCCCATACATGTAAGTGTCCACATATATGAGCATGCATACACACATACATGTACACCATATGCATACAAAAACAAGACATAAAAGAAAAATAAGTGGGGCTCCAAGTTATAGGCTACTTCAGCTGAATGGCAGTGGCTCCTGGCGCTGTGTTTGGGGACGTTCTCAGTCTCAGAAGAGATGTGTGAGAGGAAGAGATGTGTGATCACCAGCAATGCCTTAGACATGTGGGTACGCATTCTCTAATTGTTTCATTGTCCAAAAATTGCTGCAAGGTATGTTTCATTTGCTGTCTATACTTTTCTTTTTGCTGTTGATATTTCTAAATTTTGTATTAAAAACAGTTTATGGAAAGATTGCTGTATTCCAAAATTCATCTGTCCCTTGTTTTGTTTGTCCAGTTGGGTCTGTTACAAAGTTGTACTCTATCGGTCACCTTTGACAGATTTCACTACATAGAACAAAATTCCCACCTGGATTGAAAAGAAAACTATTTTGACCTAAGGAAGCAGGGAAATATACAAAGAAAGATTCGCTTGTTTTGTTTTTTTTGTTTGTTTGTTTGTTTGTTTTGTTTTGTTTTCATTAGAAAACTGGTACTAGGCATTTCAAATCTTCCACAAAGGACTCTCAATTGCTCTATGCTGTCAGTTTTGCACAATAATAAACAGAGTCAACAATGGTTTAATGTAAATATGAACAATGCTTCCCACTTCACAGGAACCAGGAAGTTGATCATTGTTGACACATGTCATGCCGTGGTAACATGGGGTTTCTCACGTCTCCATCGACTAGAGTTTTTCTCATGGATATTGCTTGGAAGCCACGTTGCCAAATCTCTGGTCTACCTTAGGAAGTGTGGAGTCAGGGAAATTTTCAGGGTCTACTACTGATTTTTTTTCAAGGAAAAAAAAAAAAGATACGTGTGTACTTAGACCTTTGTCACCTTTTATTCAAAACATTATCCCATGGCTAAACTGCTGGCATGTAAAGCTCAGAGTGTTTACATTTTCTAGTGAATAAGGCAAGACCTCATCGGAGCAAGTGTTACTTAAGCAGCTACTTGTGTCACACTATAGTCCTCAGATTAGGGGCGTTTGTATACAGCATTCTTCCTCTGTGTGCATGTTAATGCTGTTTGCTCTTCTTAGTTCCACAGAGGGCAGCTCCATGTCATTCGTTTTTAAAATCTAGTTTAAATAGCAGTAGCATCTGATGATAAATTCTCCTTACGATCAGATACAAATGTGGATTTTCTGGTCCACTGACTAATACCAAAGTTTTCTGTTCCTTTCTTCTAGCACACAATGGTGACGACAGGCCAGCATGACTAGAGTAACATTCTGCCTTGAAAAGGGGGAATAAGAATGGTCTATGTGCACAAACAGGAAAGATTTTGTTTCAGTAGTGGAGTTCATCAATGTAGTAGAAATCCACCCTTTCTGTCTTTTTTGGGAGGAAGGCTAAAATCTGGAAGGGCAAGGATATGCAAATTTTCCCCACTGCCACATGTGATACAGAGTTTAGAGAAGATGTTCATCTAAGAAATGGTAGCCTTCTGACTCTTATTCATGTAGATTCAAGGACTAATGGTCATGGTGACTCTGTTGATACTTTTCATGTAGGATAGCGGGAGAGGAAAAAAAAAACCCAAATGTTTATGGAGATAAAAATTTAACTCATAAGAAATCCTGCCTCCCAGTGCCTAAGTTTAGAAATTAGCATAACAGATAACACCCAATTAAGATATGAAAGATATAGGCTCCTGTTGCATGACACCATCCTAAATATGACCTACGTGAAGGAACAGCTGGATACCTGGTGAATGTTGGGACTTTGCCTTAGTGCATAGGTAGATGTTTACCCATACCTTGAGTCTGTCTCCTGAAAATACACCATTTAGGATCAGTACTTGCCACTATGCAGGACTCTTTGAGGACCTTGCTGCAGCTTTGTTGTCAACATTTTTATTTTCCTTTTTCAAGATATTTGCCTTTTCTGGGGCTCTAGTTTAGATAGGGATTTGATGTCTCCAAACTGTGCATGGTTGTAGGGTGGCAATATTGGAAAGCAGAGCCTAATATAAGGTTCTTAGGGTATTGTCCATGTTCTTGGACACAATTTGGAAACTACAGTCTCTTTCATCTCTCTCCTTTTGACTCCCTGCTTGATTATATAAATCCTGCTCCCACTTGCCTCATCTGTGATATGGGATGTTGAGATAGAGGATTTGTGCCAGGTACTTGAACTTGAAACTAACTAAACTTCTTCATGTGTCAGCCATTTCATTAGCTAAATGAACTAATATGCTGGTATTACGTATTTTGCATATCACATGTGTCTTGTGTCCAGTTATGGAAGCATAGAAATATATTCCTTGTTATGAGTACCTATGGGATCAACCCAAGCATTTTTCAAGGATACATCATATTATTTGAATGTTAATCAAAGTCTTTTAAAAAAGAACCATATCAAGTTGTGAGGAAGTAATAAAAATAAAGAGAAGGTCAAGAATAGGTTGGTTAGAGACAATGTATGAGTTGGTTGAAAGTAGATTCAGGAGATAATTATGCTAATGTAGACCAACTGCTGTGGCATTCCTTTCCTGTGTATCTTGGCACAGTTTAGTGCCCAGGGGCATGTTCTTAAAACCATTGACCCCTCCTGGATATAGGCCAAACAAGGAAGGGTGAGGAGCAGAAGCCCAATTAATCAGGTACCTCTAATGTAGGCAGCCAAGAGACCAAAGATTGGAAGGTCAGCTATGACAGGGGGAGCATGGAGGTGTAATAGATCTTAGAACACAGGCAGGGTCCAGAGCCTCAGAAATTATGAATTTGGCAGAAATAACTCTAGTAATAAGTGTTGAACTTGGAATCTACAGCAGAAAATGTTTCATTGAACTCATTACTATAAGACTTGATGAATATTAGTGAATTGTCACATATTGTCGAAAAAAATAAAGCTTTTTATTCTGACCAAGGGTGGGCCCAAGATGTCACTAAGACCTTAGCTTTTTATTAGCAAGCCATAGTTTTTTTCTCTTAAATATTTTTTATTCATTGATTTAGTTGTAAAATTTTCTAGGAATACATAACATTCTGACTATTAATAATAGCTGATACTCTGTAAGGGATTGTATAAAACTTACTAGGCACATAGCTTTCTGTGTCTACTTTACATTCTCTACAAACGTTCTCTGTTTAATTTTTCCTTTCTATCAACTCCCCCACTTATTCATCCATCTATCTATCCATCCACTCAATACATTGACATCCAAGATATGATAGATACAAAAAATGCAGAAATGAACAAAGCTGACAACTTTTTTAGACCATTATAATCTAGCAGCAGAATCAGACAATTAAATATGCATTTATGATACAGTGTGATAGTCAGAACAATAAAAATGCAAGAAATACTGTAAGTTTAAAGAAGAACTACTTAGTCTTTCTTAAGGGACATAAAAGCTTTCAATGAAGACATCTAAAGTGAAGAGCGAATCACCCATAAACATTCAAAAGGTAGAAGACAACATGTTAAAGAACTTGAAAGGTGAAAATTTCCTGATTAGAACATGGTATGAAAAGCAGAAGCAAAAAGATTAGGAAAGAAAGGACATTAGAATGCCAAGGCACCAAGGGAAAGGGGTTTGGGCTTTATTTTAATGGCACCAGGAATTCTTTGATGAGTGTTTAAAAGTTACTGTTTTCCTATTGTAATATATTTATAATATAATCATTTCCTCCTTCCCTTTCTCCCTCCAAGTCCTCCCATATAAGCTTTGTCAAATGGGCGGTCTCTGGTTCCATTAACTGTTGGTACATACATAAGTGAAACCTGCTCAGTCTGTATGTTACTGACTTGTATGCATGTTTTCAGTGCTGATCCTTTGGTTTGGGGTAAACCCTTCCCTGGAGCAGCAGAGAGACATGATTCATTTCCTTTCTGTTCCAGAAGAATTGCTCTGGTTGTGCTTTGGTGGATGTGTTGGATGGGAAAAGACCCTAGGCAGCCAGTTGCATTTCTTAGATGAGAGATGGCTGTAGACAGAGCCATAGCAGTGGTCATTAGAAATTTTTAAAAAGTGGATGAGATGGAGTGATAACTAGGAAGAGGAGTTCCACAGAACTTGCCGGGGGCTTTCCTTACGGAATATGTAATGCCATGCATATATTGCGACTCACATGGAGTAAATAAGACTGAGTTAGGATCTCATGCCATGCTTCCAGCATCTAATTGAGTGCCTGGGGGACTATGGAAAAGCTGTGCCTCCAAAAATGTACAGTTTTGCACTTGATAATACATGACAAGAGAACCTCTCATTTTCATAAAATAGAGCCCGATATTTATAGCTAAAGACTGGTTGTATTATAACATTAAAGCCTTGGATGATATTTGAATTTTTTTTCAATTATGAATACAAGGAAAAGCTACACTGTAAGCCACTGAAATATGAGACTCAGTGGGGATGTTGAGGGGAACTTTTCTTCCAATAATAGTTATTTTGAAAGAAAGGGTTGCAGGGAATAGTCTGTGCTGCTGCACTGCAATTCTGCCTTCCCTTTCATGGAAGTGACTTCTCCTTTAAAAGAAGGACTTGGAGCCAGATTCTAAGAAAACAAAATGACAGCAGAAACTTGGAAGAGTCTGGGCTCAACCTAGATGACCAAGCTAGGCTATGATGTAAATCCCAGAGAAGCCTCATTTTTCATCCATTTAATAACCAGGAAGTACATGAATAGAAGATCCTTCTTGGAATTATATTGCCTCCCTATTCAATTTAACTTTTGTCCAATTGAAAAGACTCATATTTTACTGCCAGTCATTTCAGCTGTTATTCAGTGAGCTATTGAGACCAGTTTTTTTTTTCCTTGCACATGGTACATACTTGTATTGTTGTCATCTCGCACAGTATTTTGCAACCTGTTCATTTCTATGGTCTGGCTAACTACGGCCTAATTATTGATGTGTCATTCTCTGAAATTGAGCTCCTCATGCCTTGTCTTAGAAAGAATTGTATTACACATTTAGATTTGCATTCTGTCGAAATCAGACATAGGGCATGTTATGGCCAGCACATTATGGCTCTTATTCCAAGGTATTTCTGCTTTCTTGCCATTTCCAAGCCCTTTCAAAGCTTAGGGACATTTCTCACCAAAGTCACAAAGTGGTTACAGGAAGGTGAGGCAGGTGTTCCTGGGGTGCCATCATAGGCTCTAGCCTGAATGGCTGCAGTTATCCCTGTTCTAATCTCTCCAGCTTTCATTCCTCAATCCTCTAACATATACTTCAATCTGCAACTAAACATAACCTTATCTGTGCTGTTTCCTGCTCTAATCCCTGTGAGCTATTAGAGCCTTTTATAATTTCTCCTGTTACTAACTCCCCCAGGAGTCTACAGTCTATCCAGATTGATCCTTTACACTTCCGAATGGGCTGTGTTTTCATTGTCATCCCAACTTTCATACCTAATTCCCTGGGTCTGAAATTGTCATCTCATACTTCTATCTATTCAGCCTGAGTACAACTCTGATTGTCTCTAGGAAGCCTTCTTTCTGTAACCAGAATTGTACAGTTCTCTTTTTGCCAGTATTAAATGTCATTCTTTTTAGGCTTGCTGTTCACATATCTGTCTCTCCACATGGACTGTAAGTACTTGAAACAGGCACTGTATTTTCTGCCTTTGATACCCTAGCACCCAGCACAATGGATGCAATATAAAGATAGCTTGATAAATTCATGTGGACTGCTTAGGTTGTAGGAAAGAAATGTTCTCTCAGCCTCACAACAGAAATCCTCTTCATTAATCAAGGGACCTATCTAATATTAATTAATTCATTCAAGCCAATTCAATAAATATTTTCAGTACCTATGAATATGCCTGGGACTGTTTTGAGCACTGGGGATATGGAGATAAATGTGGCATTTTTCTTTTCCTCAAGACGCTCTAAGTTTATGTGGAGAAATAGAGAAGTAAATAGTTATGACGTGATATATGTAATAATAAATAAATGCATAAGTTTCTGTAGAACATCAAAATGCAGTGCTTAAATTTGCCCGAGCATCTAAAGAGACCTGACTGTACTGAGCGCTGATGAATTTGCGGGTGGGTAGCAGTCAGGCAGCCGGAAAGAAGCAATTCCTTGTGGAAAGGAGTCGACATCTGCAAAGGATCAAGTTGATAGGAACATTGGCACATCCAGGAAACTGAACGGTCAATACAGCAACTGATGATGGTCACTCATTGGACCTGTCAGGCTTGTGAGGAGCTAAATCGTTGTGTCTTTTGATGCAAATAAAAACAAATGGGACCTATTGATTAATTTCAGGTAGAAGAGAGAGACACCCAGTGCAGTGCATTGGAGAGCAGCAAGCACTGTGGAGGACAGACTGGGGGAAGGTACTATTAGGGACCAATGAACCCCATTAGGAGGCATTTTTAATGATATTGGTGAGAAACAGAGAGCTTCTGCATAAAGGTTTTTTTCATAAATATTCCTTTTTAATATAATTTTTTATTTATTACAATTTATTCACTTTGTATCCCAGCTGTAGCCAGGGACCCTCGTGCCCTCCCAATCCCGCCTTCCCTCCCTCATCTCCTCCCGTGTCCTGCCCCAGTCCACTGATAGTGAAGGATCTTCTCTCTGTCCATCTGATCCTATCCTATCAGGTCTCATCAAGACTGTGTTTCATAGTCTTCCTCTGGGGTCTGGTAAAGCTGCTCCCCCCTCAAGGGAAGGTGATCAAAGAGCCAGCCACTGAGTTCATGTCAGAGATAGCCCCTGGTCTCCTTACTAGGGAGCCCATTTGGAGACTGACCTGCCACAGGCTACCTCTGTTCAGGGGGTCTAGGTTATCTCCATGAATGGTCCTTGGTTGGAGTATCAATCACAGAAAAGACCCCTAGGCCCATATTTTTTGTTTTGTTGTTCTCCTTGTGGAGCTCCAGACCCTTCCAGGTCTTTCTGTCTCCCCCTTCTTTCATAAGATTCCCTGCACTCTGCATAAATGTTTTTGACAAGAGACATGCAAGAAAAGTGAAACAATCATGAGTAAAGTAAGAAGAGGAACCATCATGTTGCCAGTATGCTTCCTTCTTCAATTATTTTGTTCTTTGTTTAGCTAACCCTCCTTGTGCCATTCATCCACCATCATTCCACCGAAGACTTGCCTTGGTCAAGTTTCTTCTGGCTCTCCTATTACCTTAGTCTGTCTAGGTTTCCCTTCCCTGAAGCACTCTTTGAATATGGTATGTAGCCTCTGTAATACTGAGCCAAGAGCAAATTGAGAGCAAATGTGAGATCCAGCTCTATTTCAAAATGTTATCAGAGCTCTACCACTTGGTGTTTGGCCAGTTGGTATTTATTATATGGATGGATGGTGGAAACATGACTAAATAAAGCTGAGCGATCAGACTGTTACTAAAAATGAGTTAGTAGGGATCTCAGATTTTTCTCTTGAACAATCAGTGCTATGCCTGGGATAATCACAGATTTAGGGATAAGAGGAAAGGAAAAAAGTTTGAAGACCACATTAAGAAACATGTCAAGTTAGGAAAATTGGATCTGAGTGACTTATTAGAAGAACTCAGGAAAGCTGAGATGACGAGTTTTGACTTCCTGATGGATGCGTACATGATTCCTGAAACTAGCATGTACTTCAGTCATCTAGGGACATTGAAAATAAGAAAATATTTACCAGACAGACTTGAGGATCACCAATATATTGTACAGCAATAAAGATGTCAAGGAGGTACAGGAGAAATGGGTAGACATTAACATAAAAGTTTGAAGAGAATATTGCTCCGGAAGACAGAAGAATAAGTCACAGGAAATAGTCAGCAATATCAAATATTTTCAAAAGGTCAAATAAAATAAGGGTTGAAAATGTCAAGTTCACATAAATGCATGTCAGTATTTTGCAGTGATGGAGATCAAAGTGAAGCCTCTGACACACTAGGCAAATGCTTTACCAAAAGCTCTCTCTCTGTTCCTTAGTTGCATTTTTGAAATTACTTACAGTCTATGAAGGACAATGCTAATGGAGTGTTGAAGATGCCATAGAGTTGGTGGTGGTTTGAGAAATGGGAATCATTAGAGTCAACGAGAGTAACATCTTCTAAAATGCTTGTCAGGAAAAAATAATTAATATGGTAGAGAAATAGTATCCAGCATCTCCTCTTAAATAGATTCTTCTTTTAAAATATATTTTCTTAAATAGAGAAAAATCAAGTATGGAAGCATCTTGAGAATGAGCTGCACTTTCAGGAGCTGTCATTCGTAGCACTGGTAAAGACAGTTTCTGTAACATGGCTTAGACCAAGATGGACACAGAGTCTTATTATCCCACTATCATATTGTATAAAGGGCAATCAGCTGTCCTCTGAAAATAAAAAGAAGGAAGTAGAAATTGAATTTTAGTTATGAGAATTCCTATACACTGGATTTCTTGTTTTTCTCTAAAAAGTAGAGGCATGATCATCTGCAGTGACTGAAAAGGGTAGGAGCAATAAAATGGATTTTTAAATGCTTGTTGGCTAGCTTCTGCGGTAATTAAACAAGGAACTTAACAGAGTGATGAAAAATTATTGTGTAGCTGTGCACGCTTTGAGAAAATGGATAAAAGCATATCTGTTGTGTAGTAATTTTCACAGTTGCATAATTTACTTAGCATTAGGAAACAGCTTATGTCAACCTAAGTTAGAGAAGGCAGATAATTATAGTGACACAGCTTAACATTAACTAGCTACCTACGTGGATTTCTAGCTTGGGACCCTTGACTTAAAATCCATGTGCAACTACAGCACTAGGTATCTCAGGGACTTCCAAAGAGGAATACAAAGAACTTTTTGTAGAGACAGCAGTACCTCAGCATAAATTTGACATTAAAGTACTTTCAGTAAGATAAAAATTAGGCTAAAGATTGAGCTGGAGAGATGTATCAGTAGACAAAAGCACTTGCCCCCATTGTGGAAGATACAAGTGTGATTCCAAGCAACCAGCACTGTTACTAACTCCAGTCTCAAGGCTCTAGTCTTGCCTCTCCCAGCATCAGGTACATACATAGTACACATTTATAAGCAAAACACTCATGCACATTACATTTTTCGAGACTGAAAGCCTGAAAGATAAATATAATACTTGAAGATGGTTGAGTGATGCTCAAAAGATAATGAAAGAATAAAGATGAATTGTTTGAGTTACATATTTGCAAGAAAATGTTTTATATTAAAACACATACATACACACATGAATACAGTGTTATACAGTATGTATAACACACTCACACACCTGAGAAATGATCAACAGCTAGATTACAAAAAGAACCATACAAAAACTCAATAGTAAGCATGAAGCACAAAATAGCCAAAATCTTTGAAATGTAATTCAGTGGAAAGGATATCTGAATAGCATGGAATCACAAGGAAAGGTGTATACCAGTGCTAGCCAATAGGGAAATGCAAATGCCAACCATAAGGAAATGCCCCGCAATAGCAAGTCTCATTCAAAAAGTGCAATTCAAAATACTGGTGATGATGTAGACAACCACTTCACATTGCTGTCATTATTGCTCAGTGGTTATCAAAGAGAAGGCACTTCCTTATCAGAGAAGGTTTTGAGGTTTTGTTTGTTTGTTTGTTTTTGTGCAGTGGATACTAGTTAATGCAGATACTCAGAACTAATAAAAGTACAGAGGTTAAGTGTCAGTGGGGTGTTCAGCCACCAAACGGGACATCACACCTCCAAAAGTTCAGGGAGTATCATGAAATAGAGAGCAGAAAGACTGTAAAATCCAGGACTCAGGGAGTGAAACGGTTGTTTTCTGGAAAGAACAGTAGGGCTCCATGCATGCGCTCACAGCAGCTGGGATTACCTACATAAGACCAACAAAAAATAAAGCCAGGACATCCTCTAGCATTGAAGGGAGAGGGGCTCAAAGCCCTCACTGCTAGCTGGAGAACTACTGATGGCTGATGACTTCTAGTGGAAGGAGAGTCAGTTCTCGTCAAAGTGGGTTGACAGCCCTCCATTGGATGTCCCCACACCCGGGAACACATGAAGAGCACAAGTTTGACCTGGTGCGTTATTAAAAACAACAACAACAAAACAGAACAAAGAAGACATGAAATTGGGGGTGGAAGAGGGAGTGGGTGTAGATTTGAAAGGAGTTGGGGGAGGAGTAAGATGAATCTGATCCAAAAACATTGTACAAAACTCTCAAAGAATTGATAAAATTTTATATTAAAATACCTGTTTACATAAAAAGCTCTATGGAAGAGTTTAGTGGCTTTATTCATAACTCAAAAATTTGAAACTGTTCAATAACCTTCAGCTGTGAATGATTTTTAATAATGCTGTATATCGTATAATAAAATATTTCTCAGCAAAATAAAAGGAGGGACTAAAGTCTGAAACATGAAACCAAACAGAAAACTCAACAGCATTGTGGTAAATGGGGAACTCCAAGGTCAGAAGGTTACATTAACTGTGATTCCCATATGTCACATTCTGAAGAAGGCAAATATGGTGTTGAAAGCTAAGAATGGGCTTCCCTACAAGACTACATGGTGAAAAATGGAGAGAGGGATGTGAAGAAAATAAATCTTGCTTAATTTGAGTGGATATAAGTTTACCAAGTAGCGTAGAACAATTCATTAAAAGTTAGGATGTTTTATCTTATGTATGAATTATACTTGTCAAAATACATGGGAAAATGGAGAATGTAACTACATAAGGAAATGCACTACAAAGAAAACAATAGGGCGGTTGTAAATAATTTTGGACTATTTTTCCCTCAGCATCTCCTTTTCCATAGAGTCTGCTCTCCTTGATAAAACCCTTCTTCAATTACAAATGCAAAACACAGAACACTCTAAGGTCTTCGTCAAGATGAACTCTGGAAGAAGGCACTCCATGTGGTAACAGTGGGGGGAAAGACTCCTACTGGCAAGATGAAAATTGGTGGAAAATATCTGGGCCTTCCTCACCTAGTGTCTTTTCCCAACTTAAATTCTAGCAAGACTTTGATCTTGGTCATAATGAGCCCCATTGCCTTATAGCATTAATGCAAACTCAGACTTGAGGAACAGGGAAAGACAATCTGAATCAGGTTCTTTCCAAGTCCATTTCATCTTAGAGAACCACACCGATTTTGCACTTACTCTAACTTTGTACACTGACTAAAACAAGTCTTTATTGAAATGTATCCAGAGTGAGGAAATTGTTGTAAAACATAACAAAGGAGTGCTTGCTTTCTGAGGTCCAAACATGGATGGGACTCAGATCTTGCAGGCTTTGGCCGATCACAGAACAGTATCTCATGCCTGTCTGGATATATGGTGGAAAGGAGGGGTGAAATAGATGGAAGTGAAAATGAAGATTGGATAGTGTATAGCCAAATTTTGGGCAGAGTGCAGGGAATCTTATGGAAGAAGGCAGAGATAGAAAGACCTGGAAGGACAGGATCTCCACAAGGAGAACAGCAGAACCAAAATTAGATTAGATCTAGTCTTTGTGAATCACCATATATATGTACACACACATTTCTGAGTATATGTAAATTAGGGACAAATCTAGGAACAGATTCTCCAACACTGTATTCTTTTATTTTTGGACCAGTGATCATCTTGTTGAACGTTAATTAATATTTTTTAACTTGAGCATATAGCCTTGTAAACACACACACACACACACACACACACAACATCACAGAAGATATAAACATCTATTTGTATGGTATATGAGCTGAGTAGCAATAAAAGACTCTTGCCTTCCTTTAACCCACTTTAAATTCTAGAATTGTCACTTTGTTCCAGGCAAAAAACCTCCTTGCTATGGTATTCTGTGCAGAAGTCCTTTGTTCTAATGAAATTTTTTCCTGGACTAAGTATGTCTCATACAGTGAAAAAAATGACAGACTTGGGGGATGTAGAAATTGAGACCCTACCTCAAGTCCTGTCCCTGACTGTCCATGCAGATGTGACAAACTGCATTTGTTCGGCTCCAGGTTACATCTTTTGATAGATACTGATAAAAATCAAGGTATTAATAATTAATTGATCAAAAGCATCACATAGGGTACTTAATAAATGGTGGCTTCCAGACTACTCATCTTCATCTCTGGAGCACACACCAGCAGGATTTCTGTATTCAAATTAAATCCCACACCAGATCCTACGTCTTAGGCACAAACAATCTTCTTAGACCATATCAGCTTTTTTTTTTTTTTCCAGTTTTTTGAGACAAGGTTTCTCCGTGTGTAGCCTTGGCTTTCAATTTGTAGACCAGACTGGATTCAATTTGTAGACCAGACTGGCCTTCGAACTCATAGAGATCTGCCTGCCTCTGCCTCCCCAAGTGCTGGGATTAGAAGCATGAGCTATCATGCTCAACTATATCAGGTTATTTCTAAACTCCGTTCCTCTTTCAAGTAATTCAGGAAACTAAATAAAGGCCACTGTACTGATTAACCCATGAGCTGACATTATTCCTGTTAGAACAGTATCAAGAGGAATTGTCTAGGATGGGTAACAGCAGATAGTTTGATGCAGCAGAAGGCCCAGATGTCAGGTGCAACTTGGAGAACTTGAGGACAAAATGAGGGCCAAATGGATAATTTAGGCATAAGAAGAAAAAAAGCCTGAATGTGTGTGTTATAAATCCATGTGTGCGAATGTGGGTATGTGTATATATTCATGTATTCATATCTATATATCTATATATCTATATCTATATATATCTATATATCTATATCTATCTATCTATCTATCTATCTATCTATCTATCTATCTATCTATCTATCTATCTAT
>NW_026596051.1:33714619-33715983 GCF_907164565.1 Psammomys obesus | reverse complement strand
TATCTATCTATCTATCTATCTATCTATCTATCTATCTATCTATCTATATGAAACAGACTAAAGGCCCCAATTATAGAAACATTTATATAAATTGCTAAAAATGATAGCACAGATCTGTATTTGTTGAATCAGACAGATGCACACTATGGATTTCCATGTGGAATTCAGCTCTGCCTCAGCCCTTGCTATGGAAAAGAAATATTCCTTTTGAACATGGAGATTATGCTTTGGAAAGCTGGATGAATTTGAGCTGGAAGAGCATAGTTAATTTTTATATCCTCTCGCTTCTACTTTCAGATAAATTCATCTTTTTTTGCAGTAAAAATGTAATAGTTTACAATCATAAGCAACAATAAATCTATTTATTGTCCGGTAAAAGACAAGGTAAGTGTCACAGGCGAGGGTGGTGATTCATGCTGGACATATAAAGACTCCAGAAAGAACAAGTGTGACTAGTTGGACAGAGCCATGGTGCAGCAGAGCCGCAGAGGAAAAGGGAGTACACGAAGTAAGGGAGAGCCACAAAGTTGAGTAATGCCTGCTTCTCCTAGGTCCTTATCACTTTGCACTTGAGCCCAGGGAGGCCAGCAATCCTTCAGTTTGTGGGGTCCAGAGGATGGTAAGAAGCCCGCGTGTCCTTACGGCAGGGATGATTGCTGTGAGTGCAGGCCACGTTGTGTTGTTTAGGATTAACATCCTTTGCTTCCTGTTGCCAGCCTACAAGCTTGCCTGTGGCTACCTGCTTCACTGACCAATGTGTTTATTTCTGTGTGCAACCAGCATTGCAGGGTTGACTAGCGGCTTGGAGGTATTTATAGCTGACAGCAACAAAGGTTTCCTTTCCTGCCATTAACGCCAGTTGTACTTCTCTGAGACTCTGCCCATGTTGTGCAGAAAGCAAAAGGGCAAAAGAATGAGTTCTCCAGAGCTGGTTGCAAAGTTCTAGGGCTCTGTTTTTAGAGCAAATCTGCCGGCTTCAGAGGAGGTTGCAGCCACCCTTGGATTCTAAATCAGCTTGATGGCGGTGCAAATGGATGCAAATGAGGGTCAAATCAATTTCCATAATGAACAGCACAAGCAAACGCTGCCTCCTCTCCACCTGACACAAAATTACTAGAAGATCCAATGAGTGGGAAAAAGAAACAAAGAAAGCAAGGGGATGCTAGCTGGCATCTTAGTGACTTGAAAACGGTCACACTTTAGATTGAGAAATGAAAACTTAGAGGTCCAAGGATGATTCTGGATTCATTTTGAAAACTTTAAAAAAAAATTGGATAATTTAACATTACTCTCTTAAGGATTTAGTTTTCACCAGGTTCTATCTATCTATCTATCTATCTATCTATCTATCTATCTATCTATCT
>NW_026596051.1:33692768-33714609 GCF_907164565.1 Psammomys obesus | reverse complement strand
TCTATCTATCTATCTATCTATCTATCTATCTATCTATCTATCTATCTATCTGCTATGTTTTGTTATTTCCCTGGTTCAAAGCTCCATTTGATATCACACCCTTTTCCCTAAGACCTTACTGGATGTTTATTAAGTTGTAATTTATCTATCATAAAATTAAACCCTCTAAGTGCCATAGACTTGGTACATCATGGGGTCATACAATGATCACAAATATCTTATGTCAGAATTTTTACCACACACAAAAGAAATTCATAACCAACAGTAGTCTTCCCTCTCTCCTACATGCTGTGTTCACGTGCTTTCCAGATTTGTGGATCTGAGTGTTCTGGAGACTTTGCATGCATGGCCTCATGAATTATGTAGCCTATTCTGCCTAGCTTCTTTCATTAGGCCTAGTGTAGAGTTACTTAAATTGAAGCATTCTTCAGTACTTGTACCATATTATGGTGGTTCAGGCTTTTTAGGAAGAACAAAGCTGAAGCCCATGCATATGACTGTGTGTCTCAGAGATGACTGCCACTTGCTCTCCTGAAAACTACATGAACTTGGAGGTGATAGTAACACAGCCTACACTTATTACTTGGGCATTCACTTCTTGCTGAATATACTTTGCTTTTGACTCCCACGTATTTTAGAAATTAGTTGTCTGAGTCGACAGAACCTCACACTTACTAGAGAAATACACAGACAGAATAAAAACCACAGTTGCTGACTGTTCTTGGGAGGCAGTGTTTATATCTATGAAAGACCAAGGAATCACATGTAACCTCAAGCTCTTTTTCTTGCTAGCATGAACATTTCAGAGAACACTTGACAGATGGATAGAAGGACTATGTCAGGAATCTGTTTTCCTGCTAAGTATTAATGAAGAGGAATTTCCTGACAGAGAACTAACTCATGGCTTCCAAGTCTAATCTGGGAACCCATCCTGAGGACATGAATTCTCTTATACTTTGTGTGATATTCAATGGATTATCAAAGCTGTGTGGTAGTCCCAAAGATCTGGTAGAAGAACAAATATTAATACGATGTTATGGAAAGGAGGAAAAATTCACCAAAGACAATAGATAAAATAGGCTTTCACATGGGATCAGGTTCACTATCCATGAGATGTGAGTAGGAAAACTTAGGGACATGCACATCCACAGAAAGTGACATTCTTTTCTAAGGCAAAGGAAAGGTAAATGAATTGGCTATACACAGTAACTCTGGCATTGCAAAGGGACCGATGATGGTATGAATGGAACTCTTTCACCTCTTTCACACATCTAGATTACTGCTAGCCTGAGGTAACCACCGCACACTAAAAGCTCTATGGAAAATCACAAGACAAATTCATTTTTAATATATTTTTAATTTAATTTTATTTTTATTGATTGCAGTTTATTCACTTTGTATCCCAGCTGTAGTCTCCTCCCCCAGCCCCTCCCCATCTCACCCTCCCTCCCTCTTCTTTACTTATGCCCATCCCCCAGTCCAATGACAGGGAAGGACCTCTCCTTCCATCTGACCCTAGTCTACCAGGTCTCATCAGGACTGGCTTTATTGTCTTCTTGGTAAGGCTGTTTCTCCCATCAGGTGAAAGTAAGCAAAGAACAAGCCCATGAGTTCATGTCAGAGACAGACCCTGCTGCTATTACTAGGGAATACTCTTGGAAACTGAGCTGCCATGGGTTACATCTGTGCAGGAGTTCTAGGTTATCTCCATGCATGGTCCTTCTTTGGAGTGTGAGTCTTAGAAAAGACCCTGTGCCCAGATATTTTGGTTCTGTTGCTCTTCTTGTGCAGCTCCTGTTCCCTCCAGGTATTTCTATCTGCCCCTTTCATAAGATTTCCTGCACTCTGCCCAAAGTTTGGCTATGAGTCTCAGCATATGTTTTGATATCCTGCTAGGTAGAGTCTTTCAGAGGCCCTCTGTGGGAGGCTCCTGTCCTGTTCCCTGTTTTTGCCCTCTTCTGATGTCCATCCTGTTTGCCTCTCTGAATGAAGATTGAGCATCTTACAAAGGGTCCTCCTACTTGATTAGCTTCTTTAGGTGTACAGATTTTAGTACGATTATCCTATGTGTCTAATATCCACTTATAAGTGAGTATATATCATGTGTGTGTGTCTTTCTGCTTCTGGGATACCTCACTCAGGATGATCTTTTCTAGATCCAAGCTGTACTATAGAGCAACAGTAATAAAAACTCCATGATACTGGCATAGAAACAGAATGGTGGATCAATAGAATCGAAAAGAAGATGCAGAAATAAACCAACATACTTATGGACACCTGATCTTTGACAAAGATGCTAAAACCATATAATAGAAAAAATATAGCATCTCCAACAAATGGTGCTGATCTAACTGGATGTCTACATGTATAAAAATGAAAATAGATCCATACTTATCAGCCTGCACAAACTAAAGTCTACGTGGATCAAAGACCTCAATATAAAACAAGACACACTAAACCTTTTAGAAGAAAAAGTGAGGAAAAGCCTTGAACTCATTGGCACAGGAGACCACTTCCTGAACAGAACACCAACAGCACAGGCTCTAAGATAAACAATCAGTAAATGGGATCTCATGACACTGAAAAGTTTCTGTAAAACAAAGGACATAGTCATCAAAACAAAACGACAGCCTACAGATTGGGAAAAGACCTTCACCAACCCTATATCTGCCAGAGGGCTAATATCCAGAATATATAACGAACTAAAGACATTAAACAGCAACAAATCAAGTAATCCAATTCAAAAATGGGGTACAGAGCTAAACAGAGAATTCTTTATAGAGGAACATTGAATGACAGAGAAACAAAGAAATACTCAACATATTTAGTGTTCAGGGAAATGCAAATCAAAATGACCCTGATATTTCACCTTACACCCATCAGAATGGCTAAGATCAAAAACTCAAGTGACAACACATGCTGGAGAGGATGTGGAGAAAGAGGAACCCCATTCCATAGCTAGTGGGAATGTAAACTTGTACAACCGCTTTGGAAATTAATCTGGTGCTTTCTCAGACAATTAGGAATAGTGCTACCTCAAGACCCAGCTGTACCACTCCTAGGCATATATCCAAAACATGCTCAAATACACAACAAGGACATTTGATCAACCATGTTTGTAGCAGCCTTATTTGTAATAGCCATATGTTGTAAACAACCCAGATGTTCCTCAGTTGAGGAATGGATACAGAAATTTTGGAATGTCTAAACAATGGAATGGAATACTACTCAGCAGTTAAAAACAAGGAAATCATGAAATTTGCAGGCAAATGGTGGGACAAAATAATTTTTGTGCACATGTCACGAGTATAATTCTAAAAAACAAGTGGTAGAAAAGTTCATGTTAGCATAAAATTGTGTGTAACTTTGATATGGTGAGTGTTTAGCATGGTGGAATAAACACAGCTCACAGGAGGTCCTGGGTTAGCAATGCCGAGATGGAGCTGTTTGAAGGCAGAAGGATATAAGACATAGTTGTATGAACATAAGAGGGTAACAAAGACCTGAAAGAATGGGCTAATAACATAAAAGCATTGTTGGTCCCTGGGGGAAAAGGAGAAGCATTAAGCATCTTCCCAGGTAGAATTGCTATGGTCATATTCTGACTATTCTAAGACCCACTCTTCTGTTATTCTTATAACTCCTTATTTGGAAGGATTCAAGTGATGGGAGAATATTAAGAATAGGTTAGTGAGGTTATTAGGGACTTTGAAGAAGTCTATGCTAGCAGATTTGGGCAAAATCCAAACAAATAATGACGATTTGAACCGGAAAAAAAATACAGCTATTGACTGTACTGTATTCTAGGCTCTGTGCCAAGTGCTTACATTTAGAGTTTTTGAAAATAACTCTTTGAATTAAATATGTTTATTACATCCACGATACAATCGGGGCAACTGAAGCATTGACTTAGTCTTATCTTAGAAGGGATATCATTAGAATTAGCCAGGCTCCTCCCTAGCCAAAGTTCTTGCCTTCCATATTGTATTACTCCCTACATTATAACTCCAGGAACCTCATTTTTGTGCATTCATGTACCGTGCCTGTCTATTTTGTTAGCAACTCTTGAGAATGCTACTTAAAGGTTTAATCTTTATGCAGAGAGTGAAAGCTATTCATATAGACTGACAGAGATTTCCTTCACAAGGGTTAGTAAATTCCCAAGTAAATGTGTGAAGTTTATACAAGAGCAGACTTCAATGGGAAGAAAGAGTTCTGTTAGGAAAGCATTTCATTATTGTTTAGCACGGAGCATCTGCAATGAAGAGAGACAGGAAGAAAGATGGGCTCTTTGGTTGGTGACACAACAACCTTGTGAGGTCAGTATCATTGCACACTTTTCTTGAGAAAAGTGACATCTGGAACAAAATCTTAAGTCATAAAAGAGACTCAAGTTATGCATGGGTGGAAACCCACCTTTGCCACTGAGGCTTCCTCTAGCTGATCAGTTTCTTAAATTTAAACATACTTGAACATGAAGCACCTAGCTATCCAATTCTTCTAACAAACACTTTTGAAATGCTACCATTACACCACGGTAGATGATTTAACTTTGATCTTTTTGTTAAGTTTCACTGTATGGTAGACGAGACAGAACATAAATGCATGAGAAGAAATGGGAGGCAAAGCTACTATGCAGATAACTGTAAAGAGAAAGAGCCCTTTGCAGAGATTATGGGATAGGGTTTACCAGGGAGATAAGGTAAAAGAAGTGTCTGTGTGTCTGTGTCCATGTTCGTGTGTGTGTGTGTGTGTGTGTGTGTGTGTGTGTGTGTATGAGTGTGTGTTCCAATTAAAAAGGGAAGCAATGCAGGGGAATAAATGATCATAAGAGAGAGGAAGGGAAGAGAGTAATGAAATGCATGTTACATGAAAGCAGAAGGAAGAATACATATGGAGGATAGGGGATCATTAAAAGGAGTAGACAAAGGAGGTTGGGGAAAGGGAATTTTTTTTGGGGGGGAGAAGATAATTATAGATTTGTGATATGTTGATATATTAAAAATGGGTATTAAGGAGAATTGTTAAGAAGATAACCATCCCTGACCTCTCTTGGAACACACCACACAGATGGTCATTGTCTCTAAAGAAAAGTTCTAAAGTCAAGTGCGTTTTCTGTGTATTGTGGTCATGTTCATGACCCTATAGCTAGCTCATCCACATATGGGTCCCCCTGGTTCCTAGCCTCATCATCAAAGGTCTTCATCTTGTCTGTTATAGTCTCAGTCACACAGAGTTCCTAGGCCTTGAAGATTCACAGAATATCTAAAAACAGTCTGTGGATCATTCTATACTTTAATGTCTTTCCTCAGGCAGACAGATAACAATGAAGTTGAGCTGATAGGAATTAGGAATGTTTCTCAATGGGTTTTTCCCTTATAAATATTAGCTGTTGGAGAAAGTGATGCCTTCAACCTTCAGCATAGCCTGGTAGATGTGTAATAGCTAGGACTCCAAACTGGTCTGTTTCATAGCTACTACCTCTGAATTGAGATATTCCTTCCGGGGGGGCTCATAAGACTCATAAAATAAACACAACTTAAAAGACTCAAGAAACTATTGAAGCGTTAAAAATTTGCTAATCCCTTATCCAAGTCACAATTGCTGAGAAAAGGGTGATCTCTGGATAGATGAACTACCTGTGTGCAGGGAGATCCAGAAAAGAAGCAAGAAAGCTTTCCTGAGTTATCACTCATGCTACGGTCTGCCTTTTGACGATGTTACTGCCTTTAAATAACTTATGCTCTGTAAGTGACCCAAATACACTCACTTGTTCATTAAGCTTGGATGGAACCATTCCATTAGTTGGTTATCTGTGCCTGTGTGGGGTCAAGAGTTGTTTTTCCATGTCTCCTCAAGAAAAGGCATACAACATGATTGTATTGAACAACCAAAAGCACCTTTCATTCATCTTCATGATTCCTGATATTAATTGACTTGTGTGAGTGTATGTGTAACATGACTCAAAAATATAACCCATAAGAGAAAATAATTTAAAATATAAGATTATCCCTGAGGCATGAGGTTATAGAAAAGAATAGTTAAAGTTTGGAAAAAAAAAAAAAGGAAATAACTCTTTATTCACATTTTCCACTAGACTGAAATTATTTCCGGAGATCTGAATTCTGTTCTTGGCTCTCTTTGAAGATGGTTTTATGATATTGGCCAAGTCAATTAACCTTTCTATTCCTCAGATTAACCTGAGTAATCTTAGAATAATACATCACAGCCTGCCTGGCTTCCAAGCGCGTGAGGTGGAAAGGGTTAATGGGCAAAAGTTTAGAGAGTATCCAAGGCAGTGTTTATCAGAAAGTCTACAGTCAGTTTTGATATACAATCTCTGAGTGAGTGTGCTAGATATTGGAGGGCTATGAAGCCTTCCTCAGAAAGATTACTGGGCTCAGCTCTCTCTTTTACCTGAAAGCCCTCAACGTACAGGTCAACGAGACCTCTGTACAGGATAATATTCAAGGTTGGAGAAAGCACATGCCTTGCCACTGTGTTGTAACAAATCAGTTAATTACAGGGCAACCTGTTCTTAACAGCCCTGGAGTCCCTGTGTGACCCTGTATGAGGGCTGTGAAAAGACACTTTCATGACAAGGAAATTACCAGACTTATGAGGGCTCTCCCTGTACTCAGGTATTTACAAGGATTGCTAAATACAGGACTTACAATTTCCTTTGAAAGTCACCACGCCTCCTTTCTATGGCTTCTCAGTTCTACTCAGAAAAAGAGTAGCAAGCAGGGAGTTTCTTGGACATCAGAACTGCCAGACAGTAGAGGGCTTGTGATAGAATACAGGGTGTTTTTTATCATTGGTTAACAGGTAATTGAGAGAAGAGGCATGCTCTTTTCAACATCATGCTGAACTCACTTGGCAAAACTGTAAAGAAAGGAGAAGAAATGTCAACTTAAGCAGGCTAAGACAGTATAACCAGTTTGGGGACTTATTTGGCTGCATGTATGAAAATTAAATTTTCACATCTTCTTGCCCCAGCAATTTTACTTTATAGCCTTATAGAAAACAATCACTCATGCATAAAAGCTATGAATATGGACAGGCATTTTAGCACACCTGGTAATTTTTTAAAAGGCAGAAAGGAGACATACGTTGAATATAGGCAAGGAGTAAATAAAGGATGGAATAGACATATGATGAAATGTAACAAGAAGAATTAAAAGAATGTGGT
Source organism: Psammomys obesus (assembly GCF_907164565.1). NCBI lineage: Eukaryota > Metazoa > Chordata > Mammalia > Rodentia > Muridae > Psammomys > Psammomys obesus. Next base: position 33,707,417 of record NW_026596051.1, on the reverse strand, counting down.
GGCATGGCCTATCATTGGCAAATCCTTGTAATCTTTCTTCTAAAGGATACTGAGTCTCTGACCAGTTCTAACAATTTCATTCTAAACAATACTTTATCCATTACTGCTCCTGTGGACTAGATCATGCTCAGAGTCTTGTTCTGGAGTCTCCTCTATCACTATCACCAGCTCTAGTTTATTTCCCACTCAACTGCCAGGGTCTTCCATATGTGAATATGATGGTGGTTTCTCATTACATTTACAAAATCACCAAAAGTTCTTACCATTGCCTTTGAGGTCAGAAAGATTTTGAGTCCTGCTTTCTCATCCAATCTTTTTGTTTTTACCATTATTATGCTTCAGTGTAGATGCTCAGAATGAATTATTGCTGAATCCATGAAAGTGGTCTCTAAACTCATCTAAATTGAGAGGGAAATATGATATTCAGGCTGTGATATCAATGAATACATCGACGGTCAGTTCAAAGCACCCAAATTCTAATCTTAGATCCATCATATTTCAGCTGTGTTGTCTTTAAAACACAGTATACGTTATATACCCGAAGCTTCTTATCTGAAAATGGAATTTCTATCTCCTAGGAATGAGTATTAAACAATCATTTTAGGTAAAGCAGGAGAGTTATGTCTTCCCTTCCCCCCCAGCATGCCTCAGTCAGAGCTTTCTCACAACTCTGTGGAGATCCTTTGGATTTTCTGTCTTTGTTATTGTTCTATACATGTGAAGAGACATAGTGACCAAGATGAGTGATTAAAACGAATTTTAAATTGGGAGCTTGTTTACTGTTTCAGAGGGTTAGCCCATGGTCATCATGGTGGGGAGTATGGCAACAACAGGCAGACATTACACTGAGGGAGTAGCTGAGTGTTGGAGGCAAAGAGAGAGAAAGACTGGGCCTAGCATGTACTTGTGAAACCCCAAAGCCTCCAAGAAGGCCATGCCTCCTAGTCCTTCCCAAAACATTCTACCAGCTATGGACTAAGTCTTCAAATGCACGAGCCTGTGAGGCCATTCTTTTTCAAACCACCACACCTTCCTTATATTTTTGCTACACTATGTGTAATTAGTTCTATTTTATAAGATGTGATTAAAGCAGGAATTTTTACTAAGGTGATTGTTTTAGAGATTTGTAGTCAACAAAGGTGAAGACCACAGAGCTGTTCTGAAATATGCATATGGGTGGAGGGAATAACTCAAGCAAATAATCTCAATTGGGGATGTTCTTGAATGCTCTCTATAAAGCAGCAGTGTGGTACATTATAAGAGGTGTGGGAACAATGACAACACTGAGGTCCCCAGCAGAACCGTGTATTGCATTCTAATCACAGTAAACCTAAATGCTGTGCTACAATATGAGGCTTCAATAAGAGATGCTTAAGATAAAGGTTCTAGAAGACAGAAAAGTAAAAACCTACACTTATTTTTGATGTCTCAAAGGCTCAGTAGGTATGAAAGCATTATTCTTTTTAGTCACTGCTAAACTCACTAGCTCTCCTTGTTACTGTCTATTGTTTCTGAGTACCAGTACTTATTTGTTGGTACTTAGAACATAGTACTTTATTGAGTCTTACTACAGTAGTGTTAGTTTCTCTGTTATCCAATTCAGAAAACTGAGAATCAAAAACATGTAGTTACTATATACATGTTATACCAGGACAGAATTTCCTAAGGTTATTTCACAGAATATTAAGTGCTATGAAAAGAAAATGATGATGCTACAAGATTGGGAAATGTTAGATTAAATCAATATAAGCATGCTTTTTAACAGGACTTCTCAGGTCATTAATATGCTAATATAACTCTGCAAGGGCTTTAGCATGCAACATTTCTCAGTTACTTGAGCACAATTTCTTTCCTAGAGCTTCTCAGAAGTTTAATACTAGGAATAATGTATTTCGGGACATGCCTCTTTAGGTCAACTCAACCCTGAGGAATGATAGATGTCTGTGACTTTGTTTTATTTTTTAATGACATTTCTTTCAGAAACCTTTTTCCATGTTATGCCACAACGCTACAAGCATCTGATACTATCTCACATTTCCGATTTCTCACTACAATCTAGGCATAGGTGCGCATTTTGATTGATGTGCCATTGCCGGTCATACAAATATGATTTAACCTTGATAAATACTCAGTGGCTTTGTCTTATAAACACAGTTTGGCCACACAGAGGTTTTCTTTGAGTAGCTTAAGCCACAAGCCATCACCCCAGTGCCACAGCAATTTCTTGGGCACTAGTTGCTTTGTGCAGTCTGGTTTTCATTGCCCTGCCTCTAGTCTCCTTAAGTCTTACATCCCAAACAATACATATATCTATGTTGTCTTATCATGTACCAATTTCTGTGGAAGTATGGGTGTGACACCCTTTGTGAGAATGGGAGCTCTTTATGGGGCCATGAGTCATAGCTCTGTATTCTTACCAGGCCTGCATGGCTACATAACATTTCCATTCTAGTCTTCCATCATGATCCAGTGGCAACCCTCGGTTCTATGAAAGGAAGCCAATTGACTATTATCAACATCTACAGACGTCAGATATTTAAGTATAACTTTTAATTCAAAATCTAGGATTTTGCAAGTTATGGAGAAGTACCTGGGATAGTGAGCTGATAGTGGAAGTTCAGACTTCCACACGTCTAATCCAAAGCTTCTTCAGCTATGATTGACTTCTCTCATTGTCATGATACACACACGACAATAACTGGGTGTTGCATTGTATGAGTAGAGACTGGGTCAGAATCATGCTGAGGTCTTCCAAAGCGTCATTTCGTCAGTCACCTTGTAAAGCAAATATAATTATCTCCACTTTCTAGACAAGGAAACGGCATCAAGTTAATAACTTACTGAACATATTGTCCTTATTTAGCTTAGGGACAAGATCAGGACTCAGGTGTTTTGGGGCCTGTGTTCTCAATATTAACTTCTTACACACATTTAGGACACTATATCTTATTTGAATTTGCTTGTGTTTTTTTTAACCTAGATTTAAATAATATTTTTCCTACAAAGCAATGTTACCCATGTCAGACTTCATCATGGTGTCCAATTGTTAGTCAATCAAATATTTACCAAGTTCTAACTGAAGAATGAATAGTTTTTAAAGCTTCATAATCCCTGATTTCAAATATCTCCAGGTTTCTAAAAAGACATAAGCCCAAGTATGTGAAAAACCTAGTGCTGACTATTTTAGGTATTCATAGCTTTAACTCTCACTGTACTTTAAGTCAGTGGAACAATCAGTAGGACTCTGCAAGCAACAATACCTTGATGTCTATAAACCCAATATGTTTCACAAAGGTCCATGTTATTCTAAGTATGCTTTAGCAACTGTTACATGAAAGCTCCATTCTTTTCACATATAGGGAATTATTTCATGTCTCTTCCAGACATGTGAAGAAGCAATTATAATCCAAGGTGGCTAAGAAGAATTAAGAAGGTCACAAGAAAAAGGTCTCTCTGAAACTTCTTTGTTCTTTAGACTCAACCTTTCTACCAGTTGAATGGAAAGGCCCCATGATTCTACACAGTTTGAACTAAAAATGCTGGAATTAGACATAATGGTGGTATCTTTGGGTATCTACAATAAATAAGTAGTTCTACCTGTGGGTGTTAGAGAGTCATAGTATACCTTTAGGCAACATGGCAGGCAACCAGGCATCAAGGGAAACAACGACGTGACCGCTAAAGGAGTTACTTTTGATAAAGTAATTGTGCTGGGGACAGGATATATGTAGTGTAAAGGCTCTCCACTGCTTTTCCAAGGATGTGCAAAATAATTTACTTAATATGATAGTCTAGGGAGACCTAAGTTTGGCTCTTCAGCACACACACTCATTAGAAAGCCAGGCATGGTAATTGTGCTGGGTAGTTTTGATTTTTTGTTTGGTCGGTTGGTTGGTTGGTTTGGTTTGGTTTGGTATTTGTTTGCTTGTTTTGTTTTTGTTTTCTTCTACATCCAGGTCTTAGTTTTTCCTTCCTCCTCTCCTCCTAGTCCTTCTCTGGAAATACCACCTCCATTAATTCCTCTTCTCTTCAGAAAAGGGCAGGTCTAGCAGGACAGTCAAGGCATATCAAGTTGCAGTAAGACTAACCCTTCCTCTTCTATTGAGGCAAGGCAATCCAGTTGGGGGGAAAGTTCTCAAAGCCAGGCAACATAGTCAGCTTCTGCTCCTACTGTTAGAAGTCCCACAAGAAGACAAAGCTACACAGCTGTTACATATGTACAGAGGGCCTATGTCAGTCCTATGCAGGCTCCCTGGTTGGAGGGTGACTCTGTGAGCCTCTATTGCCTCAGGTTGGTTGATTCTGTAGGTTTTCTTGGGGTATCCTTGATCTCTCTAGAGCCTACAGTCCTTCCTCTTCCTCTTCAACAGGATTTCCCACATTCTGTCTAATGTTTGACTGTGGGTCTTTGCATCTGTTTCCATCAGTTGCTGAGTGAAGCCTCTCTGATAACAACTGGGCTAGACTCCAGTCTATGAGTACAGAAGAACATCATTAGAAATCATAATTGACCTCTTTTTTCATGTCTATCGTAAATCTCTGGGCTATCTAGCCTCTGGATGCTGGCCCTTCAGACAGTGTCAGAGGTGGACTGCCTCTCATAGAACGGGTCTCAAGCTGGTGCAGTCCTTGGTTGGCCACTCTCACAGTTTCTGTGCCACCTTTACCACATGTGTTGGGTAGTTTTCTGTCAACATGACACAAGCCAGAGTTATCTGACAGGAGAAAACATCAATTGAAACATACCTCCTTAAAATCCAGCTGTAAGATATTACATACTGCCTTACAGGAGAAGATCCAGCCCATTTGGGGTGGCACCACCCTTGCACTGATGGGCCTGGATTCTATAAGAAAACAGACTAAGCAAGCCATGAGGAGCAAACCAGCAAGCAGTAGTCCTCTACAGATTCTTTATCAGCTCCTGCCTCCAGGTTCTTGCCTTGTTTGAGTTCCTTTCCTAACTCCCTTCAGTGCTAAATTACAAAATGAAAGTATAAGCCAAATAAATCCTTTCTTCTCCAACTTGTCATGTTTAATCACATCAATAGAAGCCATAGCTAGGACAGTGGTGCATGTCAGTAAGCTTATTATTTGCATGTTTGTGACTGAGGCAGAGACAAGCTGAAACCTTGGCCAATCAGCCTTGCCAACTATATGAAGTGCTTAATTTTATGATTTTAATTAATTTTTTACAGAATCAGCCTGTTTCACTTCTTCTAAAAAGTAAAATGAGAAACTTGTACTAAGATCTATATCAGAAAGAAGGTGAACTTTCTTACTCACCAAGGAAATGGATCAGAGTGGAAAAAAAAGAAACAAAAAAACAAGGGAATGCTATAAATTCATGGTGTATCATCAAATAGGAGGTTAGTAATTGAAGGTTAGCAGCAAAATAGAGAATACTACATTACGTATTATTCCAAAATGTTCATTTACCTTAAATCAATTAAACCAATTCTTTTTTCCTCTTTTATTATTATTATTATTATTATTATTATTATTATTAATTACACTTTATTCAATTTGTATCCCCCCATAAGCCCCTCCCTCCTCCCCTTCCGACTCCACCCTACCTCCCCTTTCTGCATGCATGCTCCTCCCCACATCCACTGATAGGGGAGGTCCTCCTCTCCTTCCTTCTGATCTTAGTCTATCAGATCACATCAGGAATGGCTGCATTGTCTTCTTCTGTGGCCTGGTAAGGCTGCTTCCCCCTCAGGGGGAGGTGATCAAAGAGCAGGCCAATCAGTTTATGTCAGAGGCAATCCCTCTTCCCATCTCTATGTAAGCCACTTGGACACTAAACTGCCATGGGCAACATCTGTGCAGGGGTTCTAGGTTATCTCCATGAATAGTCCTTGGTTGGAGTATGAGTCTCTGGGAAGTTCCCTGTGTTCAAATTTTCTTGTTCTGTTGCTCTCCTTGTGGAGATCCTGTCCTCTCCAGCTCTTGCTATTTCCCACTTCTTACATAAAATTCCATTCACTCTGCCCAACAGTTGGCCATCAGGCTCAGCATCTGCTTTGATAGTCTGCAGGGCAGAGGCTTTCAGAGGCCCTCTGTGGCAGGTTCCTAGGTTGTTTTCTGTTTTCTTCTTCTGGCTTTCAGAGGCTCTCTGTAGCAGGTTCCTAGGTTGTTTCCTGTTTTCTTCTTCTAATCTCCATCCTCTTTGCCTTTCAGGATGGGGATTGAGCGTTTTAGTTAGGGTCCTCCCTTTTGCTTAGTTTGTTTAGATGTACCGATTTTAGTGGGTTTATCCTATGTTGTATGTTTATATGAGTGAGTATATATCATGCGTGTCTTTTTGCTTCTGGGACAACTCACTCAGGATGATCCTTTCCAGGTCCTACCATTTACCTGCAAATTTCATGATTTCCTTATTTTTCATTGCTGAGTAATACTCCATTGTATAGATGTACCACAATTTCTGCATCCATTCTTCAGTTGAGGGGCATATGGGCTGTTTCCAGCTTCTGGCTATTACAAATAAAGCAGCTACAAATAAAGCAAATAAAAACATGGTTGAGCAAATGTCCTTTTTGTGTACTTGAGCCTCTTTTGGATATATGCCTAGGAGTGGTATGGCTGGATCTTGAGGAAGCGCTATTCCTAGTTGTCTGAGAAAGCGCCAGATTGATTTCCAGAGTGGTTGTACAAGTTTACATTCCCAACAGCAGTGGAGGAGGTAAACAAATTCTTAATGACCTATCTTTAAACCTATAGACAAACACGTTCCTAATCAGTAACAAAATTGGATGGGGGTGGGTGGATCTGGGGAGAGTTGAGAAGGGGTGAATATGTTCAAAACACATTATACAAAACTCTCAAAGAACTAATAAAATAAAAAGACTAAAAAAGGTATATTAATCTCTAGAATTCCCCTACATATAAGAAAAACAATCTTTTTTTGATTGTTTGTTTCACTAGTAAGTCCAAAAATGAAAAGACAGTCATGGACAAGAGTTAAAGATGATAACTTCTTTCTTGTCAAGTAAGAGCATAGATCCTTTCAGAAAAATGAGACAACACTGGCCACAAGAGTGTATGCCTTTAATCCCAGCACTCAGGAGGCAGAGGCAGGTGGATCTCTGTGATTTTGAGGCCAACATGTGTGTTTTGAGGTCTACATGGAAAGTTCCAAACAACCAGGAATACAAATGCAGATCCTGATAAAGAAAGAAAAGAAGGAAGAAAAGGAAAAGAAAGAGAGGAAGGAAGGAAGGAAGGAAAGAACAAAAAAAGAAAAATAGCAAGAAATTTTAAATGGATTTCCAACATCTTTCCTCCCATAAACTGTCCTGAGACCTATGCTGATATGCTGTGGTAAGATTTTTACTTTTTTAAATCCTGATGTAGTTGAATTGCCAAAAATTGATAGGAGGATAGGCCAAAGGTTTAATCAGGAAATAAATGAGTGCCATCAGACTTTTGGGCTACAGGCAGCTACAGAATTCACCCCTTCTCTAATAGTAGGTAGATTTCCCCCCCCCCCAGATTAAATATATGAATTCTGTCTGTGTTTAGATGAATGCAGAAGGCTCTAGACTCTCAAGATAGAAACTACTTATCAAGACTGGTAGTTAATGGCAACTTCATAAACTAGGAAACACTACTCAGGGGCCAAAGAATGGCTCTATACAGAGATTAGGTCCCAGAGGCTAACACTGCAATAACTAGATTTGGAGGGAACAAATATAGGTCTTTGCTCCAAAGCTTCTCATGTTTCTTTAAATATATCAGTAATTTAAGAAATTAGCATAACCATGAGGCTACAAATGATTATTAGCTGTGATGTGAGGTAAAGCTGAGTTTATGGGAGGTCCAAGGAGGGAGACAATCTCTGTGATTATCAGTAAGGCCAATTTATAAATGACTTAATTTGGATGCCCACTCTGATACTTTGCCATCTGCTTTAAAAGAATTTCCCTCCATTATGTAAAACACTGGATCGTGGGGTGTTGCTGCTATTAATGGATGTTTTTGCTGCTGGGGAAGCCTCATGTGCTCCATCTCAAGTTGAGCTTCAAAGTCAGATTACATTAGATGCTCATGCTGTTAGCCACTTGGCAATTCTCATCTATCAACAGATGTCTGGGTAGAGCACTTTTGTGAATAGAGCCTTTGGAGGAAGTTAGAGCTAAAGAAACTCACCAGCTCCTTTAGAGACAAAAGCACACAAGGCACAGACTTTCCAGCCCAATCTTTATGGCTGAGCAGGAGACCCACAGTTCAATTTCAAACTGTTTCTCGGTATGTAGAATCTGTTACTCCTGAAACTTCAAAATGTACATATTTCCCCCAAATGAGATCTAAGTCTGTTGAGTTAATTATCATACAATTACAGCAATGGAGAAGAAAACCCTCATCAAACATGAACAGCTTGTCTAACCATTAACCAGGCCGTGGTGAACCATTACTTAGCTCTGACTTGCATGATCCATCATATAGACTCTTGGCCCTCTGTGAACAAATGTGTAAATGAGTCCATAGCCATTTAAAACGGAGAGGTCCAGCCACCTGGGATCTTGTGATTGTCTTTAAATTGTTTAGTCATTATATTTTACTGGTGTGAAGCAGTAAACTACAGCAAACTTCCAACTTCCTCCTGTCTTCCAATGGGCTGCTCATCACATGAAAAGAAAGACATAGTTTCCTGGGACTCTGACCTACTAACATGGTGATTTGTTTAAAAACATCTCTGCTTACATATTCCCTTAAGCTACGAAGAAGCATTAGAAGTCAAATGCCTCTGGATAAATTTTCTTTCTAGGAAGATCCCAGAGTCCAACTCATCTAATTCAAATATCTTTTAATGTAAGTCCCATTTGAGCTGTCTTCAGGCAAATTCAAGTAACTGCCAATATAGCAGGCATCTCATACAAAAAGACTCAGGTGTGGCATAATAAACTTTTAGTTTACAGTCTGAAATACAGGAGGTCAGTTTCTGTCAAAATAGGGGCATGGAAACAGTTTACTTTTGTTAAATGGGGGTAACCATGGGCTGGAGAGAAGGCTCAGAGGTTAAGAGCACTGGCTGTTCTTCTAAAGGTCCTGAGTTCAATTCCCAGTAACCACATGATGGCTCACAACGATCTATATGAGATCTGGTGCCCTCTTCTTACCTGCAGGCTCAAATCCTGGCAGAATGCTATAAAAATAAATAAATAAATCTTTTTAAAAAAATGGGGTAACCAGATTGAGATTTAGAAACAAAAGTCAAAAACAAGAAAGACATACCCAAGGGGAGAGCAGTTCTCTGCTTTTGACTTAAGTAATCAGTTGTGGGCTTATTTTATGCCTGGCAAAGTGGGGAGTATCGAGTACCAGCAGAACTTGAGTTCACTGTAATCTATTTGACACCAAACTTGTTTCTATATCATCCACGAGGGTCTGAGGGTCATTGGTCCATGTTCTACAGTACTCTTTTGGGGTCACCTACAGAATTAGCACACAAGCTGATCAAATGTGGAGAAGACTCATCTGTCTCAGGCTTTGACAGAGTAGGCTATTTGTAATTGGAGACAGGGGGCTGAGTTAATTCAGCAAACACAAGCTTTACTACTGTAAATGAGCTTGGGCACTGACAAAGACGTCTGAATAGCATTTTGGTTTTCTGTTGACTGCTGGTAAGAAATCTGGGACAAAGAGAGGAGACAGAGGAAGTTTGGGGACAGGGTGGAGGTGAATCCTTGCTGCTGCTGTGTGACTGCCAAGGCAACCACCAGGGGTAACAGCCCCAAGGACCTATATATAAACAAGCAGGCTTCTCCCAGGAATATATCAGTCTCATAAGACCAATATGAGCAAACATAGTGTGTCCTTCCTTTCTCCATCCTAGCTGTCTGCTGAGAAAGGCAAACATCTTGGGAATAAGAACTCAGCTGGGGGTGAATATTTCAGGATGCACTGACTGTCAAGACTTACTTTCGAAATTTACCTTGCTTCCTGTTAAGTAAACTTTTTTTTTTTTTTAAACAAAAGCTATAAATTTTCTTTGTAAGCAATCCCAAGTTGAGGTCTACGTGGGGAGAAAAAACCTGATAGAATGAAGTTCATAAAAAATGCCTAGGCAAAAGATGAGCAAAAGTCAAATTAAAAAGGTACACAGAATGGGAGGCATGAAAGCTATGTATAAAAACAATGGTGTCTACAAGAAAGAAGAAGGAAGAGAAAAAGGAAAACAAAAAGAAGAGGGAGAAAACCTTAGAGGAAGGTGACAAAGAATTAGGCAGAATGGTCTCAGGCTGAGAGTCGGAGTGGTCAAAGATTCCAGGAGAGTGCCAAGTGAATCTCTGAAGAGCTGCCTGGCAATGAGGGACAGGTTGATCTCTCATCCTCATCCTCTGTTAAACCCATCATTAATGGATCCACTTTCTGGTGTGGCACAGTGAAGGCACTTCCTAAGGAAAAAGGAGATAGAGCATTCTTACCAGACAAGGTTGGCTGGGTGAAGGTCCACAGATACACCTTCTGCTTTAACAAAGGACAGGACTGTAGGGGAAACCACTGCCCAGAAGACAGTGTGAATGTTTTATCTTTAAGGAGCTGGAGCGGCAAAAAGATTGGTTGCCAGGGGTTACATATCAATATTGGAGGAACCCATGACTGCTTCTACCACTGTGGCTCTAGTTGTCCTAGATCAGAAGAAAATAAGGCATCTGCATTATATACTCTGAAGATGTGGACCAGCTTGGACACAGCAGCTTCCAGAGGATTCTCCTCCCTGTTTCTAGCCACTGGTGACAATCTTCCCCCTGACAAATACATTGGTTGGAACTGAGTAAATCACTTCTATGAACTGATAAAACAAACAAACAAACAAACAAACAACTGTAACAAAGCCCCTGCACTAGCAGCTAAACAGGAATAATGTAAGAGAATCAGATCTGTTTTAAAGGCCAATAAATTATTAGAGTGTTGAGCTCTTCCACTGTAGATTTGTTTCTGCTCCTCAATAGATTTCCCTAGGAAATATCAATTCAGTAAGTTTAGCAAAAATCTTGTCCTTTGATATTTTCAATAAAAAGCAGAAAAATGTATTTAAATAGACAATTGAGAATTCATCTCCTCTCTGTCTTTTATACTGCTCCTATCAATTTTGGGGATTTGGTCTACTTATCAGTCTTGCTTTCTACAACATCCCCTTAGTCTTCATAAGTTCATGGTGATGGGACCCCTCCTTTTCCTTGTCCTGATTAGTAGTAGTATTTTGTCTATTCTTATTCTATTCCCTTCTTACACATCACATTGGAGCTGAGTAGTTGAATTTCTTTAGTTAGACTGTATTAATTTAAAATAGAGCTTTTCAATGAAAGCGATAACAGTATCACCTTGCATAAACATTGTTCTAGGGAAAGCACTTTTCTTGTGTAAGTTACTTTCCTTGGCTTCATGAAACTAGCCATGCAATTATTTCTATATCCGTTGAAAAGTTGTGAAAATCCTGTGCTTTAAAAAGTTAGGCGCAGTTCCCCAACTTTCTACAGTTAGAAAGTGGCAGAGCAGAAACCGGGATACACAGAGAAAGTGGATAGACCTCATAGACATGACCATTAGCTTATACTGCCTGCAAGGGGACACTAAGGAGTCTGTGATGGACATTATCACTGGGCGTGGCAGTACAGTCCTAGCATCCTGACTAATCAGGAATTAAAGGAAACTGTTATAAGACTTGCCTGGACTATATGGTGAGTTCAAAGTCAGCCTTGGTATTTCAGGGAGATTATTCAGTAAATGGCTTGAATTTTTGATAGAAATACCTGATGATGCAAATTGTCCTCATTTTAAACGTATCAGCCCTTTGGTCTAGTAGCCAGTGGACTCTGTAACCGGACAGATGTGTGTTCCCGGCCTGTTGCTTCCTCTACTTCCAGCTGTGTGCTCCAGATAATGCTAGCTAACCTTTAAAGAGTTATAGAAAGGATTGTGTCCTACAGAGTGTTGTATCAAAAAAAAAAAAATTGCTCACAGACTGTGCTAGTGTGGGTGCATGGAACACTTTTCCCCATCTCACGTGCACATGACACAATCTACTTCCTTAGCTAAGCACTCTTCATGCTTGATTCAAACATTTCTCTGGAGACAGAGCAGGTGCTTCCAGACAATGTTCTGCTCAGTCGCTTCCTTGGAAGAACATTCAGTCTCATTCTCCTTATACCGTATTTCAGCTTTTCCCACACTAAAATTCATACATGATGGTGCAAGTCCCCTGTTTTCTCTTTTAAAAAGGTACTTTCAAGAAAATTGTGTTTGTTTGTGTAAGTGTGCACCTGCTCTGGTGCACATCTCGAGGACAGAAGGCAACCTGTTGCAGTGAGTTTTCTCCTTCCACTATTTGTGGGTTCTGGGGCTCGAACTCAGGTATTCAGACTTGACGACAGGTGCCTTTAGCCATGGATCCATCTCACCAGGCCATCTTCTTAATGTTTTGATTCATGACAAGCTGCTGTGAACATCCCAGTAAGTAGCCATCTGCAAGTGACAGGGCCTTTTTGCAAGAAAACAGTGTCTATTGATTGTTGGTGCTTCCTTTCTATCAATAGACTTTCAATAGACTTTTTTTTTTAAGTGATCAAGGGCAGAAGTGCCAATCCAGGGCCCATTACAGATGAGTCTGGACTTCACTGAAATCTGTAGAGTAGGGCTAATGGGATATATTGTCATCCTGTGGATAGTGCGAGTGCTTCTGTGGTTTACTTAATTTGAAGGGACATTTCATAATTCCAGCTAAATTGGAATCACAAGTCAGATGAAATTTAGGAACAAATTATAGTGATCTTGCCCTCTAGAGGTCTGGAAAGAATGGGTTTTGCCACAGTTAGTAATGGCTGTTGATGGGGCTTTTTTTTTTTTTTTTCTTCCTTCCTCAAGAAGGAAAGTTACTATTTTAGGAATTGAAAGTTTCTGGGATCCAATGACAGAAATGATCAATTCTTCAGAAACCCAAAAGGCTCATGATTAAAAAGAGCAAGAAATATTAGTGTTCAATGAAGCAGTGTGGAATTAAAGTACTTTAAAAAGTATCTTAGGAAGGCAAAATGGTTATGAAGGAAATGGCTTCACCCAACATTAGGGTTCTAATACCAAGTTAGAGGAGGAAAAATATTAAGTGTTATTGAACAATATTTTGTACATGAAGAGTTGTATTAAATATTACAAACCTGAGGGAAAACTCAGTCCTGATTCAACTTGATGTGCTGGGGTGGGTCGGAGGCTGGGGGCAGAGCTCCCCTTTTCTGAAGAGAAGGGGAAGGGAGATAGGGTGAAGAAGGTTGGAGGGAGGCACTGGGAGGAGAGGATGGAGGAAACAATGACTGAGATGGAAAGTAAATATATAAATTCAAATAAAATTTTAAAAAGAAAAATAAACATCACAAACCTTATATCATATAATTCTTGTCTTTTCTTTTTTTCTTTTTTCTATTTTTCCAGAGCTGAGGACTGAACCCAGGGCCTTGCACTGGATTTAGCGTTGTACCACAGAGCTAAATCCCCAATCCCCATATAAATCTTACAACCATATGATTCATACCTACACACTAAATCTGTAGTTTATAAAGATTAAGTTATTCTTTTCAGGATGGTTAGTACATTTCACAATTTCAATGAATTCAAGGTTTCTCAAGATTTGTGTCATTTTTTTAAACTATTCCTTCATGGCTTTTAACCTCACCGTGTCAATGTGAGTATCAAATGATTCACCTTGTACAGGACTTTTAAAAATTTTTTATCATTTATTTATTTATTTTTGTTTGTTTGGATAGAAATAAGGTTACCTTTAGTATAATGCCAAGGATTAATACTAACCAGATCACACTAAAGAAGGAGCGTTGGATCAGCTGAGTGAGAACAGTAGAGGGATTTGAAGAGCATAATTGAACTGCTAACATCCGTGTGCCTTCTTCTGAATGCATGTCAGCTTTGTGCATTGCTTTCTGCTCTGACCAGGGATGCTCAGACTCCGAAGAGGGAGATAAGAATTCCAAACATGAGCTAACACATGGTTTAGCTGTACAGAAGCACATGTTCAGGAAATAATAGAGCTGAGGCCTGGGACTATCAGTTTCCAAGGGTTCCACTTGCTTTGTTTTATTATGTTTAGTGCATTGCCCATATTTACCTAGTATATACAGAGGGCAAGGATTCACAGTAAAGTAATGAGGTAGGTTTTGTATCTCACATGTTTTCATTGTTCTCTTCCACAAAGCCCGAAAGCTACCGGAACAGGACTGTGTCCTTTGAGTTTCCCTCCTCTGCTTTGCTAGGCATCCTCATGAATAAGCAGGACATATTCTGCCAGGATGCACACACCTGGGTGTATCCATCTCAGGACTTGCTCCTCCTCCTCTCTTCCTTGTAGAGATGAATCAGGACCACTGTGCTCTGAGCCAAGAGCTCTCAGGACTTCAACTCGGGAGAAGTCAGTGTTTGTGGGAAATGGAAATGAAGTGCTGCAGGTACAAGGTCCACTGAGCATGACGAGAACCTGGAAAGATCAGGAGGAATGAGTGTGTCATGATATCCTTGGTCTTTCCCCTCCTGGACTTCAGTCCTTCTCTTGCCAGCTCTCTGTATGGTTGCCCAGATCAACAGAGAAAAGCCAACACACACACACACACACACACACACACACACACACACACACACACA
>NW_026596051.1:33648794-33692758 GCF_907164565.1 Psammomys obesus | reverse complement strand
ACACACACACACACACACACACACACACACACACACACACACACACACACCAAAAAGGCCAGCAGCCCTCAGAAGTTCCCAGGGATCTTATGTCAGTCATTTTCTCTTCTTTCTCCAAATGAGGGTCATGAGCTCTCCACTCTTACCTGTCCTGCCAGACTTCAAACTTATGCCAGGACCTTCCTCACTATAGCACTTAGGTTTCCCGAGGGGTGAAATGTGCCCGGAATAAAGGCAAAAATATCTACAGCTGGCCTTTTGCCTTTGGACTCGGAGAAGGACAGAGTGAGCTGTTAATAACTATAGATTGTGCAGCTGCCCAATGGCTCTTAAAAACTAGGTAGATCTTAGGGGGAGGGATTAGCTCAATTCACTGATAGCCAATAGTCCTTGAGGCTGACTTCTACAAAACTGAAGAAACAACTCTCACATATGAATACAAATAAACTGATAATTCTGATACAATCATTTGTTTCTTCATTCAGTTAGTAGCAATTTGAGTGACTTTCATGCAAGAAACGTGGCTGCAGGCCAAGAAAACACAGTGGCAGATTAAGAGATACAGACTCAGCCTTAAAAGGGTTCACAGTCTCTTAGAGGAACCATCTAAAGTAAGAGAAGAAAGAATGCATATGTCGTATTATTTCGCATTAAATTAGAAGAAGAAATGACTAGAGTCGGGGTCTCATTGTAAAAAAAAATTAGTTCTCTTTTATTCACATATATTTAAATATTGCCTGAGATTTTAATTTTTGTATAGCATCTTCTTCCACTGAGTGGGCGTACTAAGTGAGTATAGGATGCCATAAATAGCCAACATTTTTAATACATTTTTTTGTGTCAGTTATTGTAAAGTTGCTCAAGCTTCGTCTTATTCTGCACAAATTTCTTAAGTCTTATTCTGTTAAGTACGTAGCACAATGGGAAGTTTTACAAGCCAGTTATTTCTAGGTAATATTAATTAAATCCTGATTTTATCTTTATAATATTATCACTGTTATTATATGTAAAATAGCCTGGCCAAGTTCGTACACCTGGCAATTATCTATATTTGACTATGATCCCAGATAGTTGTCTTTCATAGTGACCCTTTAAACTACAGTGCTGACCATACTCTAGCACACTTTAGAACATATCAGAATGTACAACAGAACATAAAGGAGAATATTTCTTTCTATGGTAAATACACAGAGACATACAGTCCAAACAATACTAAAGAGAAGACAATGCACTCATTGTCTAAGATGGATATTTACTGTAATTCGTGAATTTGGTGAGCAAAGACAACTAAATTCACCTCAGAAATCTATGACCAAGGATGGTGAGATTCTTGATATTTTGCTTCTCCAATGAAATTTGGAACAATTGAATTTTCTTTGCAGCATTACTATAAGATATGTTAGTTTTAAGTCATGTGACACTTCACAGAAACCATCCCAGGTAATAACACTTTCTCTAACCAACTGCCAATTCATAATCCATGTAGATCCTAGGCCTCATTTAAAAAGAGTCCTACAGATTCTGTTAGACTTCTAGGTGACCCCAAGTCATGCGACAGAGTTTTCATTTCAAACCATTTATTGGGCTGCTGCACTTGAGGAATAACTCTCCCATCCCTTCTGGAAATAAACAATCCAAGATAGCCTGTGTGTTAGAATCTGCCAACATGCCTCAGGAGTTCTTAATCACAGAATAAGATAGTGAGTAGGATATACCTTGGGGGAAAGTCTAGCATTGCTTCCCCGGGTCCCTGTGTAACTGATGTTTTTGAAAAGGAAGCCACTATGAAATTGTTGGAAGGAGTCATGAGCTTGGGGCACAGTGCAGACCGGAAAACTGTGGAAACTCCCTCCTAGGATGTAAGCCCACGAGAACTCTAGAACCTGTATTTTCCCACTTGCAAGGACTCTGGTGTTGAAATGAAAAAATAAAAATAAAAATAAAAACAAAACAAAAACCCGAAAACAAAAACCAGATGCTTCTTGCAGCTGGTTTCACCTATTATCTCTTTAATCTATCCTAGAAGAAAGCTTTGCTTCTGTAATAGCAATGTGCTCAATCTGGGTAGATGTGCAAGATGCCTGCCTGACAACTGTAAATTGCAGAAGAAATACCACATAAGAATTTTCCCTCTCTTCTTTATACATTTCCTCCACTCCCTGCCTCTGCTTCAAACCCCTATGAACTCTAGCCCTCAGCCCAACTCCTACTACCATCTTTGTAGTTGAAGGCAAGAGTGGAGAAGTGTTTCCAACTACTTAGGTTCAATCAATTCTCAGCTTTCTTCGGAGATAT
Organism: Psammomys obesus; assembly: GCF_907164565.1. Classification (NCBI taxonomy): domain Eukaryota; kingdom Metazoa; phylum Chordata; class Mammalia; order Rodentia; family Muridae; genus Psammomys; species Psammomys obesus. The sequence goes on along the minus strand of NW_026596051.1, from coordinate 33,690,463 downwards.
TGAGAGATTCCTTTTCATGGTTTTTTTTTCCTTCAATAGCATTTGCTTTTATTTGACTCACTGTTCCAATAATTGGGAAATGGAATCTTCACCAAGAAGGTATAAATAAATGGGACCTAATGCTGCTCTTCAACTAGAGTTTAAGGAGACTTTTGACGTTTATAGCCCTTGCCAGAGCCAGACACTTGTTTATGAAGAGCATGTATTTGGACAATTGAAACTAAACACAATTCTCCTAACCCCTGAACCTCAAAGCAATGACTGTAAGTGGTGACCTTTAACACACAAATGCATACACACACACACACACACACACACAGAGAGAGAGAGAGAGAGAGAGAGAGAGAGAGAGAGAGAGAGAGGGTGGATAGGGAGAAAGAGAAATGACTGTGTTCCGATTCTACTTTTGCATTTTTTTCCTGCTCTCTATCCTTTCTCAGTCTTCTCCCTCTCAGTGGGCTTGTATACACACACACACACACACACACACACACACACACACACACACATACACACACACACACTTTTTATTTCTAGCTTGCTCTTAAGGTTTGCCATTCCTAACCTTCAAGCTAAGTCCTTTGTTTTGTTTTGCCTCTGCTTCTCAATGCCCAGGTTAAAAAAAAAATAGTCACCATCAAGCACAGCTATCCACAGAAGCAAATACCAACTAAAACACGGCCAAAAGTCAACTAAAGGAGAAAGAGAACAGATTGAAATTCCTTGCGGCTCCCCTTCTGGTTTCTTTTAGGGCCCCAGGCAAGAAGTGAGCATGTGCTAATTTGCATGGCTGACTAAATGGCATGCTTACACCCCAAATTTGCATCTCTGCTTGGTATGTGAAGTTAGTTTCTGAACCAGTTTCATTTTGATTTTGTTATTTCTCACTGGCAAGTTAAAGCCCTTTAGAAATGCTACCCACCAGGGTACATCTCTGCAGAAAAGCAATAACAGATCCTTCCCATAATATATTGTACAGATGTCTGACTTGATGTGAAAAGCAGGTGAAAGCCAGGGGCACCTGATAGAGAAGGGAAAGGATAGACAAGGAGGTAGACAAACAGGAGAGAAGGAGCAAGGGAAAGGAAAGCAGCAGAAAGGATACAGAAGAGGAGAGAAGAAGCATGGTGAAGAGAGATGAGCAGGAGAGGGGCAAGGCAGAGGAGGGAAGGGAAGGCAATTATGTTCAGGCCATATATATAGAGGACATCAGGTCTCTTGTCTTATCCCCTACTCCACAGTATTCAGGTTGGAGGAAGAGAGAATCTTCATAGTTTTCTGGTTACTTACACCTTCCTAGATCTTGACGGTGGAACCAGAATGGGGTTCAAAGCAATTGAAGGTATTCAGGCAAATCATAAATGTCTCCCTCTGTGTCTAAATTTCCTTACCTGTGAAAGGAAAAGTACTGATACTTGGGGCATTCACTTTAGTGGGGTGTGTTAGGAGGGAGCATTATCATGGTCACCTGAAATCTTTTAAAGCCAGGAAAAAAAGTCAAATTTCTTTGCACTGTTTTCCTGAAAAGGCTTCTGGAGCAGAGCTATGACCTTTGAGGAAGGATGTTGGGATAGGTAAGGCCTGCTACTGGATGCTGTGTGTCTCCTGCCTGCATTAGTCTTCCTGATCTTCTTCATCACAAACGTTTCATTGATGAGGACATTAAAACTCAGAGAACTGAAGTGAATTATGAAATCCAGCTGTCAAAATGAAGTATTTTGCAGAGGTAAAGCCATTATACATTTATGCCAGTGATGAGGGCTTTATTAGATTACCATTCCCCATTTTGTTTCAGAGGAAATTGAGCTCAGTAAATAATACCCAAGTGACTGTATGAGTCTGAGCGTGTCAGCAAACTAACCCTTAGCAAGCAATTGGTTGGAGGTGTCATTTACCAAGGCCCAGGACCATGGCGAAGTTGAACAACCACAAAGGAGGGGAGGGAGGAAGGTTCAAGCTGAATCTTATGAACAATTGGGCTGAAGGCTTCAAATGCATCTCACATTATTCTTGTTGTTATTATTATCAGCTCCTGTTCTGTTTCTAGAAAGGCATGTGGCAAAGATTTTTTATTCTTTTACTTTGGCCACAAGAGGGAGACTGCATCACCTACTCCGTGCTCTGAAATGTTAGCTCAAGGGAGTACAGAGATTGGTCCAGACAACAGGAAGCAGAGAGGCTGTATGAAAACATGGCAGCTCCAGTCATGACTGCCTTGACAGCATATGGAAGGGGCAGGTCTCAGGGAGATTGTTTTCCCCTTCCAGAATACTACTATGGTAGGATCACCCAAAGACCCATTTAGCCACATACATGCAAAAGCAGACTCATTCGGTATCAGAGTCCTCCCTTTCCAGTACAGTGTCTGAATGGCAGCATTGCTATATCCCTGTCAGCCACCACATTGGGTTGAAATACAGCTTTTTCATGTGGGAAGTTTTCTCAGTTCAAGTAAACGACTCCACCTGTGCTGCAAAGAGCACATTGAGGCCTGTGATAATCAGAAGACTGTGGGTTGCTCACAGGGATCCTTCTTATCATTTCAGGAGCCGATTTTCCTGGGAAAACCATCATCCTGTCCCTCAAAGTGTGATAGGAATGCCCAGACTTCACAGACTTGGGCTGTAAGTTTCAAAGGAGGACCCTTCATTCTTCTTTCAAAAGCCAGGGATGCCACATATAGCATGGATATTTCTTATGGTATTTCCACGATAATAAGTCACATGTAAACTTCAGCATGCCTAGTAATTAAACAAACTAAGGAACCACATGCTAAATGGAAAGATTAAAGCACACTCTAGGCCCCAGTGTGGCTACAAGGGCAAAATTGAGGTGACACAAACCAAAAAAGGCTCAAAACCTCTCTGAAGGTGCATTTAATGATCCAGCAATGTATTACTGAGATTAGAAATGCAAGGTATCACAATTGTAAAGTATTTTGACTACCTTTAAACTATAGCAATTTATAAATCATTAAGTCATTGTTATGTTCCCAGAGAAAGGAGGTTTTCCTAATAAAACAAAATATCTCAGAAATTAATTGTATTTTTCTTCTAGTAAACAACCTCTCTTGCCTACTGGTATGGCTGAGTGCAAATGAAGGTGATGGTTTTATATTCATAATGGATCTTAAGCTTAGCTGTAACTTAGATTTAACTAGGCCAAGGACTATATAAAGGGGGAGTTATTTATTATATATTTATGCCAGCAGTCTTGTTTGGGTTTTTGTTTCAAGTGGAGCGATAGACCCATAACATTGGAAAAATACAAAACTGTGGTATATGAGAAGCTTTTGTTGTATAATAGAAAACCCTCCCAATACTTAATACAATTAATGCTTACTGAGCAGTGAACAAGTCAATGACAACTTGAATGCACCAGAATACTTAGAAATTCTTTTTAGAAATGTTCATAGCAGGGCTGGGAGATAGCTTAGACAGTAAAATGCATGCCTTGCAAGCACACAAACTTGGGTTTGATCCCTAGAATCCATATAAAAACGATGGGCACGGGAGCACACACTTCTAATCCGTGTGCTGAGGAGATGAAGATGGGTGTTCCCTGGCCTGGCTGGACAGTCAGCCTAGCCAGATTGGACACGTAGGTCTGGACTAAGGAGAAACCTGTTCTCACAAATGAGGTAGACAGTATCTGAGGTTGTTCTCTGGTCTCTGGGAACAAGTGAAGGCACAAATTCTCATAGCATAGTTTACCTACTCCCTAGATACTTAGAAATTTGTTTCCCAGCATTTGACACATTCAGAATCATGGCCATAGTTAGGCTCACTGCACCATACTGCCTCTGCCCTGCTTTCAAAGGAGCGAGAACACATACACCCCCAACCCAGACAACTGGCCTCTTGGATTGTGCCTCCAAGCTTCTAAGTAGATTATTAGAGTTGAGATTTTTAAAAGTCCCCTTTCAGCTTCACATATTTATGAATGTGCCAGTGAGCACTTTAAGAATATATCTATCAATATCAAATGTGGGTTTTTAGCAGAAACCTTGAAAAAATGGCAAAATTATCCTCTGAAATATTGCTGCTATTATTTTTTAAAATTGCAAGAAAATGTTCTGCCATTTCAGACCATTTATCTCTGTTAACAAGACACTTTTTTAGTTGGATAGATAATGTACACTCATCTGGCGTGTGGTTTCTTCATTTATTCTGGTAATAATAACTAAAGACATTTCTCCATGCTTTGGCATTGCCCAGGCCATACTTTTGTCTTTCCTGCTGTTGATGTGGCCTCAAGTAAACAAGAAGGAATTGAGAACTGGTTATAACACACAGATAACTCATCGAGAAGTCTATTCCCGTGTTTAGGAAGGAAATAGTGCCTATACGTCGATCAAAACAAAACCTTACTAAATATGTATATCCCTTACACTTCCATGTCACCTGCTTGCTGTGGTTCATATGTTGGGAACATGTTTGCTCCTCATGAGTCCACATGTTGAAACTTGGTTCTCAGTGTGGAAATAGTGGGAGATGATGAAATTTAAAGAGATGGGGACTATGAATATATGCCAGTCACTGTAGTCATCCTAATGTACAGAAGGGGTTATATAGCTGATACAGGACTGAAGTGAGCTCTATAAAGGTAAGTTGTCATGACAGTGAGAGTAGCCCCTTGGTCAGGTTTCTGGCTTCCTTCCACACATCTTTGTCTCTTACATTCTCTGGTTGTTGTGATCTCACCTTCTCTGAGGTCCCCATTTGAGCCTATTGTGAGCTAAGTAAATGTTTTTCTTTAATAAACTACATAAGTTCTGTAAGTCTATTAAAGCACCTGAAAAACAAAGAACATACTGTTTTTATTGACCACCACAGGATTTTGTAAAGTCCTCTAAATGAGAACATATTTGCAAAAGAGTGTGATTCAGTTGTCTTTTCCTCGAGTTACACAAGCAGATAAAATAATTAAAAAGAACTGGACCAACTTTTCATTTGGCTTAAACTCTGTTTCCAGTAGAAAGAGAAGCAAGTCACTGAGGCCCTTTTCTGTATAAATCAAAGTAAAGAGAGAATTTGCTTTGATCTCCTTGATATTCAGCCTGTTCATCGGTGTCCACAGTGTTTGCCTCATTTTCCACTTCCCTTCCTGTGTTTACAGACTTGGCATGTTGGAAGATATTCTACCTGGGGATTCTAGAGGAGATCAGTGTTCCTCCTGAAGCTGCAAACTACATCCCCACCCACCCCCATCTGTTGCTTTTTCTCCACCTTCTGATTTTCTTTTCTCCTCCTTGTTCTTAAAGCCTCTGGATGCTCAGCTAATTGGTTTTATTGAACAAAGTACCGTTTAATTCAGAGAAATGTATTATTTTGTTGTGCTCTGTCTGAATTGTTTTTCTCTTCCCCACTTTGTCTGGGCTTTAAACTGTGCCTATTTGGGGCCTTTCTTGGCAGGTAAACAGAACTTCCTTCTTGCCAGTCAGTAATAGAGTCGCAGGGCCCTACCCACTTTCAGACATGGTGAAGATTTGAAAATCAGACTGCTTTCTACTTTCAAACAATGAATAACCATTCAGCAATTCAAGACACGAGGTCTTTCCAAATCCTAATACAGGTAGACAGAATTCACTTGGTCTCAAAGCCATGTCTTGTGTTGAGGATTACTCAGTGGCAAGTAGAGTGGCAAGTAAAGGGTTCATGTCTTTGTTTTCATTGGTCTGAGCAGTGGTGGTTCATTGTTCCAAAAAGCATGTGCAGAAAAATACATTTTAATCTTTTTTTTTCCCTTCTCCAACATGCTGTTGATTTTATTCTCTGAAGATAATAGGCTAAGGCATTGTTCTTGTTTTCTTTTATTGGAGCTTTAAAAACACACAGTTGATAAACAGTAAGCAGAACACATTTAAAGAACACAGAATTATACGTTTTGACACCCTGAAAAAAAAACTCAGCTTCCACCCTGAAAAAAATATGAAAACATTCTGGCTCCTACATGAAATTAATGCTTAAAATTGACTGCTTATTTTAATAGGACAAGACTTCCTATGATGTATGTGTGGATATGCACAAACACACATATAAACATACGTAAATGTGCTCTATTTTACAAGGCAGCCTACAGTTGAGTGAAAGCAGATAAGAGATGATAAGAGATACATTCATTTCCCTGATGAGGAAACTCAGGCTCCCAGAACAGAACAAGTCATTTATTGACCCTAAAATATTGTTCTGGGTGTTGCCGGGCAGTCACTGCTGATTTCCACTTCTATGGCACCTATCTACATGCCATCTGTCAGTTCCGATTTTGATGAAGAGAAGAAAACGCTAAAACAAAACAACAAACAAAAAAAAAAAAACAAAATCTTTAAGTCCAGATTTGAATATAAATTTTCTTATTGTATTTATAAGGGAGTAAATAAGAAAAAAGGCCCTCGTATTCTTCCTCCTCTCACCATCCTTCTTCCTTTCCCTCCCCTCCTCTCTCTCTGCATTTAGAAAGATTTATTTCAATAAACAAGGTCATGAGACACAGATATTGGCAGGCACATAAAGAAAGATATATTGTCTGGTGCTAGCCTTTTTTATATTTAATAAACTTGCTCTGAGTTAAAAATACTACATGCACCGTGTAAAAACTCCATACCCATGTGTGCAGTGTAAAGAGCCTCTCATTCTCTTGGCATTTGATTGTGATGCCACCGAGTCTCCAGCAAGCTTTTCGACTGATTCTTCTTGGGAAAGCAGACCTAGAGCTTGGCATTCACCTGGAATTAGGATGTTTTACTTATTTCCTTTTCTTTTCTCTCATTGCATATTCTTGTGTGTGTGTTTGTGTGAGTGTGTATGTGTGTGTATGTCTGTGTGTGTATACATGCATGCACACGTGCATGTGGTGTTGGGGGTTGAGCCGAAGGCCTCACACATACATGGCAACTACTATTATCATTGAGCTATACCTCCATGCCCAGAAAAGTACAAACTATGTAGAAAATTCTTTTTAAAAAGATGAAGCAAAGTAGGACATTAAATAGCATTTCCAGGCACCCCCCAAAATGAGGTATAATACAAACGTTTGGGATCTGACTAGCTAAAGAGAGGCATAGCAATTGCTGTCATGGATACAGGAAAAGGGAATACTTTCCCATGGCTGGTGGGAGTGCAGAGTGGCAAAGCTTTTACGGAACTCAGTATAGTGGTTCTTCAAGAATCAACATATGGACCTACCGCATGATCCAGCTACACCACTTGTGATGGCTATTCTTGATTGTCAACTTGACTATACCTAGAATTAACTAAAACCAAAGTGGCAGGGAACACCTGTGAGGGATATATATATATATATATAATTAAATCATTTGAAGTAGGAAAACCGGCAGGAGGAATTAGGCCTGTCTCTAAACAGGGAGCATGTGTGGCTAGGCTGCCACATGAAACCGACCTGAGACCTGGACTTTACATGCCCAGGTATGCCTGGCCTGAGACCTGCTTGGAAACTGATGACACCACACCAGGTACTGAATCAAGAGTCAATGAAAAAGAACCACAGCAACAGACTGCAGTCCGGAAACCAATGGATCGCTGGTCAGAGGGTATAAAGGGGCATCCTCTTCCTGAAATAAGTGAGTGTGCTTTTGCCACTTGCCTGACTCCCAGAGTCTGTACCATTGGCTCTGTGCTAGCTCACCCGCTACCTCAAAGGTTCAGGGCCTGGATGCAACTAGGAATGATCACTCCGAGTTGAGATAACCCAGACCCAGAAAGACTGACACCACATTTCCTCTCCTAGCACTACACTAATGTAGAACCCTTAGACATTTGTGTTTAAATTGGAGTAACCATAGAAGGTAGAAGCGTAGAAAGGACTCATGTGGTGGAGATTTTAAGGAAAAGCTGATTTAACATAAATGATTAGATGGGGAAAGAGGAATGATGGAACAGGGAGGCATATGTTATAAGAATATATTATATTCTTATATGTTATAAGTTCTAAGAATATGTCATAAGAATATGGCATATGTTGTAAGAATAGAGGAGGGAATATGCAGAAGGACACTAACACTAAAGTCCTTTGAAAATGCCAGATAGAAACCTACTATGGTAGAAGCCTCCTAGAATGTATACATATACAAACACATACATAAAGAGATTGACGGGGAGTTACCCTAGAATTGAGGAAAGATGCCTTTCACCATTAGATATCAAATAAAAGGCCCAGTGCTCAGTGCTAGGTATGCATTATGATTTTGAGTTGTTTGTCAATGAGGTCCCATGCACAATACCCCAACATTTCGGGCTATTGCCTTTACCCTTTGTTTCCCCTCTAGAATATGGTGGTAAGAGGCTGAAGACACCACTTTTCTGTGTCATGAGGTACAGAGAAATAATTCTTATGCAGCTATGGAAGGCTCTGTCTATACTCCTAGGGAGAAAAAAATTGTCATATAGTTCACACCTCTGTGACTCTTGGGGGCTATAATAACCACCGGTGTTGTGCAATTGTGGCAGGGATGTAATAGAAGCGACTAAGCACCTTACGATTGATTTCCAAACCTGCTCTATCAATCGGAGCCCATGCCAGGCACCATCTAACTGGGCCCCAGATCCACGGCTGTCGAGGGCATAGGCCGTGGGGGAGAACTTAGTGTTACTGATCTGCTAAACGGACGTTGTGGTAAACTTCTCTCCTAACTTCTTATCGTTACACCCATAGATTAGTACATCTCCTAACCCTCACCAGAGGAGACAAACGACAGCTCAGCGTTCATACAATAAGAGACCGTGGCATGCTCGGCTCTAGATCTAACTTCAACAGCAGACGCACGTCCCCGGAGGCACTGGGCTCATTATGGAAGAGGGAAGAGAGTGATGGTAAAAGCTGGAAGGAGTAAATATTTTTACTTACATACCCTTTGCTTGGCATGACACCATAGTTGCTTAATACACTTATAATGGATGGCACAAGTTCAAGCCAGCCAAACACCTCTAATGGATGGGAGAGGGTCTCGTGAAGTTCTGCCCCTATATAAGAGGGGCAACTTGCACTTAATAGCTACTGTGAAAGGAATCCTTTTATCAGGAATGCAGGCTCTGAGAGACTATCCATGCTCAAATAGGTGGCCCTACACACACACACACACACACACACACACACACACACACACCATTGAATTTTCTCTGTGTATATATTAATATTTTTAAGAACACATGACATTAAGGGGAAAATTGGGTGGTTGTCAGAAGAGAACTTGGAGATAAGGACATGGTGGGTAGACTGGATCAAAACACATTATACCCAGTATGAATATTAAATAAAACAATTTAAAAAGCACTGTGTGTATCTTTAGAGAGCCATTCTCTTTCTCTGATATCAAACCAGAAAGCCTTAAGTCAGAGGCTTTTAAAATGTTATGAACTAATTCTTCTCTATATTGTGTTTATTTTTTTTGTGAAAAAATACCCACAATCTTAATTTTTTGGTTTTAATCTGTACAAGTTCTTATAATTGGAATCAATAGGGTGCCCAAACCCTACCTACTCAAAAGCCACATCTGCATAATCAAATATGTTAACAGTAGAAAGTGCAGGCTTAGAGCTGGTTCAGGAAGTAGCAAGATGGAACATACTCACCAATGCACCCCAACATGTTTTAAATGCTACAGGAATATGGCATCACATTGAACCCCTCTTTGTTCCTGCTATTTTATTTGTAAGAGATCTTTGAAGGCAGAGGTCTTGCGTTTCTTCTTAGCTAATATATTTTCATAACCTAGTGTTTTGCCTGAGACATAGATGCTCAGTGAAGGCTAAATGAAGTAAATGGTCAAATTCAACACTTTCTAGATCTTTTTCCTAATGGTTCATCAGTGGGCAGAGTAGACAATAAGAATGCTGAATAGACCAGTGATTTTTCTGTCCACTCACTAACTCCCTACCAACTGAATAAACACTTCTGATGGGTCCTGAAATGAACGCACACCTTTTGAGAGCCATAAGCAAGGCCAACAACCTGCACACTGTCTCCTAGCTGACTTTCTGCTGCGAAAGTCAAAGCTGCAAGTACCTCAAGGCAGATCTTTATAGAGATAAAAAGAAAACAATAAACCAGCAGTGAGCAGATGAGAGATTTGTCTAGGTGGTCATATTTTGGAGGACACTGGCACAAAGGGATAAAACTAGTTACTAGGAAGTTTGTGCTCTAGGCCATTGGTTCTCAATCTTCTTAGAGCTGTGACCCTTCAATACAGTTCTTCATAACATTATTTTCATGGTTACTTTATAATGTAATTTTGCTACTGAATAGTGTCTCAGTTTCTAAGCCCATCAAAAATACGTCTCTTCCAGTGGTTGCAACCACAGGTTGAGAACCACTGCTCCAGGAGTGGCAATAGGAACCGGAAGACTGACAAAAGACCAAGTGGACTTGTTAGAGAAACCATAGGAAGGTTGAAGAGCTTGAGTGGATGGAAAATGTGGACCAGCAAAGGGAGGAGACTGGCAAGGACAGCAGAGACACAAGTCACAGCAGGCCTTGGAAAAATCTGTTATCTGCATGGTTTTATAGCTTCAAATAGATCTCTTTCATTAAATACCAGAATTCATGTTTTTATAAGTCTACTTAGTAAACAAAAAGCTAACGCCTTTTCTAATGTTAGGTAATGCATTAGGAATTTGTTAAATGAATATTTCTATAACCAGACAAGGTACTTTGACTTCTCCCAAAGATAAAATTATTCCTTTATATTAAATTTTGACAACTCTTAAGGTTAAGATGGCTCATAATCTAGAAGTTAGGGACAAAGAGGCAAAATTCTATGATACCTTCTAGAAATTCAAATTACATGTGTGCATATTTTAACCACACACAAAATGAAATTTACCACTTCCCACTATTTTTGAATGTTATGTAACTATTTATAATATAAGGCTTTTAAAATGTAAATATCATTCTAAAATTATGGGTCAGGCAATAGCTGTAACAGTTTGCCAATGGTGAGTTCATATGAATATAAGAAATATTCTTTTTTTTTAAAGAATAATTAATGTCAGCATAAAGTATGACATAGACAAGGTCCAACTAACCTTCAGTACAACTGTTAGTAGCAAAAAAAAATCTTCATGACCCTTGTGCTTTTGCTGAATATTCTTTTGGTTTTCACACACACACACACACACACACACACACACATATATGTATATATGTATTATATACATGTATATATATGAAATAACCTTTATGAAGCTTATTGTGAACACTGAAACTGGAGGTACTCTGTGTGATGGTTCCTCTCATGTCCGCCTGGCCAGGTTATCTAGCTATTGGCGTAAGGGTTTTCTGTGGATGTGATAAGCATCTGATTTGATGGTAGGAGAGAACACAGTCGTGTGATCGGCTCTCGTTTTAGCAGTTGGAGGATGCAAGAACAAGTGTCTCAGCCACAGGAATCTGTCTCAAGATGTTGATTTACAAACTCTGGCCACAGTTCTCGGGATGCCAGGCCAGATACATGCATATAAGTGAAATTTTTCTTTTCTGTTTAAATTAAGAAGCAGTCTCCCTAGACAATACAAACTGGTATCATTTAAAAAAATATTATTATTTCCCTGCCTCTAATCCTGAGTGTCTGGAACAAGAGAAAGCTACCAAGTTGTTTTAGTTACTGTTCTATTACTGTGAGGAGACATCATGATAATCATGATCAAGGCAGCTCATAAAAAGGAGCATTTATTTGGGAGCTTACCTACAGAGGGTTAGTTCTTCTTCATCATAGTAGGAAGCACTGTGGCAGGCAGATAGGCTTGGTCTGAAAGTTTTCAGCAGGAGCTGAAAGTTTTCTTCTGATCCATAAGTTACAGAGAGTAAACCTGGGACAGGCAAGAACTTTTGAAACCTCAAAGTCTATGTGACAGAACTCCTTCCACAAGGTCACACCTATTCCAGGAAGGCCACGATTCCTAATCCTTTCCAAATAGTTCCACTAACTGAGAACCAAGGATTCAAACATGTGGGCTTATGGAGGCCATGACCATTCAAACTACCACACACGTCTGGTCACAAACCAGTTTATTAGCCAGGTATGGTGGTATATGCCCGCAATCCCAGCACTCTGAGAGGCAGAGGCAGGTGGATTGCTGTGAGTTCAAGGCCCGCCTAGTCTACAAAGCAAGTCCAGGAGAGCCAAGGCTACACAGGAAGACCCTGTCTCACAAAACCAAAACCAACCAAACAAACACACACAGTTTCTTAAAGGTAATATAAAGTTTCTATGCATAGAATATGCAGTCATATCTTGGTTCCCATGAGAATGTGGCTTCTGGACTCCTGCAGACATCAAAATCTGCTGAAATTCAAACCTATTATTGACAATTGTGTATTATTTATGTATAACCTTTGCATATCCTTCCCTTAAAATTTAAGTTGTCTCTAGCTTAGAAATAATATATAATTCCTTATGAATAGCTTTCATGAGCATAGTTTAAAGAATTCTGACAGGGAAAGAAAAACATACAGGATGAGTTCAGAAATAATTTTTTTTCTAAATATTTGTGGTCTTTGTTTTGTTAAATCCAAAGATATAAAACTATAAATGTATGACAAATAGGCTACATGTGTGTATGGGTAGTGTGTACATAGGTATGTGTCTGAATATGTGCGTTCATGGACATGTTCAAGTGTGTATGGATATGTGAGCTTATTGTGTTTTTATGTTTGTGCATATGTGTATATGTTCATATACACATTTATGTGTGTGTGTGTGTATATATATATATATATATATATATATATATATATATATATATGTTTGCATGTACCTGAGTGTATATGTATGTTTGTATATATGTGGTGTGTTTGTGTTTTAGTCTGTGTATCTATTCTGTTTTTTTTTTTTTGTTTGTTTGTTTTGTTTTTTGGAGAAGCCTGTAGAATACAATGCCCTTAGTTTTTCTCAGGTCTGAGAAGATGATTGAGAGTTGTCATGGCATTTAAGAATTCATCCTTATTGTTTAGCTTTTCATTTCCAAATCTAAGCAGGAGTGCCATGGACTACAGACTTGGGGTACATTGAGAGAGTCGGCAGGAATTAACTTAGAAAGAGTCTAAAAATTTAGATTGTTGCAGTCCTAAAGCTTTTATTCTCTAAATCTTACATATTACCTACCTTAGGAAAGAAAACCCCAAATTCCCTACGGTCTATAAATAGAATTTACAATTGTTCAGCCATTGGATTCATTCTATATTCAAGCCTCTCTATTTGCATGTTCCCTCCCTTGGCCTTGTAAATAACCCAAATAAATCCTCCATGTATAGTTTATGGGAGTGCCTAGTCTCAATTAGGAGCAGAATGCCATAAAATGGCTGCATCCGCCACAGAAAGAATTCTCTCTCCTCATTAACTCATAGTTTCAGAGAGCTCAGTGCCTAAGGGAACCCTTGTCTAGTACCAGGGTTTCAGGCTCTGTGGTTTTTTTTTCCCCAAGAATTGAATGATTTTGCTTTTGGGGAAACAGCATCACCAATGACAGATAACTTCTTTATTGGAAAAGATGAGTAACAGTGAGTGCAGCATTGATATCATACTTAAAGCCTAAAGGGAAGAAAGGTGAGAGCAAGTATCGCCCAACACCTGTCCATAAGGCTCATGATTCATCACACCGGAGAATTCTGCAGGAATAATACATTCACTGTGTCATGGCTACCAAATCTTCCCAAGTTTAATAGCAGCTGCAGACTCACCGTGTGGGAGAAGCCTCTGAATTAAGATGATTCAGTAGGTCCCAATTCTTCCTAAATAAGTGGCTGTCTAGAAAAATGAAGTTCATCAAATTGCAATGAATACCATATAACAACCTTGCTGGGATTGCATGCCCCTGGGACACAGACCGTGTCTAACTGTGCACCAGGCAGAGATTCCTGTGCGCAGCACTTTGTGGTCCATGTTAAATAATAACAATGTGACAATGGCTTTGCCCTGAGTCATTTTGGTTCTTATCAGCAAAGTTAATGCTTTAAACTACATCAATTAAGTCACTTAAATTCAACCAGGTAATGAAATGTTCTTATGGAACACAACCTTGAAACTTTTTTTTTTAAGTAGCCAGAAAAGGAAACAAAAATGTTATTATAAATTGCACACGATTCAATCTATTTTAAAAGGATCACTGTAACATGTCTAATTAATGTACTGCAGCAAGGAGGCGTCCTCAACCTTACAAATCTTTATCTAGATGCCTAGTACAATGGGAAGATATTAGGTTATTGACACAGTACTCAAGGAGGAACCAAATCATTAGACAATGACCCTGGACCCTTCCTGGAATACTTCAAGAATGAGGCAATGGGGCTTGTACCTTCATTCACTACACTTGCCCCAATGAGAGGAGCTGTATGCAACTTTCACTTTCCATAGATCTGGGTATCCTCGCTTCTAGGAGAAAGACTGCAAGTTCTCATAGCTCTCGGGACTCCAGGTGCAGATGCAACTCACAAACACCTGGCACTCCCAGTTAGACTGTCTGGTGCCAAGCAGCTTGTGCATTCTCCACAGATAGGCCTGCTTCTACTCATTTGTTCCCAGAAGTCAGTGTAAGGCAAGTGGGGCTGTGATCCCATCACTAGATTGCAGTTATTGCTACATATAAACTGGGTTCCGGTCTTTGGCCTCTTCTGTGGGGCAATGGGACCACGATTTGACTTTGTGTTCCCCTCTTTATCTGACCTCTGGCTGGTAGATGTTCCCTCATTATCCAAATCTTCCTTATGACATACTCTATAACTTATGTGACTTTGTGTCAACTTCATAATCAAGATGGAGCTGATCCTGATGGACTCTCTTTGTAGGAGGCAGCCTAAGATGGACTTTGGGGTTCTCATTACTAAGAAGTACGGCAAAATTCTATTCTTCCGCATGAAAAAAGCCCTTGCTGCCAAATGCTCTCATCTCTTTGGCCTCACACTTTTCTAGCTGACATGCCATGCTGCCTTTCTGCTGCTGTGTGGTGCTGAGAGTGGAGATGACCCCTAATGGGCCTTCTAAATTTTCCCTCACTGCATCCCACCAGTATCTCCATTGGTGCTCTGCTGTGGCAGTCAGAGCTCCCTTGGAGTTTTTCATGGGCTGATAATCAAGACTGCATTTTCTGTCCTGACATACCCAATAGGAAAGTGCACTTTGGAAAAGTACCTCTACTACAGAGGCCAGATCACCATTTTAAAACATTTTTACATCTTACAAATGCTTTTGTGGTATACAGAGAAATCAGCAAATTTTGAATTTGAATATGAGAACTTTACTGTAGTATTTAATCTAAACTTTCATCTCTCTGCCTCTTGGTGTTCAGACCCATAGGGTATTTATAAGAAGTTGGTTGGGGTGGGGAGGCAAGGCATTAGCCAGCTTCTTTTGGATGGTTTCTGTAGAGTTTCTTTGGTGAAATAACTTGTAAAATAGGCAGAATGTTACAAAGTTGATAGTAGATGCTCTTTTTGTGTGTGTGTGTGTTGAGATTAAGGGAATCATTATCACAAAAGATAAAGATATTGGCAGGTCGGTGAGATGGCTCTTTAGGAAAAGGTGAATATTATCCAGGCCTGATAACCTGAGTTAGATCCCCGAGACCCACGGTGAAAGCAGAGAACTAACTCTGGAAAATTGTCTTCTGGCCTGCAAATGTATACACACACATACACACACACACACACACACACACACACACACAGAGAGAGAGAGAGAGAGAGAGAGAGAGAGAGATATTCACCAGGGCAAACACATGCAAAAAAAACACTAATAATATATAAATTAACATAAGGAAATTAAGTTAAAATTAACATATAGTTAGTGAAGAGTAGACCAGTCTTATAGTTGGTTAGAGACAGTCAAAGTTACAACCCAGAAATTCTTCATCTACCTCCAGCTTTTTTCTCAGTGTGATAAGGATTATGGCATGAGGTCTCATTGAAACAAACAAACAAAACAAAACCAGAAACTACCAATCACCTCTCCATTGAATGCATCAGCTAGTCAAGTTCAGCTGTCTTTCCCATCTGACCTTGATGTTCTGTGGGCATAATGGGATCTAGTTTGTGATAGCAGCAGGGATCAGTGTGTGGAAAGAATTAGGGGTTGAGCCTTTTGATCCTTTTTTTTTCTGTGTGAGAAAGAAAGTGAGTTTCTATGAAGGTTTTATGCATCTCAGAGCCTCAGATTGCTTTTATGTGCAACATCTGGTAGATACATCTATTCTGTCTTTTTAAGGTATTTGTAGAGATCATTTCTAGTTTTGAAAATAGTTCCAATAGTCTGCAAAACTTAACATCTTATGTGTGTGACTCAATAAAGGTCATTTATTTATAGAAATTCCTGGGTAAAAGAGGTTATGCCTATAGCAGAAGAGAAGACTTGACCCCGAGTGAATTTTGCCTTTATTTCATAGACTCAAGCCATCCTTCCTCTGTATTTATGAATGCTCAGATACAAGTTTTGTACATCATTTTCCACTCCTGCCTAGCATAAGCTTGGGCTCAATATTGCCAAACAGAACATCCACTTGGGTGTTTCCAGCTTGCTGTTTTCTGGCTGCTATATTTTTGTCTCTACAATGTAAAGTCATGCCATCAAGTCACAGAGCAGGGACCTTTCTGTGAGCAAGGACTTTCTGTTATCAGCCAGAAGAGCAAGGACAGTGCTCACTTGTTCTTTACTCAAAGAGATCAGTGTCTGCCTGTACTGTATCTAGCTCAGCACACTGTCCTTATGCCCTTGTGGAAAATAAATTACATGCAGTGCCAGAAAGGTAGATGCATGAAGGATCCGTAGCCAACTGCTACTCTCAGGAAATCAAAACTCCTGTCTTCTTTCGGATTACTAAAGTTATGTTTCAGAGATCTTTCTTGTGAGAAAAATGCCAGATGTATATATTTTACTTTCTTCTGTGGCAATATGGAAGGCAGTATAGTAAATGGATGACGAATGTCACCACTGTTAATCATCAAACACCACTGACCCTTTCTTTTTCCTCTCAATACAAATAACAGACAAGGTCAATTACCTCCACCTAATCACCTGGTCCTCAGCTCTACAGGGTCAATAGGATATAAAGGGACATGAAGTGAGTATTCTAGTTGGTATGTCTCTGGACAGCAGGTGAATGGACATGAAAAAGTTATAAGGCAAGGTTCTAGATGTGCAATACCTTCTGGAGAACAGGAAATAGCAATGAAGGAAAGTGTGCTGAGTAAAAGGAAAATCTTTTAAAGGAGTGTTTAGTGTATATTTTCTTCTTAAACCAAAAAGAACAAACTCTTAATCATGGGATGAGCAAGCACACATTCAACATATTTAGGAACCTTCTAAGTTATTCACAAGATATGCTTAACTTCTGAACTTCTGGTTTTACAGGATTTCACAAAGTAGGAATTTAGGAGAGAAATAAGAGAGAAAACTGGAGAAATAAATTAAGATTTTTGTTGCTAAACACCCTAAGGTTAAAATTCAAGGATAAAAATTCAAGATTTTCTTGTCAGAGAATCTAAGAATTTGTGATGTGTAAATTATAACTGATATCAAACAATATTGCCCATGGGAACCATTACGGAGCAAAGCCACACAGAGGAAAATTGTAAAGAATAGGCTAATGTAATGTTATAAATTTCTGGTCAGAAAAAAAGCTGAAAGACCATCTAGACATTGCTAGCTAATTGACTCTCTAATAATATAGAAATATCAGCTTCTTGGATGGACAAAAACTGCATTAATTCAGTACAAATCTCCAGTGTGATATAGCAAAGTAACTAGTAGAAGAATTAATGAGTCAAATTGATTATTTTTGTATCCAATTTTTTCAGCTTCTTATCTGTATTAGTCAGCTATTGTTATAGCAATGCCGAATAACAAAACATGTCAAAATATCAGAGATATAAAATAATCAGGATATTTTATCGACTCGAGTGTCAATAAGACTACTGTAATTTGTTAGATAAAATTAAAGTTTCTGTAACTGGTATTCATCTATGTGCTCTCTATTCATCTTTATTCTTCCAGAAAAACAGCAGGCTACTATGCTATATCTATACAAAAATGTGATCACTTAACCTTATTGTCAATTTGGCCTATTTAGAATCAACTCACAGAGTCAGGCATGTCTCTAAGTATACCTTTTAGGTTATTTTCAGAGATATTAATTGAAGGAGGGGCTCACGCCTTTCTCAGAAACTGTGTGGTACTATGTGATAAAGCATGTTTATGGACAAAAATTTAAGACAGAATAAAGGGAATAAAGGAGACTTAAGCAAAGGTTCTGTGGTACCTTTTCTCTATGTCCTGGCTCCTGGAGTTTTCTGTTTCACCAAGCCTTCCCCATCAGGACAGTCTTAAACTATAAGACAAAATTAATCCTCCCTTTTTAATATTTAATCGCTTTTACCCAGGATTTGGTCATATTATTGAGAAGTGAAATTACACAGTGAAGATGAGTGTTTTGGAGTAAAGAACCAATTGTGTGCATGCATAGCTTCCTGCTTGGCTTCCACATAGCCTGCATACTCAGTCAAGTTCCACATTAAGTGGTAGTGCCTTCAATCCCCTTAAGAAGCCATGATCTATATCAGTGGGGACACAAGACAGCCCTCCCAAGGGAAGCTATGTTGTGAAGGATGCTTAGGGAACAATAACCTAGTTTACCATACTGCCTCTGTCACCTTGAGTATTTTTTAATCTCTCTCTTAATAAGTTTCAAAAATTTCAATAATTTGCTCATCAGCAAAGGGAAACAAAGGTAGATTGTTAGAACTAAATTGGTTATTATACTTGAAATATGTAGAGAAATGTCTAGTCCATAGTAATTGTTTAGTCACTACCTATCATCTCTCATCTTCCATAGATTTTACTCTGTTGCCTCTTTCCCGTATTCACTTAGAGCCATTCATGCCTGAATTATGTAGTGCTCAGGCTTTTTAATTGTAAGCAACAGAAATTGTTTCGTTGGCTTAAAGCGTGAAAGGATTTTAATGGGGTAAAAACTGGAAATCGAGTCCAGAAATGAGTCAGAAAAGCAGCAGGAAATTTAACTTTGACATAATGTGTTACCAAGAAGTGCCCATGGCTCTCTGGCCAGATTTGGGGACTGCTCTATTGCAGGGAGTCCACATTTAGTTCTGGTCAAAAGCCTGTGGCTGGGAAGGCCATGGGCCCTAGTTGGGAAGTAATTGCTACAATTTTGCTAAATGGATATGATGTGTCCATCAAATTGTTCTCTAAACAGTTATGTTTATAGCTTTAGATCGGTGTAACCATCAGCTTTGGTCAGAGGAACTAGTTTTTTCCTGGGGCAATGGTAACTGCAGAGATTTGTATTTAGTCCAGTGTCTATTGATTGGTCAGACATCGACATCAATGGGACTTTCATATCATCTCCTCCAAAGCTTAAGGAACATTACTGAAGATTGGGCAGAAAGAATCAGAGGAAGGAGATGAGTGAGTTACAATGGTGTCCTTGGAACATGAAATTGATTTTGTGCTCTTGAGTTGTTTTTGTACTCTTGATTACATAGTGGTTGTGACTTCTGGCAGAAGAGCTGCACAAAGAGTGGGCTTGCCAACATCTTGACTTGGATTAGGGGAAGAAAGGCATATGTGGACACCCCTTCTTGAGTAACTAAAGAAGTTAATGGTTGCTGGTGTTAGGGGGAGAGGCATTTTTCCCTAGTGATGTAGACACAGGTAAGGAAATTGTGCTTCTATACATGACCCTTCTTCCAGAACCCAGTAAGCAACCCCAATGAAGTTTATTCGGGCTATGTAAAGAAGGAAGAATGGTAAAATATATATGAAAGAGATCCTAATTAGATCCCCAACTAATTAGGGAAAATGAGTCTCAACTTGCCACCTCTTGTCACCAAACACAGCTTCTACTACTCAGACTGACTGAGTTACATTCAATTGAGTTGTTGGTCAAAGAAGTCCCATGGAAATCTCTAACTACCGAGGCCATTGCCAAGACATTGGGTTAATCTCCACAATCTGACAGCCCCATTCCTGAAGCCAACACTTACATAACTCATTGAGCATGGAGATGTGGAGCTGGTCTCTTCATAGATCCTTCACCTCCATGGTCCACTATCTTTGATATGGATAGGCTCCCTGCAGACTACCAAAAGAGAACATAAACATCAACCCAGGCACAAAACCTTTGATCTACAATGGTGTCATTCCTGTAAAATATGCTTGCCAATGGTGGTACAAAGCTTGTGGAAGTAAACAACCAATGTCTGGTTTGACTTAAGGCCCAATCCACAAAATGGAATCCATACTGGACATTGCTTGGGTAACCAAGAACCAGAGACTAAATAACCCAGAGACCTAGGATAAAACCAAATGCTACTGGACATACATGCACACACGCACATGTGCGACACCCCCCCACCCCCCCACAAATAACAATACATGACTCCTAATGGTATTCTGCTAAGAAACTCATAGATGAATGCCTTATTCAGCTATGATCGGAGAGGCTTTCTTCTGCAGCAGATGGAAACAAATACAGAGACCCACAGCTAGACAATATGCAGAGTCAATGGAACTCAGAGCTCTAAGTGGAATGTGTCTATCAAATCTTTCCCCTCAGAGATCAAGGAATCCCGCAGAAAAGGAGGCAGAAGAGCTATGGGACCAGAGGAGATGGAAGACACCAGTAGAATAAGGCCCTCTAAATCAACTAAATGAACAAAGCTCATGTGAACTCACAGACTGAAGTAGGAAGCACAGGGCCTGCACAGGTCTGTACAAGGTCCTCTGTATATCTAGCATAGCTTTCAGTTTAGTGTTTTTATGGGGAGAAAAGAAAGAAGGAAGAAAAGACAGACAGAGATGAAAGTAGAAGGACTCAGTGGGAAAAAGAAGAGAGTGAGTGAGAACAGGCAAGGAATAGAAGGGGTAACGGGGGTGAATAATATGAACAAAATGTATTACATGCATGCATGAAAATGCCATGATTAAGCCCATTATTATATATCATTAACATATGACAATATAATTGTCCTAAGATTTCTATCACTGATTATCAGTCCTGTATATTACCTTTTTTTTTTTTTTTTTTTTTTTTTTTTTGGTTTGTTTGTTTTCTGTTGCCTCTGGTCTTGGGATTCTAGAAGCTGAAAGTTCTGTTTTCTTCCCATAAGCCCACCTTGCATCGAATCTCCACTCCTCCAAATACTTACCATCAGTACTTCCTTTTCAGAGTTCTCTGAGATAGATTCCATTGGGTGACATTTGATCACATGAACATTGTTTTGAGTATAAAATACACCTTATAGTTCTTTTTGAGGCTTGGCTCCCAGCAGTTGGATACTTGAGGAGGTGAGTTCTATATGGTGGAAGGGGGCATCTTAAAGGCTTATTTTCCCCAGTTCCCTCTGACTCTCTGCTCTCAGTCCATCAGAAGCTGTGGACCTCTTGCCATATTTTCACACCACCATCATGGTATTCTGTTCAACCATGATGCCAGATCCAATGGAGATAAGGGCTATGGACTGACACCAGAAATTGATATAAGAAATCCTTCCTCCTCTTAAGTTGTTTTTTGTCAAGTATCCTATCGTTAAGATGAAAACTGACTTATATCTATAGTCTCTGGATTTAGGAGAAGTGACTTTTGACTTTAAATCCTGTGGCTTTTTTTAAATAGAGTTGTCTCATCTGTCAAGAATGATCACATGGAAGCCTGATGAGAAAACCCAGCCTGACCCAAATGAGAAAGGCTGATGCACCTGTTGTTATCTAAGTTCCCAGTTTACCTCTGGATCTCAGCTCCTGTAAGGCTCACACAGGCTATCAATGCTGCATTATGAGTCATGCACTTTCTCAGGGTGAAATTCCTCCCATTTACTTTTTAAAATTCTTTTATTTTTCTACTTATGTTATTGTGGTGATTTTCAGTTTCCTCCAACTTTTTAGTTCATGCAGTCCATCCAATGGGATTCAAACAGCCAATGTGACATGAGGCCACCCATACTTGTCTTGGAGTATGTATACAGAGTTTGAAACACAATAGATTCCAGCATTGAAAATGTAACTAGCATCACTAGAGAGTTTCCTCAACTGATGTGTCTCTAGCTAACACAGGCGAATTATGTTCATGTGAGTGCTGTGTAGTGATGGCATTATGAGTGTTATTCTTGGATATCTGTTGGTTAGTTTGAATCAGCCATGTAACTGTCCCCTTTCTGGGAAAATTAAAATATTCAAAATGAAAATATTTCTGTTTCTTCAAACTTACAACTGTATGGCATACCATGGAGTCCCCCAGGTTACTTGGCTAGAGGTTACATGGTTTTAGAAAACTAAGTTTGAGGGGAAAAATAGAAAGTGTTCATTGCATCTTGAATCTGTTATACAATTCCCTTGATACTTTCCCTTTGATGCGACCAAGCTGTCTGGCACAGATAATTGGGTTACACCATTGACAGCTGTCAGGTACTTTCCCTCACATATCCACAATGGTAGGCATATGATAGAGGGAACGGAAGGACTGCCTCATGGTGGGAGTGAACAGATGCTGGATCAGAGTCAGTTCTGTTATAATCATAGTTTCCAAGTCCAGTAAGACCATAAAAAACATTCCTGTTGCTCCCC
This sequence comes from Psammomys obesus, assembly GCF_907164565.1. NCBI lineage: Eukaryota > Metazoa > Chordata > Mammalia > Rodentia > Muridae > Psammomys > Psammomys obesus. The sequence goes on along the minus strand of NW_026596051.1, from coordinate 33,667,881 downwards.
AAAGGGTGGCAGTAATCCCAATTTAGGTCTTGCCATTTTCACAGAGGCTGAGAGTTGTCAGTCAAGCAGTTGCTCCATCAACATTGGGTTACCTCAGGACAAGAGAGTTTTGTTTCGTTTTGTTTTACTCTCAGATGTGCAGAAATTCTCTGATCATCCCCACCTCCAGGAGGGAACTTTAAATAAGTAACAAGGCGAAGAGACTTCATTGCTGTCCTCGGTATTAACTGTCTCATCATGGTAGTTGTTTGAACCCTAGTGGTGTTTCAGGAAATTTCTTTGTCCATGACACTCTCAGATCATCCTTAGATGACCCTATCGCCAATACTAATAACCCTGTCAGTGACCACTCTGTGAGTCATGGTATCTATCCTGGTTGTAGAGGAGAAGGAACACATTCTCTGTCTGTGACGGCTTAGTGTGTGTGTGTGTGTGTGTGTGTGTGTGTAGAAGCAACATTCTTTTCAGTTTGCATCAGTGATTGGGAGACCTCTTTTCAGCATGCTGCCCCTAATGTACAGCATAGGAGCAAGCAGAGGCCAGAAAGCTGAGGTTCTCAAGGAATCTGGGATTGCTAAGAAGATGATATATGATGGAGAACAGAGTGAAAGAAAGGGGAAACATATTAAAGTCTGTACACCCAAAGAAACTAAGCAAGAAGGAGGACCCTGGGTAAGATGATCAATCCTCACTCAGAAAGGCAAACAGGACAGACATCAGAAGAAGGAGAAAACAGGGAACAGGACAGGAGCCTACCAAATAGGGCCTCTGAAAGACTCTACCCAGCAGGGTGTCAAAGCAGATGCTGAGATTTATAGCCAAACTTTGGGCAGAGTGCAGGGAATCTTATGAAAGAAGGGGGAGATAGAAAGACCTGGAGGGGGACAGGAGCTCCATAAGGAGAGCAACAGAACCAAAATATCTGGGCCCAGGAGTCTCTTCTGAGACTGATAGGCCAACCAAGGCCCATCGATGGAGACAACTACAACCCCTGCATGTAGCCCATGGCAGCTCAGTGTCCAAGAATATACCCTAGTAATGAGAAGAGGGACTGTCTCTGACATGAACTCAGTGGCTGGCTCTTTGATCACCTCCTCCTGAGGGGGGAACAGCCTTACCAGGCCATGGAGGAAGAGAATGCAGCCAGGCCTGATATGACCTGATAGGCTAGGGTCAGAGGGAAGGGGAGGAGGACCTCCCCTATCAGTGGACTGGGAGAGGAACATGGGAGAGGAGGGAGGATGGGTGGGATTGGGAGGGGCTGAGGGAGGGGGCTACAGCTAGGATACAAAGTGAATAAATTGTAATAAATAAAAAATTTTAAAAATGCTGGGGAAGAAAAGAAAGAAAGGGGGCCAAGAAAAAAAAGACAACAGGTGACACGACAGAGAATGCATAACAGCTCTTTCCTTATCTTGGCTTTCAAATGAAAATAATGACACATTTATTTAATTAGGCTTATTTGATAAGCAGTGTTTATTTATTGAGACTACCATGTTGCAGTTAAGTTCTAAATCTTTCACCCCATTAATTTATTTAATCTCCATAGTATGTCTTACAGTAGGCTCCACTGTTCTCTCCATATAAAGGTTGAATAGCTTTCTCAGATTGCCCCTGGCAGTAAATGACATAACCAGAAATTGAGCCTGGCTTCTTTCGCTCCACAGATGTATCATTCATATTTCCAAACTACAGCCTCCAGTGGGACCATTTCACCTGTAGAGGATCTATTGGCTGTTGAAAGTCACCATTCTAAAGGTTCCTGGCCTGTAAGTTTCATTCCCTATGCTTTGAAAGGATTTTGTATTTTTCATTTTGTTTTTAGATTTATTTATTAGTTATTTATATAATATTATGACTGCATGTGTGCCTGGAGGCCAGAAGAGAGCACCAGATCTCATTATAGATGGTTGTGAGCCACCATGTGGTTGCTGGGAACTGAACTCAGGACCTTTGGAAGAACAGCCAGTGCACTTAACCTCTGAGCCATCTTTCCAGTCCCTATCTTATGCTTTGTCATCCTATAACTCAGTCTCCCTTCAAGCTCAATCCTCTGCTTCTTTCTGGAGTTTTCTGCTTTTCTCACCATTTACTCATTTGTTTGTTTGTTTTTTTTCTCTGTCTGCATACCTTTCTGAACATGGATATTTTGTTTCAATCTATCTTCCTCCTAACCTCTGAACCATAGCAACCTTCAAAACTTTCTCCTATATAATTTCTTCTCTTTGTAAATCCTTCAGTTCAGTCTTCCATACTATTTCCCTGATCCTTTTTAGAATTCTAGAAAGTTTATCTTAGAACCAGCTAAGATTACATGTCATAATTTTTTACCACCTCATCAAAATGTCAAATTGTTGGGTTTAGATGTCAATCCTCTCTTCATTTCAGTCTGTGCTACAAACAATGTCGCTGAAGAATTCTCAGAGTGAATTCCTTGTTCGAGCTTTTAAATTGGAAACGTTTATGAGCATCATGGGAATCACAATTAACGTATGTATCATTACAGAATTTCCATGATGAGCTGGGAATCACATAAGACATTCTAGATGCATTGGCTAATATAATCATGACTCTTTAAGGCAGGCATTATCATTATTTCTATTTTACAGATGGCGATACTGAGTCTTCTAATCTTTCCCTAGTGTCCACAGCAGAAAAAATCACAGAGTAGGCGTTCAGAATATTTGACATTTTTTACTAAACTAAACCAGGATTTTTTCTTTGCGCATTTTTATTTTATTAAAAAAAAAGCCCCTCTGCTCCTTTTCTACCAGACATAAATAGAACATTTGAAAGTCACCACTACTGTCAATATTAGAGACATGTCAAACCCTGTCACTTAGCCAGAAAGCTGCTTTGGAGTCACTGTGTAATATTATACAACATGACAAGCTCCCATCCACAGTGGCAACATTAAACCCAGGGACATGTGGCTTGTGTAAAACCCCAAAGCCATTAGCGGAAATCCCTGGACCAGAAGGCTGAAGAATTAACCACCCAACCCAATATGGTCTTAGCCCTGGATACCAGAGGCCTTCTCTGCATGGGTAGGTTATTTTCATCCAAGGCAAAATGTGTGCTGACAGTCCGCTTTCTGTGCTGCAGCTAGCTGGGCACATTATCTTCTCAGTGTGGATTGGATGAGGGAGGTGAGAAGCAAACAGCAAATTCTTGGCAGCCAAAGACAGGCAGTAACAGAGGAAGGGAGGAGAGCTGTCAGAGGACTTCGGGGGAGTCATCTGACTTTTGGGATGTTCCTGCCATTTTCCTTCAGCCATCAGCCTGCTGTTTGAATGTATATTGTCATATATGAGAGGTGAGAGGGAATCCTGAAAATGAAGACGCTAGAAGGGACCACTGATTGTCTCCTGGACTTCATCACTACATCAGCCAGAATTTTAGCAGTTAAGATACTTTCAGAAATAGGCATATCTATAGTACAGGACAGCAAAAAGACCAAATAACAAAAATGGTGAAAAATAATTCACGATTCTATGTAACACTAATTTTCTAAGTCAGAACATGCTGAAGTAAGCATACATGCTGGTACAAACACATACGCACACACACACACACACACAGAGAGAGAGAGAGAGAGAGAAAGACAGAGAGAGAGCAGAAACAGAAAGACAGATACATTTTTCAGCAGTATGGAATTAATATTGGTAGCCAATTAACAAGTACCCTGTAAGATCCCTAGTCATCAAATGAGAAAATCACTCTCAGCTGCCCTTCAAGCAAAGTCCAGAACATTCTGTGGTGCATGTCCCACCTGGATTACCCCTGGCCTGTTTGCTCTTTTTGAATCCAAGGCATATTCCCAGTCCAGTGATGGTTGTTTGTCTGTGTTCGTTAACTCAGACCAACTGTAAGATCAGCTTAGCTCAGGATGAAACCATCTCAAGTTCTTCACTGAAACTGCACAAGAAGGTAGTTTTCCATGAATCCTTCTGGCCACTAGGAGAAAAAAAGAAAAGCTATCTTCATGCTAAGAAGGCAAAGATCATGAGCCCCTTCCCAACCTGCTGTGCACATCATGGGAATCATAATAGCAAATCTCCCCACTAAGCTGCTCTAAGCCTGTCACTCTAGCCCAGCTTTGATGCTGTTCCCATTGAAAGAAGGGACATTTTAGCATCTCATCTGGTACGGAGTCTGCCATGAACTTCTTCCTCTCTGCCTATCCTGTCCTCTACAAACAACTGTGAACGTCCATTTCAGCCTTCTTGTCCCAACTCACTGTTCATCATTCCTCAAATATGTCAGCATAAACATTTTTCAAAGAGGTTTTGAAGAACCAGCCATCTCATGCGTTTACGGCCGTGTCATTCTCCCCTTCATCACAGAACCAGCCAGATTTTCCTATTTACTTTTTTTACTTTCCTTCAAGATTGTGAATTATGTTAAGGATTCAAGGCCTTTATGCTTAGTACCTGCTACCACATGGCACTAAAGAGAACTTGGCTGAGAGATTCCATTTGTCCATCAACTTTTACTGCTAAGTTGTGTGAGCAAAATGTTAGCAGGTAACAGAATCGAAGTCCATTAAAAAAATTTTAAGGAGCTATATTGAAAAGAACATGAAGCAGGTCCCTCTCCATGGAATTTTATTTTCTCTGACTCTGTGCTTTATCTCTATCACTTATAAAAGAGGTGATGTCTAAAACTTAGACAAAAAAAAAATATTACTGTATTTTCAGGTCACAGCATCGAGTTCGTTCTTCTTTTGTTTTCCTAAAACATGATGGAGAGACGGAGGGTAGGCGACACTCATGCGGAGATGCCTATGTAAATTCCCGGACACTGGAGACACAGCGATAGTTCTAGGTGCGTCTCCAGTTCTGGTTCTGTTAAGCAGGCTGAATGGTCAGCAGTGAGCAAGTATTCCTTGGATGCTTGTCAGTTTTCTCCGTGAGAACTGAACAATGCATTCATTCCAATTCATTCACTCATTTCCTGATTCAAAACAGGACAGAGAAAATTTGTATGAAGGGGAAATGTATCAAATTTAGTATCTGTCTAGGTCTAGCTTGCTGTTTTGCTATTGTATTATTTTAATTCACTGCACAATGAACTTGCAGCTAATTTTTAACTAATATTTTATTCTGGAAAACTCCTGGTACATAATTTGTATTACTATCCATGATATATTAGCCTAATTAATTACAAACTAACTTACAATTAGGAAAACAAATTAAGAAAAAGATACTTTTGTTATGCAGTGGCTTCTTCTTATTGTCTTTTTTTTTCTTTTCGCCTCCCTTCCCCACTTATTAACTCTATGAATTCAATAATCTAAACTGGGTGTTCAAGCATTAGTAGAAATACTATATACCATACTATACCATAAAGGAACACTATATTGTAATCCATTGTAATTCATGAGAGATGAAAATTTGATAAATGGAAAGTGAGTTTTTAGCAAAAATCACTGTGGCGAAGACAAATTTCTGTGAAGTCCCTTTGGTAATCATGGTTTCTTTCCTTCGGTTCCTCTACTCTGCTTCCTTTACTACCTCATGTGTGCAAGGGGAGGGTGTGAAATAAATAAAATCCTTAAAAAAGCCTTGAGCCTGGATTTTAATAAACTTAACATTAGTAAAAAGTGCAGGTGATTGGAAGAAGGGTTTTTAATCAGTCCAGATAGATAAGATCACAGTCATAATTGCTTTGGTTGTTATTATTTCCTTCACATTTGCTTGTACCAAATGGAAAATAAAGTCTTGAGATGTCTACAGATGGAAATGAAAATAATGGTTTTCAGTGATAATTTGATAGGAAGTAATTGGCCACCTGAAGAGAAAAACCCTCATCGTGGAAATAATTATAAGTAATTGGTTACTCCAAGATTGGACTCTATTTGATACACTCAATGCAATAAATACTCCTAACTAAAGATGCTAACTTGAGGGTTTCAGGGTACTAACAACTGCATAAATTGGAGATAAGACACTTAACAGACAGTGTAGTCATGGTCCTATTTTGGGACATGTAAGTGGTTTATTTTTATATTTTACTTAGCTGCCATTTCATTACAGGTGAAGATTTTGCATGAAGTTGTGACTGTTTTTGTCCTAAGGGGAAAGTAGAATGACAATATCAGATATCGTGGGCCTTTTGTCACCATATTGGGAGCAGTCATTTGGAACTGAAATAAAGGTAAAGTAAGAGAGCTCTGTAGTTAGCACTCTTCTGGTACTCGGCAGTCAGCCCTGCTGTGGGGGATACTGAGGGTCACCTCCTCCAGGAAAATCTCCCACACTCAAGCAAAACCTTTGCGTTTGTATGGTAATTCCACATTTCTTAACTTGCATGATCTTTGCAACATTCTAGAATAAATAAAATTCACAGCAAATTAACTATGGTTTTATTAACAAAGATATGGGGGGGGGGGAATCATCTTAAGAAACATGTCAGTAAAGGAGGAAGCCAGCATGTGAATCTGAGACTTTTGATTCTTTTATATTTTTATTTTTTATATTAGGTACAGTTTATTTACTTTGTATCCCAGCTGTAGCCTCCTCCTTCATTCCCTCCCAGTCCCACCCTCCCTCCCTCATCTCTTCCCTGCCCCTCTCTAAGTCCACTGATAGGGGAGGACCTCCTCCCCTTCCATCTGACCCTAGTTTATCAGGTCTCATCAGGACTGGCGGCAATGTCCTCCTCTGTGGCCTAGCAAGGCTGCTCCTCCCTTGGGAGGGGCATTCTTAATCACAGACTTTTTCATGGAGCCCTACTAGTGCTGGTCTGAGAACCGTTCTGGAGCTCTTCCCTGTGATGGTGTGCACACTCCTTTGCTTGGAGACTGTCCCACTAGGCTTTCATCTTAGATGAGATGATTTGTTTTATGTGAGAAACACTAAATAGCCAAGGAAACAAGACATAAATTCTGGCACACAAGGAAACTTCTAGGAAATTTCTAAGGGTGATTTGGTTAGGTAGAAAAAGGACCTATATGAAATTCCTAGCCCTAAACAAAGCTAGCCTAGGGGGGCATACCACCTATTTCACTGGACTCTAATTTACAACTTGTATTTAACCATGATGAGTTTCAGGAGACTTGGAACCTAGAGACAAGCTGTCTGGAATGTTCCCTGATTTCTCCTTATTTCTGGATCTTGGCATAATGAGCCTTTCCTCCACTCCCTCAACCGTGCTGTCCTGAGGACACAGCACTTCCCTTGACAAAACCCCTCTGTGGCATCAACCTATTTTACTGCTTTTAGACATAGTTCTACTATGTGATTTTCCTTCCCAGTTCAGTTATCCTTGAACGGAAACTGCATGCTGTTTATGTTATAGAGTATTTGTGGTTTTTAACCTCTTCCGATGTAAACGGCAATTTGATCACTGTTACATGTACAGCATGAGCAAGGTGCTTAATGAAAGCAAAGAATGGCTCCAGGAATCTGAAGATTTTAGTACAGCTGCTATGCATCAGCTGAGGAAGAGCAGCCGTGGTAGGCAATGCTCACTGATGGCTCCAGACACAAGGAGGCGACCTCAAGAGCTGCAGCCCTCTGATCAGGAGTCAGTTTTGTCAAATGCTTTCCTTGTACCAGCTCAGCCCTATTCTGTCATCTCTTCACACAGCAGGAGCTCCTGATCCTCGACTTGTCCTATGTGCGTTTCTGTCTCAAGTTCTGCTCACTCATTCTCATCCTTCTGACTTGCAACTTTACATTGCTCTGGAGCAAAGGACCATACAAGTTTGTTGTGGTGTTGGAGACTGAATGCACACAGCCTCACGCATGCTAGATAAAAGCTCCACAGCTGGGCTTCACAATCAGCACACAGTATAAATATTTTGGCATGTATGTCACGTAATTTCAGAACTCCGACATTAATTCTAATGTCTTGACAAAATGTAAATTATGATTGTGAGCAACTTCTGCCCCAGTGCTTCCTAACATAAATATAATATAAACCATATAAATAAATTTAATTGCTAAAAATTTAAATGAATGACTTAAATTATAATTTATTAATAATGGGTAGGGCAGTCACGTTAGAATAGAAAAGGAAACAGGGACTACATGAAATTAACAATAATATATATTTGATTCTATAATGTATTTAGCAGGTAATTAGAATAAAAGCAGTTGAATTGTTTTATTTTTTTATTTCCATTAAACCTTTGGGATCTAGTACATACTTTATACTTCTAGCATCTCTCATTTTGCACTAGACACACTGTACATGATCAATAGATACCACGTGGGCAAAATAGCTTTGCACTTATCCTTCTGACTCTGCTGCACGGGGGAACCCTTTTTGTTAGAGTATCCTCTGGAAAGAGGACGGGAAAATGGAGCCCTTGATAAGATAAATAATAGTGTCCGTAGTTCCGAGGGCCTGAAAGATGGGATGGAGCTTATGAGGGGAACAGAGCAGCAGACAAGAGGGGGTCCAGCATTGAGTTAATGAGGGAGATGTTTAGGACTGCTAGAGTTTAGGTCGGGAGAACATCTTCTCTTTTCTTGATCCCCCTTCTACCAATTCCATTATCTTACTCTCCTTTTGTTAAGTTTCTTTTTTTTTTAATTTTTTAATTTTTAATTTTTATTTTTATTAATTACACTTTATTCACTTTGTATCCCTCCAAAAACCCCTCCCTCCTCCCCTCCTGATCCCACCCTCCCACTCCCTTCTTCACGCATGCCCCTCCCGAAGTCCACTGATAGGGGAGGTCCTCCTCTCCTTCCTTCTGATCTTAGTCTATCAGATCTTATCAGGAGTGGATGCATTGTCATCTTCTGTGGCCTGGTAAGGCTGCTCGCCCCTCAGATGCCTGCTGGAACTCATCACTAATGGAGATTTCAGAAAAGAGGAGGAACACAAGTCAATACTGGGATATATGTGAGCCATCAACAAACATAGGAAAAGAAGTTCACCTGAGACAGAAAAACTTACACCTTCATATAACTACCTTGGAAGGGAGAGACATGATTAGAACACTGTCAGAGTTTCCCTTTGTTCCGCTAATCTTATTGTACTTCTAGAGCTTGAAATAATTCCTTTACAAAATTTGTGCATGTGTGTGAAACAGTCACATCATAAAAGACAAGTGCTATGCAGTCATAAGAACAGTGTTTGTGTTACAATCAGAAGACACTGTTTCTGTCTGGTCCTCTATTTCTTCCAACTTTTTTACTCCTTCATCTATGATGGTCCTTGAGTCTTGTGTGTGGGGGGCATAATAAAGATGTCCATTGTGGGTGAACAGTTCACTGACAGTCTCTACTCTTTGACCAATTATGATTTTTTTTTCACTAACCCATTGCACAAAGAAACTTTTCTGACGAGTTCTTAGAGCTGCATTGATCTGAATAGAAACATAAAAATATACAGGGCATTTTAACACTGTGTTCATTTAGTGGAATAATAGTAGTAGTCTTATTCTTGGGACCTGAAGACACCACCAACTTTTGTTTTTGGCCATTTTTGCAGTACCAGACATGTGTTTACTTCTGAAGAGTAGGCCTCAAATCCAAAGAGAAAGTAGTCACTTTTCATCTGCCATGACAGCCCTGCCATTATTGAACTTGTGGGTATATCTTGCCATCTCAGTCATTACTGTAACTCACCAAATTCAAAACTGAGTAAGGCCAATGATGACTTTTCCCCCTAACAGATGACACACTACTTTCCTTTAATATGAGAGTTACCTTACAGAGAGGCAGCTTCCTGATCAGTACCAACTAGATTTCTCCATAGCCTACGACCCAAGTCTGTAGTATCTTTAGCAATGGGGTCTTCCCATCAAGTTCTGATGGGTAACGAAGAGTAATAACAATAGCCAGTATTGTTTTGGAGGTCTGTAAGACACCACAGACAGACAACTTAGGAGGAAGTATACAACACTGAGCACTGGGCTTTTTGTTTGGCAACGTATGGCTCTTGGAGGGACATTATCCCTTGCTTAAGCTAACTACATAACTGTTTTAGAATGTATTTTCTCTGCATTTCTTTATTCTAAATCCATAAAGAAAAAAAAATCTCACTGTCCACGATTTGGTTTATGTTAAACCATCATTTGTCGACCTTTCTGGATGGACAGTTTCTGGACCAGACCATCCAGACAGTTAAAGCAGCTATGGCAGGGTTGTACCGTGATTCCCCGCTTGGCTGTGGGTGACCAGATATATTCCATAGCATTTTTAAAAGCATACTTATGTATTGGGCAAGATGGAAAGCAATGTCTGGATTGCTTAGCTTCCTTCAAAGCAGTGTAGAATGACAGGTGAGAGAAAATGGATTAAGAGATTGCCTGGGTTAAAACCTCAATCTTACCAGGAGCTGCATATACTTCAATGACTTAACCTTTGCAAATCTCTCATCTGTAGATAGAAATCATAGTGGTATTTAGATATTTGTTATTTAGAGTAGTAATTAAAACAATATACGAGAACTATTTGAATGTGCCCTTACAGAGAATTAGAGTTAGTGATATAGGGGTGTGTGTGTGTGTGTGTGTGTGTGTGTGTGTGTGTGTGTGTGTATGCACACAGGTAAATTTTTCTCCTCCTTAGGTAGAACTAATCATCCACTCAACACACTGTGTTTCTTTCTGTTAATCTGTCTAACAACTAAGTAGATTATTATAATTCTCGTATAACCATGATGCAACCAGAGCTAACAAGGGTTAAAAGAACTCCATCCTAAATATACAACTACTATAAGAAAGAGTTGTGACTTAAGAAGAATGATTGAATTCAAAGCCTAATTCCCCTGCTTCACAAGAATTATTTCTCTCCCAAGAGACCAAAGATAGAAACGAAGGTGAGTGTTGACAGTCAGTATCCTTTGGGAGAGTTTTATTTCCATGGCATGCAATAGATTACCCCAGAACACATGCCGAGAACTGTATTTTATTTTCATGCGGCCTCATCTCTAGCCCCTGTCCTGTCCATTTTTATGCTTTTGACTACCAAAATACAAGACCTGCCACTGAGCCTGGGTGCTCTGTACAGTTGGGTCTCGCTGCCGTCAAGTCATCAGTGATGTGTTGAAAAGGTTTGTTCTGTTTTGCTTTGTGGAGAGTGCACTGCTGCCTCTCTGGGCCCAAATCAGGCCCACTGCTTAAATAACGGGCTTGTAAAAGCCCAATGAAGAGGTTCAGGCTTCTGCTCCCGGGACTCTGGTGATGGAACAGAAGGCTGTCTTACTGTCATTCTCTGGCAGTACAGTAGCCTGGAAATGGTTTGCACGGTTGTGCAGCTTGACCGCAATCCTTTTGCAGTTGAGCAACATTGTTATTTTTCTTTTTTTTAAAATCATGTTTTGGATTTTGGAAAAAGAGATTCAGACTTTGCGCTGATCCCTTTAAGACAGATTTTGCCTTTTGTGCTTTGGAAACACACACACACACACACACACACACACACACACACACACACACACCTGTGTAGAAAGGTGCAAAAGCATTACAGTCAAGGATAGAGACATTATAAAGGTTGGTGCTTTTAAGTCCTGAAAATCAGGGCTTGGAAGGGAATGCATCCTTTTCTGATTGCAGGGTAACTAGTGAGCTAAATGGGCTCCAGACACTACTAGAATAGCAGATTTCCACGTGTGACTACAGAGGAATATATAAGAAAGAAAAAGACAGATGGTGTACTTAGGTGCACTTAAGTCTGATTGCATGAGTTGATAATGAATGTTTAAATATGGCACTCCTATAAAATCAGATACCTGTAGACAATACTGGAATAAGTACAGACTTGATATAGGGGAGAAAATGAAGTTGTGGATTCTAATTTTTGTTTTTGTCATTATTATGATTGTCTATTTACTCATAGGGGAATTTTCATAACTTTTTCAGAGCCTAATCATAAAACATTAAACACAATCAGCATCATAGAAAATAGATTTTTGGAAAGGCAAAGAGCTTTAAAGATTGTTTCGGAGGTATGGAATTTTCCAGCCAGATAGGTGCAATGACAAAAGCCAGGGAGACTTACTCCTCAGTCTACTTCCTTGCCCCATCCTGGCTTCACCACAAAACAATGGATTTCTCTTTAGGAAGATTTTATTTCAAAAGGTAAGGTAGCAAGGAACAGAATTGTAACTGTATACAGCTAGTGTTGTTCAAAGGTGGAAAAGTCTTCTATTCACCCCCATCAACCACTATGGACTTAAATCAAATTAAGTTGTTGTTTTGTTTTGTTTTTTGTTGCTGTTGTTTTTAGCCACTGGGAACAAAGCGCAGGTCCCTTTTTAGTTTAAATAACACCTAAAAATAAATGGCAAATAAACATTCCTGTATTTTTCAACACCTGAAAAATAAATGGTAAATATACATTCATGCTTTTCATAGTGGCCCCAGAGTTTACATTGTTTTCACGTATATGCTGACCAAACGGCTCTCCAGTTACAATATTAAACCACCAAATCACATAGAGAAAACCTCTTGCTTTTAGTAGGTGCCAAGGAATGACTATAGCATGGGTTATGTCTGGGGGGAAGCGTGCTCAACTCACTTGTATGTTGGGATAGTGAGGGAACTGAAGAGAGACAGTCCTGGTCCCAAATGCAAGGTCCACACAGGAAGTAGACATCGATCAAAAGCTGTAAATAAATTGGAACTGGCACCTTAAGTGCCTTACATTTTGGGAGTTAAACCTTCCATCACATCCTCATCTTTAAAAGGAGCGGGTGAGGCTCCCATCCAAGAGACCGGTGGCATAATCTACATGAGTAAAGCTGCTGAATTCTGAAAGGACTTCACAGCTTGAATGGGAGCGACAGTCCCTGGTGGAGGGAGCAATGAAAGTCCACATGTCACTTACCATCTGGGTGGTGAAAGATGCACATACTTTAAAACCAGAGTGCTGACAAGTGTCAGGAACCTTCTGGATGGTGGGAGATGTGCTGTCCATTTGTCACGTATAAGCAAGGTTCACATCAGGCCATCAAGATGGCAGCTCTTGCTAGAAAACTCATGGTGAAAATTGCTCTTTGAAAAGCATGGAGGACAATCTCACATATAATTTGAAACAAACCAATAATTCTGCATTTGTAAATCATGCCTACATTATGCAGGCTTATAAATGCTGCTCCAGCTATTTATACGCCCCACACAGTTAAATTCAGAGAGCAATTATGACACAAGTGCCCTTTCTGTAGCTTTTAAATAATTTCTATTTCTCAGCCCACCAAAATGGCAATATGATCACTAATTATGATTGGCAAAAGCAAGGTAAATACTGTAATACGTGGCCATATTTCTTGTAGTCCTGGGGACTAGTCAAAGAAGTAGTCAAAGAACTCTGAGTTTGAAACCAGGCTTGCTCGACTCCAAATGCCATGTTAGATATGAGAGTTCTCATCATCTTGGCATTTACACTCAGTGAGGTTGCAGGAGGTAGTTTTGATGTGATCTTGGGAATTTGGAGAAAGTTAAGACCTACATTAAATAATATAGAAGTCCCATAATACTCACATGTGAGGAAGAGCTCAAAAGACTGTCAGGTGAGCATATTAGAGTAGATACACCATATATGTTTCTCCCATGAGGTATTTTATCCCACGAAAGAATTCAAAGATGTTGTTTGCCAAGGCAATACAGAGTTCTGTTGTGAGATGGATTTGACATCACAGAGATGTAATGGTTGTCCTAGAAGAATGAGGTTCTACACCAGAAGATGCTGCAAAATCAGTCTGCTTGTAACATTAGAAAGGATGAGATGCTATATAGAAAATGCAAGTGTCAGAGCTTGATGCTCAGATGCCAAGTAGGCATAACAGTCACAATGAAGAATTAGGGTGAAGTGATATCCTGGAAGACTTCATCTAAAGATCTCTGAAGACTGAAAATAAATAGTACTCCAAAGCACATGACGCGCTATACTGGCAACAGAAGTCATTATCAGGAGATTAGATATAGCTATAAAATAAAATCCTTTCCTTTCTTCCCGCTCCCTCCCTTTTTTCTTTCCTTTCTTCCCCCTCCCTCCCTTTTTTATTTCTTTTCTTCCATTCTTCTTCCTTCATTCCTGAATTTCAGCCTGTCCTAGTTAGTTTTGTAAACTTGACACAGCTTAATGTTATTTGATAAGAGAAAACTGAATTAAGAAAGCACCTTTATCAAATTGCCTATAGGTAAGTCTGTAGGGCATTTTCTTGATTAATGATCAATGGGAGGATTCCTACCGAGGGCGGTGCTACTGTTGGGCAAATGGTCTTGGACTGTATTAGAAATTAGGCTGAGCAAGCCACAAGAAAAAGCTCATAAGCAGCACTCCTCCATTGGCCTCTGTTTTACTTTGTCTTTTTTTTTTTTTTATTTCTTTTTGCCTCCAGGTTACTTCCTTGAGTATCTGTCATGACTTCCCTTAATGATGCACTGTGATCAAATGAATAAGCCAAATTTCCTTTTGTCATGGTGTTTATTATACTGAGAGAAAGCAAACCAAAATACAGACTATTTTCATATCTGGAGTCCATTGGCTGTAGCAGTGGTCAGATCTGTCTGGGAAAGCACTGCAGAATCTCTAAGTTTAAAGTGTTTTCTCAAGCCTGTCACTGGGTCCACTTGCCATACAGTGGAAAGGATGAATGTACAAATAACTCAAGGACACAGCCAAAACAAGCACTCCCTTTTCCTCGGTGCTTTGTGGACAGGGAGTGAGCACCGTGCACTAGTATGGACCTGCCCACTGTGAATGCCACAGGACCAAAGCAGTGGCTTGGCTGGCCCAGTCCAGGCAGCAACCTCTAGAACTGCAAGGCTGCGAAACCTATTTCCATTATAAGTTAACTTTCTCAGGTATTCCCTGATAGTGATGATAAGTTGTAAGTACACGCCATTCAACCATTGACCTTGTTGTTAATATATATAAAGGTAGATCGAAAACAGCAATCACATAAAAGAAAAAAAAAATCATCATTCATTTTCAGTCTTGGTCCATAGTTAAATAAAAAATTTAAATATCCTATCTAGTAAACTGAAGGAAGAGAGACTGCTAAGGTATATTATAGAATCTTACATCTATGAATTATATACCAACAACATACTAAATGGAATGGATATAATTGTCAAACAATGGAAAGAGTATTAGAGTCCTTGGTAGGACATGTATAATGGAGAGAAACATGCTGAAGATTGAAAGGTTTTTTTTTTTTTTTTTTTAGTTATTAGCGGAGGGGAGGGGTATTGCTGGCACATGCTAAAAAATAATTTCCAAAGGGATACAGGATGACATCTTGTACTTCACCAGGATCTTTTAAGATTCTAGAAACACCCAGTGTACAGGAAAAATATCATGACATGCTACAGTCGTGACATATACATAAAAGGAGCTCAGAGAATGAAAGAACCTTACAGTGTTGGGAGCAAGCAAAAGAAACAATTCTAAGTATTATCATTTTGTTTTCAGGCTCCACAGGGAGAAACTACATTCAAGGTCCCAGGCTCTAGAAGAGCTGGGGACTTCCCAATATCTGGACAGCTTCTCTCGTAAGCGAACAGTTGTCAGCAGCTAGACATCTCAGGGACAACTTGTAAAGAGACAATTGTCTGAGTCCGTTCATTTCAAGGACAACTTCTCCATCTTGCTGGCAGGGTTAACTAAGTTCATATTCTTAGGCTTAGGAACTTACTTCTATCCTGATTGATGGAAATTCCCTTGATCAACCCCTGATGTCAAAATATTATTGGACAAAGCTACAGCCCACCCCTTTCTCCCTTGCTTTATGGTTTTGTCCTTTAAATATGCTCTCTCAATGTCCCTTCAGGGTCACACTTCAGCTCCTGAGTCTATTTTGTGTTCCTGATGGATCAGTAGCAGCTTGATTACAATAAGTTTTTGTCACAAGCATTGATATGGTATTTGAGTTTTGTTGTATTTATGTAGACCCCACAACAATATCAGGTTGGAACTTTACAAAAGAGACCCTGCCACTTGGACCATCACTGGTTCTGGGACATTGGTAGTATCAACATTGGCAATTGGGAGAAAATATTGTCTTTGTCTGTTTGGGCTTCTATGACATACAAACACATCATAAATTGAGTAGCAGTTAACACTTGAAGTTTATTTTATAAGATCCCAGAGGCTGGAAAGTACTGTGCTCAGGATATATAGTTCCTAGTAAAGGGTAGCTTCTTGCTTTAAAAAAAATTATCTGCTTTGATAGCCTGCAGGGCAGAGCCTTTCAGAGGCCCTCTGTGACAGGCTCCTGACTTGTTTCCTCTTATCTCCTTCTTCTGATGTCCATCCTCTTTGCCTTTCCCAATGGGGATTGAACATTTTAGCCAGAGTCCTCCCTCTTGATTAGTTTCCTTAGGTGTACAGATTTTAGTAGGTTTATCCTATATTATGTGTCCATATGAGTGAGTATATACCGTGTGTGTCTTTCTGCTTCTGGGATAGCTCACTCAGGATGATCTTTTCCAGGTTCCTACCATCTACCTGCAAATTTCATGATTTCCTTGTTTTTTTTTTTGTTTGTTTTTTTTTTTTTGTTTTGTTTTGTTTTATTGCTGAGTAATATTGTGGCCAATTGTTGGGCAGAGTGCAGGGAATCTTATGAAAGAAGTGGGAAACAGTAAGATCTGGAGAGGACAGAAGCTCCACAAGGAGAGCAACAGAACCAAAAAATCTGAGCACAGGGGTCTTTGCAGAGACTCATACTCCAATCAAGTACCATGAATAGAGATAACCTAGAACCCCTGCACAGATGTAGCCCATGGCAGTTCAGTGTCCAAGTGGGTTCCCTAGTAACGGGAACAGGGAATGCCTCTGACATGAACTGATGGCCTGCTCTTTGATCACCTCACCCAGAGAGGGAAGCAGCCTTACCAGGCCACAGAGGAAGACATTGCAGCCACTCCTGATTAGACCTAATAGATTAGGATCAGAAGGAAGAAAAAGAAGACCTCCCCTATCAGTGGACTTGGGGAGGGGCATGCGTGGAGAAGGTGGAGGAAGGAAGGGATTGGGAGGGGAGGAGGGAGGGAGCTACAGGGGGGATACAAAGTAAATAAAATGTAATTAATAAAAAATTAAAAATAAATAAATAAAATGGAAAAAAAGAAAAATTATCCAATCTCATCTGGTAGAAGAGGTGGAGATCCTCTCTGGAGCTTCGAACATTGGCTCCATCCTGAGTACTCCTTTATCATAATCCAATCATTCCTCAAACTCCACTGATCAAAACAGTGTTTTCTTGGTTATTTGGATTTAATGAGTTTGGAGAGACCTTAATTTCGGTCAATAGAAGATAATATTTGGAATTTATGGAAGGTTTAAGAAAGAGAATAAAGACCATTCTGTTTTGCAGACAAAAACAAATGTGTTTCCAGAGAAAGTCTAGGCAGTTGAAGAAAGAGATGACCATGAAACTCCACCACATAATAGCTATAACTAACATATTCAGAGTAAGTCAGGAATTTGCCAAAGTTTATATTACTTGTAAAACAGTAGATTTTCTGAAACAATATTAACTGAAGGGCCACAATCAAGACTCCAAAGAGTCAAGTAGAAGCCTACCACAGGAAAGTAAGCTAAGCTCTAACTCATGTTGTGTTCACATCATAGATCTCAAGCTATTGCATACTTCCATGGAAGCTGAATGAAATGACAGGGCATAGATGATCACAAAGAAGCAATGATAGAAGCAAACATTTCAGAAAGTTGAAAAATTAGACAAGTTTACAGAGTTGATGCTATGTAAATGCTTGATTTTTTGTTTTTTCTTCTCCCATTGCAAATCTATTCTTGGTGATTGAGGAAAAAATTATCATGTGTGTATTTGAAACAAACTTTTCCAAACTATGCTTTAAAAAAAAATCACACACACACACACACACACACACAAACACACAAGCACACTTTCGTCTGTTTACCAACCAAAACAACCAGATTTTGCGTTCTACTTTGTTGGGTTCTTGAGAGTAATGTTGTAGAGAGCGGCTTTCAATAATAATAAAAGTACAATTTTGGTGCGTAAACTTTGTGTCCATTCTAAGGGATTTTCACATATCACTTACTTAATCCTAAAATTATCTATTAGAAGTAGGAATAAATTTGTGCCTTTATTTAGAATTTTGAAAGCCAAAAAAAATAAAAATAAAATAAAATAAAAAACAGAGCAATTAAAAACCTTATTTGAATTCTTAAGTGGAAGAAATGGGACTTTAATTTAACTAGAAAATCTTTAGATATGATAATTAGTTTCAGCAAAGTAGCAGTATACAAAATCAACATATAAAATCAGTGGATTTTCTATAAACCAATAATGAACTTGGCAAAAATGAAATTAGGAGAAAATTACATTCACATTTTGCTTCAAAAATATTAAAATACATAAGAGTTAACCTAATGTAATAAGTGAAGTAACCTTTAAAATGAAAATGTTAAGGCATAGAAAAAAATGGAAGAAAGCCCTAGAAAATAGGAAGAAAATTCTATGCTCATGAATTGGCAGAATTGATATTGTGTGAAATGACTATATTGCCAAAAGCAGTGTATAGATTCAGGATAACTTCACCAAAATTTTTCACAGCACTATAAAAAACAATCCTAAAATTTATACAGAACACGGAGACCTTAAACAACCAAAGCAATCCTAAGAAAGAAGAATGCTGGCGGCATCACAATATCTGATCTTAAATTGTGCTACAAGACCACGGGGACAAAGGCAACATGGTACTGGCCCTAAAGCAGACAGCTAAGCCAATAGAACACAATAGCTGACCCAGATATAAATCCACAGAGCTAAAGACTACTTAATTATTGACAAAAGTGCAAAAAAAAAATATACAATCTCTTTGACAAATGGTGCTGGTAAAACTGTATATTCAAAAATTATTTCTATATCTTTCACCCTGTAAAAAGGTCCATTTAAAAGAAGCAAAGATCTTCATAGAAGACTTACTATATTAAAACTGTTGAAAAAACACGTACGGAGACACTTTAAAATGTAAGCAAGAACTATCTGAAAAGGATTCTAATAACACACACACACCTAGTCACACACATACTGAGTCATATACAAACATTCAGACAAACACATATATACACATACACACACACATATATATATATATATATATATATATATATATATATATATATATATA
>NW_026596051.1:33530442-33648784 GCF_907164565.1 Psammomys obesus | reverse complement strand
ATATATATATATATATATATATATATATATATATATATATATATATACACACACAGGGAGGAATTAGCAAAAGAGATTAAATAGATTAAGAAACTTCTACATAACTAAGAAAACAACCAGCAAGTTGTTTTCTAAACTAAAGTGCCAGCTGGAGTGAGAAAAAAAATCATAGACACATATCTAACAGACAAGGGGTTAACAACTAGAACATATGAAGAATCCAACCATTAAACACCTTCTCCAAAAATCTTTCAGTCAACATATAGACTGATGAACTAAATAGAAATTCTCAAACCAACCAACCAACCCACAAATGACCAATAAATATTTGAAATATTGTTCAACATCCTTAGCCATCAGAGAAATGAAAACTGAAATACTTTTAAGTTTATGAAACACATATGACATAGAAGTGGAAAGAGGGTCATGGAGAGGCAGCAAGGTTGGGTCAAAGAAGAAAAGGATGGGAAGAGGCCTACATGGTAATAAAACACTGACCAAAAGCAACTTTTGGAGGAAAGGATTTACTTCAGTTTATTGCTTATAGTTTGTCATGAAGGAAAATCAGGCAGGAACTGAAGACATGAAGTGTGAGGCAGAAACTTAAAAAGAGGTCATGAAGGAATCCTGCTGTCTTGCTTTCCATGACTTGCCTAACTTGCTTTTTTATATAAGTCAGGGAGGGCTTCCCTGGTGGTGGATCTTCCCACAGTGGGCTAGGTCTTTCCACATCAATCATTAAATAAGATGTGTCTCTCTCATTGAGGGAATGTCCAACTAATGCTGGGCCCAACCCTAAGACCCAGCCCATGAAAGAAAGACAACCCTATCACTACTGAGAATGCTCTGATATGCTTGAAGAATGGAGTCTACCAGAGTTGTCCTCTGAGAGGCTCCAGCCAGCAACAGTTCAAAAATGATACTGAGACTCACAGCCAAACACTGGGCAAAGTCTAGGGAGTCCACTGGAAAAGAGGGAGGGGAGGTTAAATGGACCTATAGGGGACAAATGCTCCACAAGAATACCACAAGATGGAATCAACCAGGGCCCTGTGGGGCCTATGGAGTCTGATGCACCAACCAAGGACAATGCATGGTATGGATTTAGGTCCTCTCTATATAAGTAGCCAATGGACAGCTTAAGCTTCATGTAGGTTCACTAGTTAAGGGAGCAGGGGATATCTCTGAAAGGGACTATGTTGTCTGCTTTTTGATCGCTTCTTTCTGATGGGACTGCCCTACCAGGCCAAAGGGGAGGAAGACGAATTCACAATCCTCATGTGAATAAATGAGCTAGGGTGTCAGGGTAGGAGGTTCCCCTATTCTCAGGGATAGGGGAGGGGAATGTGGAAGGGAGAGGAAGACTGGGAGGAGAGAATGGAGGGGCCTATCAATTGAATCAATTAATAAAAATATTAAAAATCTAAGATATATCTACAGAATTGCCTATAGGTCATTCTGAAGAAATCATTTTCCTTTTTTCTTCCTTTTTAATGTACAGTTTATAATATTTATTTTTCATATTTACTTATATTTCAGGTTTTTTTTCAGTTTATTTACTTTATATCCCAAAGGTGCCCCTCCCTCCTCTCCCCCTTCTCCCTTTTCCCCCAGAAAAGGGGGGTCCCCTCTACAGTCCATCAAGTCACATCAGGACTGAGTATATCCTCATCCCTTGAGGCCATCAAGGCAGCCCTGGCAGGGGGAAGTAATTCAAAAGCAGGTAATAGAGCCCTTGTTAGAAATATTGCCCCCTTCCCTCGTCAGGCAACGCACATGAAGATCAAGCCATTCACTGGGTCACATCTGTGCAGGGGTCCTGTGTCCAGACCATGCATGTTCCTTAGTTGATGTCTCAGTCTCTGTAAGCCTTCACAGGACTGGGACTGTTGTTCAACTTGTGAGGTTCCTCTCCCCTCCAGGTCCTTCTATCTTTCTGCTTCATGCTTGGCTGCAAGTTCCAACAGATGTCTCTATCCACTGCAGGCTGGAGCCTCCCAGAGGACAGTCAAGTTAGGCTCCTGTCTGTTGCTCCCTGATTTGTGTTGGTTTCAGCTACAGATTGAGGTGGGGCCCAGGAAATGGCCAGAATCATTTTCTAATTGAGGTTCTTTATCTCAGATTACCCTAACTTCTCTCAAGTTGACAAAGAAACAAAACAAAACAAAACAAAACAAAATAGCTGGCATAAGGCCAATAAAAAACTGTATTTGAAAATGCTAGAATGAAACCCATTACCCTCTGTGTTAACTTAGAAAAACACTAAGAAAAAAAAGAGAACACATTAAACCATGAAAAGGAGATGGAGCTTTAACACACATGGTCTAGTTTCTTAACCAGACAGAATGTGAAGGTGCAGTAGTTAAAACTGTACGATGATGCTTGGGCCTGGAAACATGGCTCAGTGGTTCAGAGCACTTAGAGGACATAGGTTCAGTTCCCAGAATCCTCACGACTTCTTACAACCATCTGTACTTCAATGTCTAGGGCATTGAATATCTTCTCTAGGCACAAGACATGGATGTGGAGCACATATACACTTCCAAGTGAAATACTTGTACTAAGACTGAATAAACCAATCTTAGAACTGTGAAATCCCAGCGTCTGTGGAACTCTGAATCAACTTCTGGTTCTACTCAAATGTTCATGTGAAGACTAGTAACTAATAAACAAAGTAGTAATTTTGTTTCAGGACAACAAAGAAATGGAGCATTTTACATGGCAATTGCACAGAAAGCAGTAAAACAAATTTGCTTTCTATGCCTTACAAACTGTATTGCTAATTTAGAGTATCTGCTTAATGTAGGAAAGGGTTAAAGAAATTTGTATCTTAATAACATGTTTTGCCATCAATGGTCATGAACACTTGCCATTTTCCTTCTGTGTTCAAGTGTCCTCATGAACGAACTATCAGTATTTACACTTCTTAAGCTCATTCGGTGACTAAATGGGACCAAAGTTTGCAAATCACTTAGCATCATTTCCAGTGTCTTATGAAAAACAAGCAAACAAACATGCCACAAATAAGAAAGGGTGAGGATTTTTAATGTTCTAGGAGTGAATGGACCTCCTGTACCAGAGCAATACAGAGGTATCTGTATTCTTAGAGGACAAGGAAATCCATTGAGGCTTTTGTTATCACAAGCCTTTTCAGCGGCTCTGGTGCACTTGGGGTAGTGAACCAGTATTTTAATGTGGAGAGGAATTCCACTCTCCTCTACTACACTCCTAAAGGGTTCCTGTCCTAGCACATAAATCCTGTAGTGAATTAGTATAAATTTCCACCTTTTTTTTTTTTTCATTAATACTTTTCTTCTGACAGCAGCATTATGCTTTTCCTTTTCGAAAGCACCAATCCACTTCTTTCATGACATACAATGGTTGGCGTGGTTTGGTCATCTCACTTTTAGCTCAAAAGTGGACGATCGAAATGAAAGATTAGAAGAAGCCAGTCATAACAGCTAATGAAATTCCTTCTGGACTTAATGGTTCTGCGTATTGAGCTGCTGAGAACATAGGGTTTAATATAACATTAGAATTGTGTGGTAGTTTTCTTTCCTTCATGAATGAACACCATGGAACCAACATGGAAAGCACAGTTAAACAGTAGATAGAGAATGAGGAAAAATTTAATTTTCTGTAGATCCATCTGGATGTGAATCTTAATTGTGACTAAAAGTTTTAATTTACAGGTTCAACAAATTAGTTGTTCCTTAACTACACAAATTGATACCTTATCATTTTAAATCCAACAATACAGAGGTGTCTTTAATTCTAATCACCAGAACTACCAATAGACTTGAAAATACTCAACAGAAACAGTAAGCATTCCGAGCCTTTTGGGCTGCTCCCCTGTGCTCTGCATGCCTGTATTATCTCAACTGAGTACTTACCGTCAATATTCAACCAAAGAACTAGATTATCTAACTTCTGATCTTGCCTCTCTGTCTTTCCCTTAAGAATCTGAATATAGCATTTGAGCTCTTTATAACAGAATAGCAAGATTGTTTTGCATAAACACACACGACTTCTTTCAACTTATTCCCAAATTAGTCTTCTCCATCAGTGCGCAGAGATGCCCATGGCATATGGCTGAACTACACTATTACATTTATTCCCTCCTTACAGAGATTCTCTGGGTCAGTTCTGGAGATAGTAATTACTCCTTGCAAGGAAGTAGCTATGCACCATCAAGGGGCTTGTATAATTGATGTTTCCTATAGCTGTGTTTCTTTTTAGAGATGCCTTAGAGAACTGCAGACTTACTTATGTGGATGATATTTGCTTTGCTTATTTAAAAAGAAAACAGATTATAATTTTATTATGAATTTATTCCCTTATTACAAGGCCCCTAAATTTATGTAACGGATCACCTTGATAATGATAGATTATGTCTAGAAAACTCATTGGGCACTTTGGAAAAGCAAACTGTATTTAATTATTGATAATTATGACCTCACCTCCTGAAATTTCAAATTAGCTTTTATATATGACTACTACAAAATCAATTTCTCATGCCAAACACACATTTCCTTTCTTGGAATTTGAAGACTCACCTTTTCATTTTCTAGGCAAAACATGTTCTTGCAAAATAGAAACATAAAATACATCATTTGTTGCTACTTTTTGAGAATATAACCTTTCACATTTCACAGCCTTGAGATTCATAATCACCGTGCAGGCTGCAAACGCTAGAGCAGCCTCTCGGCCTCACAGGAAAGTAGAGGAGCGAGTTTGAAGCATGCACACATCTGATAGGGGACCTTATTTGAAGAACATTATAGCTAAACTGGAGAGAGCATAGGGCAACAGAAATGATAAATGGAATGGAAGGGATTACTGAACATATGAGAAGAGATTAAGAAAAATGGGGTTGTTTAGTCTTGAAAGAAGATGAGTCTGAGGTGAATTGATTGAGGAATTTGAACTAGCTAAGGGCCACAATGCAATTAAGTTTGATCCATTTGAAGGTGTACCTTCAGGCATAAATATGTGAAAGGCAAATTAAAGGGCTCTTATTTTACAGAAAGTGTGGTGATAAGCAAAGAAAGGATTTGTAAGTACTAAGCTAAAATAAAACAGTATTATCCTACTTCAGAAAATATTTGTAGTGTTTAATTGAAGACTTGTGAACAGGAGAAAGATATTGGGAGTAAGCATCCAAGCTGTCATGCTTTATGGAGGCAGACATTTTATTCATTCTTTACTAATCTTCCAAATGTTAGCGTTAAGATATTAGGACTGGATTTCGACTTTATCTCATGCTGCTTGTTTGATTTTTATGAACTGGTTTCCTCATCTATTAAGGAGGCTGCAAAGCTAATGCTTGCATTATTTCATCAGATACTAAAAAAGTTCAGTAAAATTTGCAAATGCATGAATAAAATACAAAATATTTGGGATATAAGAGATGGTTAACAAATTTACCAATGCAAGTATAGTTAAACTTATTTTTTAAAATTTTAATTAGCTTTTATTCTTTGACAGTTTCATAACTGTGCATATTAAACGGCAGTCTTTCCTACTCTATTATGTTGTGTTTCCATCCTTTCTACCTAAAATTCATTTTTACAGATTCCTCTCTTCTCTCATGTTTTTCTGTGCATATGTGAACTACAGAGTCAAAATAAGGTTTGTCATAAACTACCAAGTAAGCAATGTTTTGTTTGTTTGTTTGTTTGTTTTGTAGTGTTTTGAATAAGATTTCCATCATATAATAATATTTTTGAATGTTGGGTCATCAGGGAGTGGCGGTACTTGAAACACATTAGAAGGTGTGTTTTTGTTGCGATAGGTGTAGCCTTGTTGAAGGAAGTATGACACTGGGGTTGGGGTTTGGGGTTTCACAAGCTCAAGGCAGCCCCAGTGTTTCTCTATTCTTGTTACCTGCAAATCCAGATGTAGAGCTCTCAACTACCATGTCTGCCTGCATGCTGTCATGCTTCCTGCCATGCTGGTAATGGACTAAATCTCTGTAACTGCATGCCATCCCCATTTAACTGCTTTCCTTTATAAGAGTTGCCATGGTCACTGTGTTTCTTCATTATAAAAGAACACTAATTAAGACTATTCTTATGAAAGAAGGGGAGAGAGAAAGACCTGGAGGGTTCTGGAGCTCCACAAGGAGAGCAACAGAACCAAAGGATCTGGGCACAGGGGTCTTTTATGAGACTGATACTCCAACCAAGGACCATGCATGGAGATAACCTAGAACCCCTGCACAGATGTAGCCCATGGCAGCTCAGTATCCAAGTGGGTTCCCTAATAATGGAAACAGGGACTGTCTCTGACATGAACTCAGTGGCTGGTTCTTTGATCACCTCCCCATGAGGGGGATGCAGCATTGCCAGCCCACAGAGGAAGACAATGAAGCCAGTCCTCATGAGACTAGGATCAGATGAAAGGAGAGGAGGAACTCCCATATCAGTGGACTTGGGATGGGACATAGGTGAAAAAGAGGGAGGGAGAGTGGGATTGGAAGGGGACAAGGGAGGGGGCTACAGTTGGGATACAAAGTGAATAAACTGTAATTAATATAAAATAAATGAATTATAAAAAAGAAATATAAAGAAAGCACTTTGTAAGAAATTTGAGTTATTTTTTATACTCTATCGTCCTCTAAATCATCACCTGAAATATATATTATACCATAAATATACAATAATTTATATTTAACTATTTTTACTTTTAATTATTTAACTAATAGCATAATTAGATATAATATTATGTACATACATACATATATACATACATATATATGAGATAATGCCGTGGTTCTAAACCTTTCTAATTCTGTGACCCTTTAACACAGTTCCTTATGTTGTGGTGACTCCCAGCCATAAAGTGATTTTCATTCCTAATTCATAACTATAATTCTGTGACTGCTATGACTAACAATATAAACACCTGTGTTTTCCAGTGGTCTTCGGTGACCTCTCTGAAGTGGTCCCAGAGGGGTCATCACTGAGAGTTTGAGAACCACTGAGATAATGTATTCAAATCACTTTGAATATACAAGAACATAAGCATTTCTAGTAATTTAAACTGTAGTAAGTAACACAACTACAATGTATCCTATGTATTTAAGATGGACTTATGTACAAATTAACTAATTCATCCTACCAACAAAATGAGCAAATTTAAATAAAACAAAATCGCAGAATTTTAATAACTAATAATAAATTTAGAATGGAAATATAAATGATAGTGGTCATGGATTCTTAGCATTGTAACCAAATAAATGTCTTCTGAGAACTATGCTAGGCAAGATACAAGTATCAGAATGAAGAAATTTCTTGACCAAAAAATAACATCACAGTTCTGATAACTATAATAATATTATATATTTAATAAATATTATAATATATAACTATACTAAATATTATAAATAAATACAATATTATATTTATTATATTAGCATACGTTATATTATTATATAATCCTATAAGATTTATAAACATATATTATCATATATAATAAATTAATAGAGTATAATAAATATAATATGATATATTGTATATATAATACATTATCTATTACGTATATATACATATTTTATATATAAAGTATATTCATTGCCCTGAAGTAAACACAGGTATTTACATTTTTTATCAAAGTATAAATCAGAGACACAACCACAATGAGTATTAAACAATCAATTCAATACATAGTTCTTTTTTAAGTCCTAAATACTGTATTTCATCCACTGATCTATTCATTCATGATATCAATTCTCAGCAAGCCCAAACTATTTAATCGTCAATTGCCCGTTATCTGGCTAAATATTTCCCCATACATAAGAATATAGTGAAATTTGAACAATAAGGAAAGGAAACTTTATTGAATTTCTTCTTTCTTGAGAGCATGAGATGGCTATATCTTTGTAATAAGGACAAATGATAGATAAATGGCCTTTACTGGCTAAGTTGACTGGATCTTATTTTAACTCCTAGTCATAGAAAAAAAATTCTTTCTAAAAGACAACATCATTGGAATCATTAAAATTATTAGCATCATATTAAATAAATGTAATATCTAGCATCAAATTAAATAAATGCTTTGAATCACAACTAAATAGCCAAATGCAAAAGAAGAAACACTGAAATCTGGGAAATAAATAAATAAAATATTTATAGATTTACATACCAGTAATATTAAGATAGGCAATAAAGGTTAATGTTTTTGAAAACAGATGAAAAGAGAAATAATACTGACTTAGAATTTAGATGTATGAGAAGAAATGAAATAGAAGGACTAGTACCAAAAAAACATACCAAGATATTAATAGGTTCAGTTTGCAAATGATTAAAGACAAGAGAGAATAGAATTAGAATATGGTAAGACAGGGCAGTCTGAGACATAGAAAGAGCAAATAAGATTGAGAGAGGCGTATATTAGATACCTAGAGCAAAAGAAAGAAACCTTAAAAATAAAAAAATTAAAAATAAAAAACCTTCAACTCAAATTCCAGTGTACGGTAGAAAAATAGGGGAAAGAATAGAAATGCTTTAAATAGATACTCATATTATTTTCAAAGCCAACAGATCAGAAGGTACTGATTTCAAGAGCCCAAAAGGATTAAATAAGAAGAAATCTGAGCAATCATATTTGAAATGGAAAAGAAAATATACACAGGCTTGGGGTGTGGCTTACTGATGAAGGGCTTGATTAATATTTAAGGCCCTGGTTTTAATCCTTAGCACTGCAAGACCATGACAAAAGGAACTTAATAAACAAATTATAAACAAAAACTAAAAAAGCATTTTCAAAGGAGGTGGTATGGAGTTAGTCTAAGAAAGACTTCTGACCGGAGGCAGATGATAATGAAATTACTTTTAATCTGTAAAAAAATGTAAGAGACAAACTAGATTCCAAATGTCACCAAATTTAACTTAAATTTCAACTTTCTTAACATGGTGTTACCGCTACAGGAAAAGCCTATGATTTGGCAGCGTAAATAATAAAATTCACAGTGTTGTTACCGAGGTCTGTCACAGGGTCTTTGAGGACACTCAGTTTTGTTGGCAAAGGATGCACTCAACCTTTAAATTTTTAGATGAGCCATTCTCCAATTTGGTCAAGGCCCTAAATGACATTCCTATTTCCTAGGTGGCGCCCTTTTTTGTCATCTAAGCATGTTAATGAAAGTAGAGAACAGTCAAGAAAAAGAGCAAATGTGTGATAAGCAAACTACTTAAGATGGTAAACATATTAAGACACTGAAATGCACACAGATGCCACTATTGTTCCGCAGTTAGTACTCATTAACTTGTAGGAGATGACTGGCAAGCTTTCATTGTTTCTGAAAGCTAACTGTTAAATGCACATTTTAATTTTATCAAAACCTAAAGTCCAATGCTGTTATTAAAATTGTGTGAAGGGAAAATATAGTGAATATTCAAAAACCAGAGCATCTTATTTATTGTAGTACATTTAATACTACTGCTAATTCCTCATATGATTGATATCTATTCTATTCTATCTCTGCATGGGAATATTTTCTAATGGTGAAAAATTTCCATCATGCATTCAGGCATGTTACATTGTGATTTGGAGTTGATTATAATAACAGCATTTATACCAAGAAAATCAGAAGACATTGCAACTCATAGATTGATTTATTGTCTAGAAAGTAGTAAAGAATATGCTAACCTTGCTGCTTAATTATAAACCATATTAGCAAAGAAATTTATCTTGCTAAGGTGTCAAGCTCTGATGTTTATCTAATTTCATTGTTATAATGTTTGATGATATAAGCAAACCATAAAACCATTCATATTCTGTATATATTTCTTTGTTAGATTCAAGCATCATTTTGATGGAGCATATAAAAGTTTGGAAAAATTCAATGGAAGCATTTTGTGAAAATTGATGGTATAAAATTTATGAGAGTATTGTCTATTTTGTCATTATTTAACAACTTGGTGCTATTCTATGTTAGGAAAAAGCTTCTCACTTACAAAGGCTTCATACTGAAAAAACTCATAGCAATTGAAATTGTAAATCAAGAATGCATATAGCACATATGTAAAAAACTTCAGTGACATAGAACACTGTGAGATATTGCTTGTCTCCTGTGACCTAAGGCTGACTGGGACAGTGGTGAAGTGACACTGCTCTGTGCCATGAAAGAC
The DNA here is from genome assembly GCF_907164565.1 of Psammomys obesus. Classification (NCBI taxonomy): domain Eukaryota; kingdom Metazoa; phylum Chordata; class Mammalia; order Rodentia; family Muridae; genus Psammomys; species Psammomys obesus. The sequence goes on along the minus strand of NW_026596051.1, from coordinate 33,638,651 downwards.
CTTTATACCACATGTTGAAAAAGATTTATATCAAATATTTATAGTACAGTGTCTACTGTAAAGCATTGCTTGTCTCCCCTGAGCTAAAGCTGGCTGGGACGGTGCCTCAGTACCACAGATTGCTACCTGTAACGATGAAAGACTTTGCGCTATACCAGGAAAATATTTATATCAAATATTTAAAATACAGTTTCTTCTGAATATATACTGATTTTGTCCACCGTGAAATTGAAACAATGTCATTCATCCATAGAAAGTTTGAGAGTCATATATATATGTGTATATGTACACACACACACACACACACACACACACACACACACACACATACACTTCCTCAGACAACCAACTAAGCACTTAGCAGTGCTCACTAAAGAGGGTTAAAAATATAGACTAGCAGACCAAGGATAGAGTTTAAGTGTTGAATTTCTTCAGAGAGGGTAAATTTATTAACATAGGATGAACATGAGACTGTAGTTCTTGGGATTGTAAGAAATTAAATACCGAACTAAGAAAAACCTCACTGGACATGATGCTACTATGTAAATGTAAGAAAGATGGGTATTTTATTCATTTCTACTCAGCATAAATATGGAAACAGTATTTTATTATTTGAGCCTTAAAGTTTTGCTTTAATTATCACTACCATCTTCCCTTCTTCTAATTTTCTGAGGATTGTCTTTTAACAAAATTGTTTCTCTCTCTTCATCTATCCATTTATGTGCATGTGTGTATATGTGTGAGTGTATTCTGACTTCATTATTCTTCATATTTAATATCATTAAATGGTGTTACAAACATAATTTTAATGGCATAATAAAATACCATCATGTGGGTTACTTATTCTCTTTCTTATAACAATGCTATAAGGAATATTGTTTCCCACATATTTTCTAGGGAAATCTATCATTCCCAAAAGATAGATTCTTAGAAATATACTTTTAGAACATTACTTGTTTTAAACTCTTCATATATAATTACATTACTAACTGACTTTCAGAAGGGCTATGCTAATTTATGGTTCTTCTGGTAAAGGAATATTCTTTTTACACAAATTTCTTTAACATTGATATTTAACATTATTAATTAAATTTTTATTTTTTAATATTAGTTAAAGTTCATTAACTTTGCATCCCAGCTGTAGCCCTCTCCTCTTTATCATTACTTAAAGATATCTACACCTCTCTTTATATTTGAAAGTACATTCCTCATTGACATTTTTATTTCTATTCCTTCAATAACTATTACAATTAAATAATTTACAAACTTTTCAATTTCTGTGACTAAACACCATGATCAGGGCAACTAATCAGAGAAAGTGTTTAATTTTGGGACTCTTGGTTCCAGAGAATCCATGATTATTACAGTATGGAACATGGCAGCCTACAGTGGACATAGCACAGGAGCAGTAGCCGAGAGCTTACATCCTGACCACAAGCAGGAGGCAGAGAGGGAATGGTTTTTGAAACCTCAAAGCTAGTACCCAGTTATATATCGCCCCAAAGACCACATCTTCTAATCCTTCCCAAACAATTCCAACAACTGTAGACCAAGTATTCAAATATATGAGCTACTTAGGGGTGAGCAGTCTCCTTCAAATCATCACAAAGGGTGATAAATATATCTTCTGTGAATTGTTGGTTCATGTCTTTCTCTTCAGTTTCTTTATTTTAATTTTTTATATTAATTACAGTTTTTTTTTCACTTTGCATCCCAGCTGTAGACTCTTCCCTCATTCCCTCCCAATTCCACCCTCCCTTCCTCATTTCCTCTCATATCCCTCTCCAAGTCCACTGATAGGTGAGGTCCTCCTCCCCTTCCATCTGACACTATCCTCTCAGTCATCAGGACTGGTTGCACTGTCCTTCTCTGTGGCCTGGGAAGGCTGCTCCCCCATCAGGGGGAAGTGATCAAAGAGCCAGCCACTGAGTTCATGTCAGAGACAGTCCCTGTTCCCCTTACTAGGGAACCCTGCTTGGACACTGAGCTGTGATGGGCTATATCTGTGCAGGGTTTCTAGGTTATCTTCATGCATGGTTCTTGGTTGGAGTATCAGTCTTAGTAAAGACCCCTGTGTCTAGATTTTTCTGTTGTTCTGCTTGTGGAGCTCCTGCCCTGTTCAGGTCTTTCTATCTTCCCCTTCTTTCATAAGATTCCCTGCACTCTACCCAAAGTCTGGCTATGAGTCTCAGCTTAGCTTTGATACCTTGTTGGGTAGAGTCTTTCAGAGTCTCTCCACAGTAGGCTCCTGTCTTGTTCCCTGTTTTCTCTTCATTTCGATGTCTGTCCCATATTCCTTTCTGAGTGAGAATTGATCATCTTTCCTGGTGTCCTCCTTCTTGCTTAGCTTCAGATTTTAGTACAGATTTTAGTATGTTTATCCTATATGTCTAATATTCACTTATAAGTTAATATATACCATGTTTCTTTCTGTTCATTTACACAATGCAATACTGCTCAGTAATTAAAAAACAAGAAAATAACTCTTTTGTTAATAACCCTTTTCTTTCATTTTCATTGGTAAAAATTGTTAATGCCCTTTCTCTCCAAATTTGTATTTGAAACCTAACACATAAGTAGATGGCTAGTATTTAAAGGTAGAAGATTTGCGAATCACCTTCTTCCTGATGGTGATTATTGCTCTTACCAGAAACACCTTGATGCTTCCTTACCCCTTCTATGCTGGTAGGAAAGATTGAAAGATTGAAAGGTGCAAGGAAGAACAGTCCTTAAAAAATACCATATGCAGATACCTGATAAAACAGGGTCAAATGAAAGGGGAGGAGGTCCTCCCCTATCAGTGGACTTGGAAAGGGGCAGGGAGGAGACCAGGGAGGGAGTGTGGGGTTGGGGAGGGAATGAGGGAGCAGGATACAGCTGGGACACAGAGTTAACAAAATGTAACTAAAAAGAAAAAGGAAATTAAAAAAAAAAAAAAAAACACCATATGCACTGGCACATTCATCCCCAGAACTCTGAGAAATGCATTTCTCTCTAGCCACCTAATTTGTAGTATTTTAATACAGCATTCCAGATTGATGACGGTATTTGAAATATCATTAGCCCAAGGAATCATATTCAATAATATCAATCAATTCACTACTATTAAGTAAAAATTATCAGCCTTTATACCTTTAAGAGTTACAAAATTTTATAACACCCTAAGGGCCTCATATGCCTTGTAGAAAGCTGTTGATTCATATAAGAACATAAGCTTCTTCAAGTATATGACTAGGGCCAAATGTATATTCCAAGCAATAAACACACATCAGAAAATATTATTAATTGGAAATGTTTTTAATAGAGTTTTATCTGTACTGAAAAATCATGTGCATACTGAGAGAAATAGTTAAAACATGAATAAAAACAAATGAAAATACATTTGCTAGATGAACCAAAAGTCGAATTTGGGGCCTAGTGTTTTGAGCATATGATCTGACATCCAGAATTATAGCAACTGCTGATGTTGGGCATAGGTTTGATTCTTTCTCATCACCAAGCAGCCTCTGTTTGCTTTCCACTCAAGGCCAATTTAATGACCACGATGGAGGCAGACAACAGTAAGAATGCTGACCTCAGCAGTGAGAGGGCTGGAGACGACATCATACCCAAGTGATTATTGTGCAGGATTTTGTGCAGAAAGCTAGAAGTTGCTTTAGTGATGTACAGATGAATGATGCAATGCACCTCTCCACACTCTTCACAATGATGCCTTAAACTTAGGGTTTTTTTTTTTAAATATTAGTTACAGTTTATTAACTCTGTATCCCAGCTGTATCCCCCTTCCTCATTCTCTCCCAATTCCACCCTCCCTCCCTCATCTCCTCCCTGCCCCTTTCCAAGTCCACTGATATGGGAGGACCTCCTTCCCTTTCATCTGACCCTAGTTTATCAGGTATCTTCAGGACTGGTTAGAAAGTCCTCCTCTGTGGCTTAGTAGGGCTGCTCCCCCCTCAGGGGGGTGGGTCAAAGAGCCCACCATTGAGTTCATGTCAGAAATAGTCCCTGTTCCCCTTACTAGGGAACATACTTGGATACTGAGCTATCATGGGCTACATCCAAGCAGAGGTTCTAGGTTATGAAAGAGGCCCTGGGGTAAGATGATCAATCCTCACTTAGAAAGACAAATGGGATGGATATTGGATGTAGGAGAAAACAAGCAACATGATAGGAGCCTGCCACAGAGGGCCTCTGAAAGATTCTACCTAGCAGTGTATCAAGGCAGATACTAAGACTCATAACCAAACCTTCGGCAGAGTGCAGGGAATCATAAGAAGGGGTGAGTTAATATGACCTGGAGAGGACAGGAGCTCCACAAGGACCAAATAAATCTGGGAACAGGGGTCTTTTATGAGATTGTTTCTCCAGCCAAGGACCATGTATGGTTATAACCTATAACTTAAGGTTTTTATAGACCTCTCTAGGGCTTATCAGCCTTTAAGACAGCCTGAGCAATCTAAATGTTTTTCTTTCAACCCCTCCTACTCTGATTAAAATAGACTCCAAAACAATTTAACTGTTTAAATTGTAGAGGATAATTTCAAAATCAGTTAGTTTAAAGCTGAATTTTAATAAAGGCTGGGTTTTACCTCCTGCTACAAATAACAAGAAAATTTTGGGGCATTTTGTACAAAATGGCTGTCTTGAGATGCACAAAACAGGAAGTTGTAGTACCAAGGAGATAAACAACAGAAAGATGATGTATAGCTGGTCCTGTCTCCTATAGGAGTAGAAGGATAAAGTTCTGAGCTGGACTGAAAGGGAGAAGGCCAAGATCATCACTGGGTTTCACAGATTAAAGGAACAAACTCAGAGGAACAAGACTGTTAAAATATTAAGTCCAGGCTCTGAGGAGATTGTTCAGCCGGTAAGAGTACTTGCTGCTTTTGCAGAAGACCCAAGTTTGGCTTTCAGCATTAACAACAGGTGTCTTCCAAACACCTGGAACTCTAGCTCCAGAAGGATCTGAAGCCTAGTACCTCTGCAGGCACCAGTATGCAAGAGTACTGCCTCTCCCCCATAATTAAAAATAAAACAAATCTTAAAAAAATACTAAGTCCAAAAATTTCAGCCCCTTTCCAGCCTGTTCCAGTAGATAATAAGATCTATTTGGAACATTGTTGGAAAATACTAAGCATCACATTCAAACCTGTAACCTCATATAGAAGAAATGGTGTCAAAAGGAGGGCATTGTGGTTATTACCTCCGTTAAAATGTATAAAACGTTGCTATTTATAAATTTGTGGGTTTTTGAAATTTAAAATATAAATTCAAAATTTGCGATTGAATATTATTTGTCTTTCTACTATTTGTAAACTCTAATGGACGGCTGTCTTTTTTAAATTTTATTTTATTTTATTAATTATACTTTATTCACTTTGTATCCCTCCATAAGCCCCTCCCTCCTCTCCTCCAAATCCCACCCTCCCTCCCCCTTCTTCACGCATGCCCTTCCCCATGTCCACTGATAGGGGAGGTCCTCCTCTCCTTCCTTCTGATCTTAGTCTATCAGATCACATCAGGACTGATTACATTGTCATCTTCTGTGGCCTGGTAAGGCTGCTCCCCACTCAGGGGGAGGAGATCAAAGAGCAGGCTAATCAGATTATGTCAGAGGCAGTCCCTCTTCCCATTACTATGTAACCCACTTGGGCACTAAACTGCCATGGGCTACATCTGTGCAGGGGTTCTAGATTATCTCCATGCCTGTACTTGGTTGGAGTATGAGTCTCTGGGAAGACCCCTGTGTTCAAATTTTCTGGTTCTGTTGCTTTCCTTGTGGGGTTCCTGTTCTCTCCAGATCTTACTATTTCTCACTTCTTACATGAGATTCCATGCACTCTGCCCAACAGTTGGCCATAAGTCTCAGCGTCTGCTTTGATAGTCTGCAGAGAAGAGCCTTTCAGAGGCCCTCTGTGGCAGGTTCTTAGCTTGTTTCCTGTTTTCTTCTTCTTCTGATGTCCATCCTCTTTGCCTTTCGGGATGGGGATTGAGCATTTTAGCCAGGGTCCTCTCTCTTAATTAGTTTCTTTAGATGTACAGATTTTAGTAGGTTTATCCTATGTTATATGTCTATATGAGTGAGTATATACCATGTGTTTCTTTCTGCTTCTGGGACAGCTCACTCAGGATGATCCTTTCCAGGTCCCACCATTTATCTGCAAATTTCATGATTTCCTTATTTTTCATTGCAGAGTAATACTCCATTGTGTAGATGTACCACATTTTCTGGATCCGTTCTTCAGTTGAGGGGCATCTGGGCTGTTTCCAGCTTCTGGCTATTACAAATAAAGCTGCTACAAACATGGATGGCTGTCTTTTATCCACTCTCATTTCTGATACTATGAACACTGCAGAGATGTGAATAAGAAATTTGGTGTGCTTGGAGATTGTTCTGTGTTTTCCTGGCCTGCATAAAACCTCAAGTTTCATCCCCAGCACGACTGCATCTCTACACACACACACACACACACACACACACACACAGAGAGAGAGAGAGAGAGAGAGAGAGAGAGAGAGCACTTTCTGAAAGTATGTGTGCCTTTGGGCTATTTGCAGAATTAGAAGGCTCAAGAACTAGACAAGAGCATTAGGTGAAAATGGATAGCATCATTGTTTTTCCTTTAGCATCTTTCAATTCGGCATTGATATTACTGTAATTTCAAAGTTGGTTACTTGGCTTTAATTACATTGTTAGCAACTATATTTTGGCAAGGTGTATAGGAGAAATAGTAACTCACAAACTCAAACATTGACTGGCACAATTTTTTTTCTTCCTCCCTGCATGTTGATGGCGCCATAGAAGTCAGGGGATTATGTCCTGGTTGAAGCTTCCCATCAATTTTGAAACATACTTTCAATTTCCATGAAGGAAATGTGCTGCCTCTCCTTCCTCATGTAGAGTGGGAAAGTTTATGTCTTTAATCAGTTGGCTTATAAAGGAGACTTTAATAAAGCTTTGTAACCAATACATGGCATAATATGTTGTGATTTTGCAGTCACCAATCAAGCTACTTTGTCACTTATATACGGGCTTAAGTGAGAAATGCCACCCCCCCCCATCCTAGGCTAAGGTATTGGAGCTCTTGGTCTATAGTTGGTAGCGCTTTGGGGAAGAATGGTGGAAAATTTGAGACATGAAACCTTGCTGGAAGGGATACACAACTGAGGTCAACTTACAGACTTTATGGGCTTCTCCCACTTCTAGTTGCTATATGCCTCTTAACTTTTTCTGAAAGACTTGTGCCATCTCTTTCTCCACATTAAGGACCCTGCATCTAGAACTTTAAGCCCAAATAAACTCTCGCTTCTCTAAGGCAGTTTTATGACAGCTATTTTGGTTTGGTTTTGTTTTGTTTCCAAAGTTCCCAATAACTCATGGGCCTGAAAAGACAGAGGTCCTCACAAGGAAAAATTAAGATGAGCTTTGAAAAGAGAAAGAAAGTAAACCAGGAACATTTTGTTGTTGTTTTTTTGTTATATTTTTATTTTTATTTTTAGTTACATTTTAATAACTCTGTATCCCAACTGTATCACACTCTCTCATTCCCTCCCAATCCCACCCTCCCTCCCTCATCTCCTCCCTTCCCCTTTCCAAGTCCACTGATTGGGGAGGACCTCCTTCCCTTTCATCTGACCCTGTTTTATCAGGTATCTTCAGGACTGCCCTCAAAGTCCTCCTCTGTAGCCTAGCAGGACTGCTCCTCCCTTGAGGGGTGGGGAGGTCAAAAAGCCTGCCATTGAGTTCCTGTCAGAAATAGTCCCTGTTCCCCTTACTATGGGAAACCAATTGGTTACTGAGTTACCATGGGTTACATCCGAGCAGAGGTTCTAGGTTATATCCATACATGGTCCTTGGTGGAGTGGCTGTCTCAGAAAAGACCCTGTGCCCAGATATATTTGGTCCTTGTGGAACTCCTATCCTTTCCACGACATACTAACTCCCCTTCTTTCATATGATTCCCTGCACTCTGCCCACGGTTTGGTTATGAGTTTTAGTGTCTGCTTTGATACTAGGTAGAGTCTTTCAGAGGCCCTCTGCGGTAGGCTCCTGTCCTGTTACTTGTTTTCTCCTACATCCAATGCACATCCCATTTGTCTTTCTAGGTGAGGATTGATCATCTTACTCCGTGTCCTCTTTTGATTATCTTCTTTAAGTGTATAGAATTCATTATGTTTATCATTATAGGTCTATATAAGTGAGTACATGCCATGTGTGTCTTTCTCCTTCAACTAAGAACATTTTATCATGTAACAGACATGTTGCATGGTTGAAAGAACTGAAGAAGACAGCTCTGAGCCTAAGTATTTCCTGCATGATGAAGGCTTGAGTAATATAACCGCATCCAGTATAGCCGTGGCCTTGAAATGGAGGAACCACAGGACAGGTAGTGTTTAGAGCAGCAGGACTCATTTCTAGGCAAAAAGATACTTGACTTGACAGAGCCTTGAATTCATTTGAAAATATTTGGGTCTCATTGTACTAAAGAAGAAAATCCCAGCATCAATGTAATTTCTCATTTTTCTTTTATTTTCTGGAGATTATAATATGATTTTATCACTTCTTTCTTTTCCTTCCTGCAAACACTTTCATAAAACCCTCCTTGCATCCTTTCAAATCCATGGCCTTTTTATACATACATATATATATATTTGTGTGTGTGTGTGTGTGTGTGTGTGTGTGTGTGTATGTGTGTGTGTATGTATTCCTAGATGCATAATACCTGTTCTGTCTGTTTTCGGGAATGAACATTTGGTATTTGATAAATAATGTGCGCGATCTTTTCTAAGGCTTAGCATTTCTTAGTTGCCTATGGATGTTTGTGTAGGTTTGAGGCTTCCAGGACTCCCCCAGCCCCTGCCCACTTTAGCATGTGTATTGTTGCTGTCCTTGTTCAGCTGATCATGTTCAGGCAGTCATGTTGCAACATTATAGTGCAGCTTCTGACATTACTACAAGAAACAATCCCATGGCAAACTCCCTGTTTCTGTACTAATGGCTCACTGGGTACTCTTGAAAGCTATATGTAAATTAGCCAATGAGGCAAAAGGAAGAGATTTTGGGTGCTTTGAATGGGATACTGTTTTTAATTATTATAATTTATTCAATTGGTATCTCAGCTGGCAGCCCTCTCCCCCATCTTCTCCCAGTCCCACCTTCCCTCCCTCTTCTTCTGCTTTGTCCCTTCCCTAGTCCACTGAGAGGGGTGGTCATCCCCCTTTCTATCATTTTATGTACACTGACGTTTTGCCTGTACACATGTCTGTGTGAGGGTGTTTGACCTGGAGTTACAGACAGTTGTGAGCTGCCATGTGGGTCCTGGGTCTGTCTGGAAGAGAAGTCAGTGCTCTTAACCACTGAGGCAACTCTCCAGAGCTGACTAGGATAAGATTTGTGAGTGTGACTACTGCTGGCTATGTGTTAGGCATGAAGAGGCACTCAGTGGGGAACAAGCTTGTGTGTGTGTGTGTACAGTGAGCATGGTGAAAGTGTAACCATTGACAAGTGCAGCCTTGAAGTGCTTCTGCTTGAGCATCTGAAAAGAGTTTAGCTAGTTTATATACAACGCTGTGCATTTTCAGCAGGCAGCTGAAAATGTTTATCACGTATCTAAGAACTTTCAGAGCTGTCATTCCTAGCACAGTGCAAATATTGACATTTAAAAATAAAACACTTAGATTGTACTTTAAATGTTTCCAATACAATTTAATGATCACAATGATTAAGTATTCACTTTCACTCGTTGAGAATAGGGGAACAGTTTTAAATACAAAGACATTAATTTCACTATTCAAACTTGTACATTTATTCTACTTCATCCGAAAAATTTTATCCTAATATCATGTGTTTTATGCTTGGAAAGATTTTATTGATTGCCTTACCACACATCTCTACAATAAGCCATATATATGAATTGAGATGTAATTTTTTAAATGTTTCCTGTAACCATAATCCTGTTAAGTATTAATATCTTCCATGATGAGTTATAGTAATTGACATAGACACACCATTTATCAAAACAACATGTTATATTTCAAATTTTATTAATAATTATTAAGCATCAAAGTGATATTTTATTAGCTTTTTTTTTCTAATGGCATATATATCTTTGTATATTATTTTCCCTTGGTTCATGTATTGCATATGAATGTTACTTATTACTGGGGTTATCGAAACCCTGCCTGACTTATACTTCTGGTTTTGGTTTATGTAGTTGTGAGCACTGAGAAGTCAGCCATATTACTGTGTGGGGTAGGCAGGACCACTGTCACTCAATTTGAACTTCTTTGCCAACACCTGCCCTGGTTTATATCATAATCTCACATCATAAATTACTCTTTTTTAAAATTATTTTTATTTATTTATTTATTTATGATCTAAAGTACACAAATTGGTAAATGTAATACGCCACTGCCTAAGTAGGCTTAAACTAGAAATTACATGATCATCTCAATATAAGCAAAAAAGGCTTTGGATATGTCCAACTTTCTTTTATTGTAAAAGATTTAGAATAGAAATGCAGAAAACAAACCTCAACATAATAAAGGCTACATTACATATTAACACATCCATAGCCAACATCATCCCACTATAATGAGAAACAAGTCTAGTATTTTTGTTGGCTATTCACGCCAACTCAAGTGGCAGGGAAAGCCTTGCCTGCCTTGTACTCACTTGGAATCTGGCACCTGAGTGTAAGTTCACAGTTTATTTGAGGGAAGTTGTTTTGTTTAGTTCAGAGTTCAAGTCTGTATAAACACCTTTCTGTCATAGTGACGTTTCCATCCTCTGTAATGGTCACAAAGATCATCTAAAGCCCCTCAATAGGACTCTTCCCAGATTAAGCTAATTAGGTGAAAATTCTGAACAAAAACTCACCAATCCCTGAATAGGAAAATCCATCAATCTTCAGCTTCTCCAAGCTCAAGACTAGAAATCCCATCAAATGTTACCTTGGAAATCTCTGCGCTAGACAGCTCCACCCTCTAAGAAATACTATATAAAGGCTGTGTCTGCTCTGATCCCTGGTATCTTCTCCCAGGAGAAGAGGCAGTCTTTCCTGGGTTTGTCCTTCCACTCCCTGAACCCTCCAAAAACTCTCTTTTGGATTTGTTGACTGGGATGATTCTCAATAGACTCCAAGAAGCAGTGAAGAGAAGAAAAAGAGTGAGTACGTGGAGGGGGGCTAAGGCTCATGTACTCTTCAGCTTAACTGTGGAAACCCTCTTCAGGGAGCTGGAACACTGAAGAAGGAGTGGGGCTGACAGTCTGAGCTCCTCAGCTCAGCTGGGGAAACCCTCTTCTAGGAGCTGAAGTGCCTCTGCTGAGAATAGGTTTACTTTCAGAGCTGTATGGTTCCTGGGCCCCTATGTCTTAGGATGCTCTTCCATTAAGACATTGTTCCACGTCAGAGCTGTATGGTTCCTGGGCTCCCATATCTCAGGATGCTCTTCCATTGCCACACTGTCCTCCTCAGAGCTGTGTGGTTCTTTGGCCCTAGTGTCTCAAGATGAAGTTCCATTGGGATACCTTTCCATCTCAGCGCTATGTAATTCTGTGCTCCAAAATAGTCCCAGGCTGTCTTTTTTTTTTTTTTAACCTTGTCCTTTGATTTACAAAAGCTTTTCTGTTTCATGAGGTCCCATTTATTGACTGTTGATCTTAGAGCCTGAGCTTTTGGTATTCTGTTGTCTCCTGAGCCAAGGCTCTTTTCCCTAGTCCTCTTCCTCTACTGTCTGACCCTTGTCTATCAGGTCCCATCCATGCTGCCTGGATCCTCTTCTTCTGTAGGCTGGCTAGGTCACCCACCAAGGAGAAGTGATCAAGAAGCAGGCAATCAAGTTTATGTCAGAGATTGTCTCTTCTCCCTTTACTAGGGAACTCACATGGAGACTAAAATGCCATCCTAGCAAAAGTAATCTATAAATTTAATGCAATGCCCATCAAAATACCAACACAATTCTTCACAGCCCTTGAAAGGACAATTATCAGCTTCATATGGAAAAACAAAAAAACAAATAAAAATTGAATAGCTAAAACCATCCTGTAAAATGAAAAAATTTCTGGAGGTATATCCATCCCTGATCTCAAGTTGTACTATACAATAACAGTAATAAAAACAACATGGTACTACATGCATGGTATATGCCAGCATGCCACTGGCATGTAAACAGACTGGTAGATCAATAGAATTGAATCAAAAACCCAGAAATAAATCCACACACCTACGACACCTGATTTTTGACAAAGAAGCCAAAGCCATACAATGAGAAAAAGATAGCATCTTCAACAAATGTTGCTAGTCTAACTGTCTACAAGTAGAAAATTCAAATATATCCTTTTCACCCTGAACAAAAGTAAAGTCCAAGTGGACCAAAGACCTCAACATAAAACTAGAGACACTAAAGCTGTTATTTATTTATTTTTATTAATTACACTTTATTCATTTTGTATCCTCCCATAAGCCCCTCCCTCCTCCCCTCCCGGTCCCACCCTCCCCCCCCTTTCTGCATGCATGCCCCTCCCCAAGTCCACTGATAGGGGAGGTTCTCCTCTCCTTCTTTCTGATCTTAGTCCATCAGTTCTTATCAGAAGTGGCCGCATTGTCAGGGTTCTAGGTTATCTCCACAGATAGTCCTTGGTTGGAGTATGAGTCTCTGGGAAGTTCCCTGTGTGGACATCAGAAGAAAAAGAAAACAGGAAACAACCTCGGAACCTGCTACAGAGGGCCTCTGAAAGCCAGAAGAAAACAGGAAACAACCTCGGAACCTGCCACAGAGGGCCTCTGAAAGCCTCTGCAGTGCAGACTGTCAAAGCAGATGCTGAGCCTGATGGCCAACCGATGGGCAGAGTGAATGGAATTTTATGTAAGAAGTGGGAAATAGTAAGAGCTGGAGAGGACAGGAACTCCACAAGGAGAGCAACAGAACAAGATAATTTGAACATAAATTACTCTTCATCTACTCAGTAGCAGCTCGAGATTACACCAGGTTCTGTTTGCTGAAAACAAAGATTAGGAAACTACCTGACTTTCAAACAGTTTGTTTTGTCACTGTTAGTCATTCAGTTTTTCTGCATCTCCAGTAATGCTCCTCCTCTGGCCTAGTGTCTTGGTTTATATGTCCCATGCCACTTCACCAGAGGTGGATTCTAGTCACCAATAGCTACTTTTTCTTTACCAAAGTGAGATAAATGATAATGTCTTATTAGAGGATGTCTAACAGCTTCCAAGAAAATTAATTTTAAGAAATAACACTTAAGGTAGTTGGGAACTTAGAAAATCTTGGACTGTTTAGCAGAGTTTATAGTACCTAGTGACAGAGCTGCTACATTAGCCTGCCTTGTGATAGGAGCGGTAGAATGTCTGCCATCAGATGAAAGTCCACTTCTTATACTCACACACTAGATGGATAGTAGTTACCTATAAGATATATGGCACACATGTACCAAATATTGTAAAGGGGAATGACAGGAAGTATACAAAATAAATAAATAAGATAAAATGTCCTGTTGGCTGGAAGGATGGTCAGAGAGTAAAGTACTTGCCATACAACTATCAGGACTCGAGTACATATCCTCTATACAACATGAAATACAAATGTGTATGCATATATACACACGTGTTTACTGGTGCTCACAAACGTGTATGTTGAAGAGGTCAATGTTGTCTGTCTTACTGGATCATTCTCCACCTTAACTTTTGAGTCAGGGTCGCTCATTGAACCAAGAGCTTATAAATTTGGATTTTCTTCCTCTGTGCGCTGGCTAGGTCACCAACTGATTAAGGAGTAGGCAACCAAGGTCATGTCTGAACTGTCTACACCTGAGCATGGAATCTAGGTCATTTCTATGTCTGGTCACAGGTTGATGCATCAGTCTCTGCAGTGCCCTCTGAGCCCTACTTTTTTGGTTGGATGGGCTTTGTTGGTCTCCTTGCACGGTTCTTGTCCTATTATTTTTCCCTGCTTCTTTAGAGGACATCTGTGGTAGGATCTAGTCCTGTTTTCTGTCCTCTACCATTTCCAGTGTTGATTCTATTTTTCCTTCTGAATGAGAATTAAGCATCTTCCATAGGATCCTCCTTGTTATTTGGCTTCCTTAGGTGTGTAGATTTTAGTATGTTTATCCTATATTATATTATTAATATCTACTTACAAATGAGTATATACCATGCGTACCTTTCTGCTTCTGGGCTACCTCACTCAGGATGATCTTTTCGAGTTTCATCCATTTGTCTGCAAATTTCATGAATTCTTTGTTTTTAATAGATGAGTAGTATTTTATTGTTTAAATGTACTATAATTTCTGTATCCATTCTTTGGTTGAGGGACATCTAGGTTGTTTCCAGATTCTGGCCATTACAAATAAAGCTGCCATGAACACAGTTGAACAAATATCCTTGTAGTATAGTTGAACATCATTCAGATATATGCCTAGGAGTGGTATAGCTGGATCCTGAGGTAGCACTATTCCAAGTTTTCTAAGAAAGTACCAGATTGATTTCCAAAATAGTAATACAAGTTTCATTCCTACCAGAAAGAGAGGAGGATTCCCATTTCTCCACATCACTTTGTTCATTTATTGAGACTTCTCTCTTTGTCCATGATCACTGTTTTTAGCAATATCTACTCTTGCCTTCATGGCTTTTAATAAAATTATTGTAACTGAGGCTACTTTGCAGTTCTCTCAGAACAACAATAATGTTAAATTTGATTTTTTAAATTTATAACTTGTTTTTATCCTCTTATTTATTTATTATTTATTGCAATTTATTCACTTTGTATCCCTTTTGTAGCCACCTCCCTCATCATTTTCAAGTCACATCCAACCTCCCTCTTTTCTCCCTATGCCCTTCCCTTAGTCCACTGAAAGGGGAGGTCCTCCTTCCCTTCTATCTGACCCTAGTCTATCAGATCTCATCAGAACTGGCTGCATCATCTTCCTCTGTGGCCTGGTAAGGCTGCACCACCCAGGAGAACGTGATCAAATAGCTTGCCACAAAGTTTATGTCAGAGACAGCCCCTGCTCCCCTTACTAGGGAACCCACTTGGATACTGAGCTGCCTATGAGCTTCATCTGAGCATGGTCCTTAGCTGGAGCATCAGTCTCTATAGGCACCTTTTGTGGGAGCTATGGTGGTATTTGCAGCTTCTTTTTATTTAAATCTCAAATTTTTGTATAATTATGGTGTTAAATTCTTTCATATAAGTTTTTGTATGTTAGCTATTATGAGACAGCAGTTTTCTTAAGACTCATAATGAGTATCAGGAGGTATGGTAAGCAAACTCAATCAAAGCACCTTGAATCTTGGAGTATGTGTTTACTCTAAGCCAAGAGAATTCAGATAATCCTGCAGCAAAACAACCTGTGCTCCAGTCATTTTAGTTGGATTATCATTCCTGAGCATTGCCTGTGAAGGTCAGAGGGTTCAGGTCTGATTTCCAACTCTCTTTCTTTCTTTCTTTCTTTCTTTCTTTCTTTCTTTCTTTCTTTCTTTCTTTCTTTTCCTTCCATCCTTTTTTCTTTCCTTTCTTTCTTCCCTCCTTCCTTCCTTTCTTTTTTCCACCCATTTTGTCATAGTAGCAACCAGCTTTTCACAATGTCGGTATATGCATTTGTAGTAAACATTTGACTACCAGAGGGTTCCTAATTTTAACATTATTTCTGGGCATGTCTGAGGTTGTTTCTAAATACAATTAACATTTGATTATTTGAATTGATGGAGTCACTCAAGCATATGATCTCCTTCAAGTAGGTGGGCAATCTCTGATTCCCAGAAGAACTAAAAAAAAAAAAAAAAAAAAAGGAGAATGAGAAATTTGTCTTATTTTCCAGACAGAACTTACGCTCTTGTATTCTTGGATTTAAGTTTTGGGCACCTCAGGGTATCAAGAGCTGGGACCCAGACTGAATTAGTTCTTTGGGCTCTAACTTGTAGAATAGACTATGGTACATTGCAGCCCCAAGAAATTGTTTGACTCGATTCTTGACTGAATAAATACTCATTGTAGTGATTGTCTATATTTGGTGCCTTCTCTATGCCTAGGCCTTAAATATTTAAAAAAGCTCATTCAGACTCTTAAATGTCATCATGCATTGAAGAAGAAGCCTTTAATTCGCCCCTCACAATAAACCGCCCAACTAGGAAGGAATATTCAACTTTAGTTTTCTAAACATCTGCCAGGGCATTTATCAGTTCCTTAAGTTTTCCTTCAACTTTACCACATTTTAAAATACTTTCCAAAGTTTATTTGGAGTTTTTAGATTGGCAGGATAGATACATGTTACCTCCATTACAGTAGGTACTTGTATACTGTTGTTTGTTTATAGTGATTGTTTTTCTGCTGGTTAAATGGAAGAAGAAGTGAGGTAAAATGTATAAAACAAGGACATTTGCTCAACCATGTTCGTAGCAGATTTAAATGTAATAGCCAGATGCTGAAAACAACCCAGATATCCCTCAACAGAGGAATGGATACAGAAATTGTGGTACATTTACACAATGGAATACTACTCAGCAATTAAAAACAAGGAAATTCTGAAACTTGTAGGCAAATGGTGGGATCTGCAAGAGATTATCCTGAGTGAAGTATCCCAAAGCAGAAAGACACACATGGTATATACTCACTTGTAAGTAGATATTAGACATATAATATAAGATAAACATACTGAAATCTGTACACCTAAGGAAGCTAATCAGGTAGGAAGATCCTGGGTAAGATGCTCAATCTTTATTCAGAAAGACAAAAAGGATGGACATTGGAAGAAGGAGAAAACAGGGAACAGGACAGGAGCCTATCACAGAGGGACTCTGAAAGACTCTGCCCAACAGGGTATCAAAACATATGCTGAGACTCATAGCCAAACTTTGGGCAGAATTCAGGGAATCTTATGAAAGAAGGCGGAGATAGAAAGACCTGGAGAAGACAGGAGCTCCACAAGAAGATAAACAGAACCAAAAAATCTGGGCACAGGGGTCTTTTGTGAGACTGATACTCCAAACAAGGACCATGCATGGAGATAACCTAGAACCCCTGCTCAGATGTAGCCCATGGCAGCTCAGTATTCAAGAGGGTTTCCGAGTAACAGTAACAGGGACTGTCTCTGACATGAACTCAGTGGCTGGCTCTTTGATCACCTCCACCTGGGGGGGAAGCAGCCTTATCAGTCCACTTGAATATGTAAAACTATATGAAAGGAAAAGCTACCTGGGGCAAATATAAAAAGAGAAGTAGAATATTGTATAGAGTAGTAGGAAGACAGTTTTAAAAGACGGGTTTGGGGAAAATCATTGAGAATATACAATGTAGAGGTTACTCTATTTTGTAAGCAATCAAGAACTATTGAATAAAGGCCTGTATATACTATTTGTGTTTAGAGAGAATAATCTAGGCTATTTTTTTTTTCAACAGATTGAAGGTTATAGTGTATTGAGGGATTTCTTTTAAAGGGTGTTATACTAGTTTCTGCATTCATTTTCTGTATTTACGTAGTAGTTTGTATGGAGATTGGGAAACTTAAAATTATGTCAGTGGTGCAGGATTCTGAGTGTGCCTTGGAACACAGAAGGCTTTGGGTTTTCTCTTGGTGTCAGAGAAAGCTAAGATCAAGAGATTAACTAGTGCTAAGGACTCACTTGTGGCTTCACCCAATACTCTAGCAGAATTCATGCTCTGTTGATCTGATGGCAGTTTATTCTTCAGAGCTACAGGAAAGTCTGTCTTCGGGAAAGGCTTTTCTTAAGCTAGCGTCATCTAGGAAAACTATCCCTTTAGATTAAATTCAATTGATTTGGAATCTTTGTTACACCTGAAGTATTCGTCTATCCTTGGGTTACAGTGGAGCCTAATCTAGCCAATGAGAGTCAGTCCTTTTCTTTACCTTTGCCAGATAATATAACTTTTTCATGGACAGGCTTCTCTAGGGAGTGCAGATCATATGGTGTCTTCGAATTCTGCTTTCCATCTACCAAGGCACTCAAGCAGGGCCTGAAGAACACCTTTCACAGGTGTGTATCTTAGTATGGTGTTAGAAAGTAATTTAACCTGAGAATTAACTACACAGCAGTGAATGCTCAGACAGAGGCATGAATGAGGTAACACATTCATTAATGGTTTGTCTTCAATATTTTTTTCTAGATGAAATCACATGTGGCTTTCCTTAGAAGAGGTTTTTCTTGAAGAGAAGAAGGAGATGGACAAAATTAACAAATAAAGGACAGACATGTGAAGCAGAGGGGCTAATTATCAGTTGGTATTTTCACATTTACAAAGTTACATGTGCTTTAGATTATGATTCATTATAGATTTTTTAATTTTGGTTTTTAAAATATTGCATTAAAATATTATTATTTTTTGCATTTTTAATATTTATTATTATTATTAATTACACTTTATTTATTTTGTACCCCCCATAAGCCCCTCCCTCCTCCCTTCTCGATCCCACCCTTCCTTCCCTTTCTGCATGCATGCCCTTCCCCAAGTCCACTGATAGGGGAGGTCTTCCTCTCCTTCTTTCCGATCTTATTTTTAGGGATTGCTTCTGGAGGGTATTTTTAAAAATTCCTTATTTGAAGAAATGCCTTTTATATCACTAAAACTATACCTTTACAACTCTGATAGCAGAAGTGCCCAGGAAATGTACATGTTTTGGCATTACTGAAGTACAAGGAGAAAAGGGTAATTTGACTAATTGGCTGGGGCAGGATCATGGGAAGTGTTGCCTTGCTATTGGAAGAAGGGTGCAAGCTACTGTCCCTGAGAATCTTAGGGGAGAGCAATGGTTTTGGACCAGTGAATGTCCAGAAAAGACAACCTCTAAAATCATCATTCCCACAGCAGAGTCTAGACTAGTTTTCAAAGGTTTGCCACTATCCATTAAAGTAGACTACTTAGGGAGATGTCAACAGTGATCATATGACTTAAGTCATTACAGACCTGTTACCATGGTGTTTGGCATACCAAAAAGTATTTTAATTTTGAGGTCTACCAGGCGAAACTATGGAGTCTTTTTGGAAAGCATGCTGGATCGCTTTTTTGATTCTCTAAATGGTAGACCTTTTGCTAGTTTTTTTTTTTTTTTTAATGACAATCACATTTACACCTGAAGCATTTTCATAACTATAGGCAGCTTATTTCACCTGAGAAAATGTTTTTGATAAGATACGATGTTCTGATGTATGATGCCAGGATTGAGTCTGAGCCTATAGCTTTTATTACATTTATATGCAGTGATGTTAGGTTAGTAGTAAGGCAAATGAATTCTCACCATACAAAATTGAACAGCCCAGCTTTATAATTGCTTCAGGACAGCCGATTGCCCATTTTGTCTCTGTTCAAAGTACCCAAAGGAAATCTTGCTAGGGCTGTTGAAAATATCAGAGTCTGCAGATGGAGATCATAACTATATGGTATTGGCTGTATATTTAATATACAACTAGCAAGAACGATTCAAAGGAGGGAGCCAGGATTACAATTGGATGGTTGATTGGAAGGGCTGATATTAACCAGGAGGCCAATCTATAAAAGGTTCTTTTACATAGTAAAGAAGAAGCATATTAAAAAAGTATTTACTGCCTTGAAGATTTTAAATATGCAAAAAATAAATGCTGATGGAATCATAGAGCCATTTTATGTGTCAGTGTTATTTAGGATGTCAGATACCAACCCCCTTTCCTGCATAACCATCATTTAGCTTTTTTTTTTAAGTTTAAATTACATAACTTTTACCCATCCCAGATTGTTTTCTCCTTTGTAGATAAAAACCAAAAGCTCCGTTTATTTTATTTATTGAGGCTTTTCTTTTTTAATTAGGGCAAAGCTTCAGTGTTGTGTTGCTTATCACAAAGAATGGTTATCAATTAACTGTCATGATTGGTTCTTGGAATTGGGGGCAGGTTTATTAGGATAGGTGGGGAATGACATCTCTGTGTACCCTGTGAATCTGGAGGAAATCTTGCCGAATTCATCCCTTGGGGGAGTTTTATGACTTCTCTGGACTTGTGAATAAGGAGGTTCAGCTCCCACAAGACACTCCTCATAGGTTAAATCCCGAAGCAAGGGAGAAGGGAAACGCATGACAACAGCCGTGAAAGGCCCATACCTTTTCCAGTGGCTACCATCAAAATGATGGCTGCCACCAAGATGTCAAGAAGAACAAGTGCTGCTGTGAGAGAAAGACAGAATACTGGTGACGTAAACATGGCGACAACCATGACAGGAAGCACTACAGAGATCCCTAATGAAATTAGAAACAACGGAGAAAATCATCTCTTTGGAATGCTCATCTGCACTCTAAAAGCTCGAGTGACTTTTGAGAAAAAGGACAAGGAAACTGTAGTACTTATAAGCAATAGAATGGCATTTGGCATGGGGGAAAGAGGCAGGCAGTTTCCGATATTAATTTATTCATTTTAAATCACCATCATATTCCCTTCTCTCATCTCCTCCCTGTCCCACCCTCCCTTTCTCCCCACCCCATCCTTATGCCCTAGCCTCAGAAAGGGGAAGCCCTCCTCCTTTACCAGCTGATCCTAGATTATCATGTCTCTTTAGGACTGCCTGCATCCTCTTTCTATGTGGACTGGCAAAGCTGCCTCACCCAGGGGAAAATGATCAAAGAGCAGGAAACAGAGTTCATGTGAGAGACAGCCCCCGGTCCCCTTACTGGGGAACCTACATGGAGACTCAGCTGCCTATCTGAGCCAGGAATCTGGGTCCTCTCCATACATGGTCTTAGCTGGTGCATCAGTCTTCACAGGATCCCCCAGGCCCAGATTTTGTTGTCTCTGTATGTTAATTTGCTTCATTGCTGTTAGGTTTCAAACTCTGGACAAACAACTGTGGTGTCCATTTAACGTATCAAAGCCAAACTTGCGTCTAGGCTCTTCCAGCATCCCTCAGTCCCTACTCTTTACAAGGTATGGCTGTTGAGTTTTGAGGGCAGTTTGATCATCAGTTTGCATTCCAAGGCAGTGGAGACGACACAGGTGAGATCTTGTCTCTAAGGATAATATTGGGCTCTTGCAGGGGTAAGATCTTGACATTTGAGACAATATGAGTCATTCTGGAGAGCATTATGGTAAATAAAACAAGTAAGACAGAAAATGATGTGCAATCTCATCTATAAAAATCAGATATAGAGATGGAAAAAAAAAACCCAGTGTACTCAGAGTGGGTCTGACAGAGAAGCAGGTAGGAGGGATGACCAAGTCTAGAGATGTAATGCACTGTATGAAGGTTTTTGGTGAAACTCACGGATATGCAATTTGAGTAGATTTCAGTTAAAGGACAAAAGAAGGGTAATTTTGTTGTGAGGCAATGAGAGTATTAATTTGCTTCACTGCTGTTAAGTTGCAAACCCTTGACAAACAGCTGAGGTGCTCATTCAGTATATCAAAGTGGAACTGGCCTCCAGGTTCTCCCTCCAGCATCCCTCAGTCCCTACCCTTTACAAGACATGGCTAGCATGCCCTGTTCCCTACCCTGAACGCTCCAGCCCCAGGGGCTGTGTTGTCCTTCCTTAGAGGCTATTCCCCATATAATCTAGACATTTCGGTTACCCACACTTTTTGTGCCTTTGGCCTTCTGGTTGCTACACCTGGTTCTCCCATCTCCCTTCTCCTTTTCTCTGTCTCCCCACATGGCTCAGGGTTGTTACCACTCTGGACTCTCCCAGATGCCTTGACTCTGGCTATGCCCTCCCACATATCTAGAATAAGCTTTCTCCTACAGCATACCTAGGAGCAGGCATGTCCTTTTCTTTCTTATTTCTTTTCTTCACTCAACTCCATGTCTCTTTTTTTCCATCTGCAGGCATCCCATCGCACCACACTTATACCTTCAGCATTACCCAAAAGGGCTGGGGAGAGTAAAGTGCTTTCTGCACAGGCTGAATATTTGAGTTTGGGCTCCCAGCAGCCATGTAAAAGCTAGGTACAATGCTGAATGTTTGTAATTCCAGTGCCAAGGAAATGGAAACAGGAAAATCTCTAGTTCTTACTCATCTGCCAGAAAACTGAATGGGTGAGTTTACGATTTATTAAGAAACAGTCCTGAAAAGAAAGATGGAAAGTAACTGAAGAACACACTTGACATCCACCTCTGGTCTTCATACACACATATTAGGCATACCTGCACATGCACACACATATAAAAAACAGGTATATGTGTCCCATATATACAGAAACACACATATAACTTATTCATAAAAAACAAACGAAACCAAACAGGAGAGAGTCTTGCTTCCATATGAGGCCTCATTTCAGAAGCTCCAAAATTGCCTTCCAGAATAGACTATACTTAAAAATCCCACTACACACCACACAGTCTTTTATTACATAACAGAATTTGGAAAACAAGGTTTAACACATAAATCTTCCTAAGAGAGTTTACATTTTAATTAAATTTTTATTAAAGCAAAAATTGCTGGTAGCTGAGCTTTGCCTGGGAGACTCCATATCAAGAGGGAAGTTCTGTTCCAATTTGGTGATGCCATATTGAGAGATGTGAAGAGTGGAGAAAAAGAGCCACATCACCCCCACTCCCTTTCTACCTTTGCTCATACACGCTAAAAGCAACTCTAAAAATGTAAATATTAACTACCAATAAAGCAATTCAGTTTGATAGAATCTTAAAACAGCGGAAAAATATATGAAGTGAAATAAAATTCAATTATTTTCCCAAAAGTGAATCTCTGTTTGTTTTGCTCCCTCCCTGGAGACCATTGTTAAGGAAGTTTTGAATACTTTCCTAGGAATACTCTCAGAGTATATACATAGATATTTAATCCCTAGTAGAATAGCCAGTGTATTGTGGTGGCTAAAACTGATTATCAGTCTGACTGGATCAAAAGTGACTAGGAACACAACCTTTGAGCAAGCCTGACAGGCAATATCTAGGTTTAGTTGTATTGGGAGAACATATCCTAAATCTAGGTGACACCATTCTATGTGTTGGAGGCCCAGGATGAACGAAAAGCAGAAAGTGAACTGAATGCTATCCTGCATTGTCCCCTGTTTTCTGACTGTAGATGTAATACCATGAGCCACTTCAAGTTCCTGCCACCATAACTTCCTCACTGTGATGGACTGTACAGTCAACCATGAACCCAAATAAACCATGATTGTTAAGGGTGCTTTCACTAGGTATTCTAACAACAACAAAAACCTAATATGCATAGTTCTCAATTATACTACTGGGAGTAGACAGTGTTTTACTTCTTTTTAAAAAAAATTTTAATTTATTATTAGTTACATTTTAATAACTCTGTATCCCAGCCCCTCATCTCCTCCCTGCCCCTCTCCAAGTCCACTGACTGGGGAGGACCTCCTCCCCTTTCATCTGACCCTGTTTTATTAGGTATCTTCAGGACTGCCTGCAAAGTCCTCCTCTGTGGCCTAACAGTACTGCTTCTCCCTTGAGGGGTGGGGAGGTCAAAGAGCCTGCCATTGAGTTCCTATCAGAAATAGTCCCTGTTCCCCTTACTATGGGAAACCAATTGGTTACTGAGCTACCACAGGCTACATCCAAGCAGAGGTTCTAGGTTATATCCATACATGGTCCTTGGTGGAGTATCAGTCTCAGAAAAGACCCTGTGCCCAGATATATTTGGTCCTTGTGGAGCTCCTATCCTCTCCACGTCATACTAACTCCCCCTTCTTTCATATGATTCCCTGCACTCTGCCCAAGGTTTGGTTAAGAGTGTTTTACTTCTTTTGGCTGTGTGGGAAAAACCACTCCCTCTCTGCACATGCAGAACTTACTTCTTTCCTTTCAAGGCTGACTTCCCATTCTTGCCACATGAACATTTTCACCAGATTATTATTTATTTGGAAAGGTAGTTCCATGTACTATAAATTATTTACTGGCATTCTTGTCCTCTATTCATGACACGCCATGAACATCTCTGTGGCAACCAAAATGTTTCCAAATATTACCAGATATCTCCTGGGGTACAGAGAACCTCCAGTTGAAAACACTGTTTTAGAGCAATCTTCATTTTAAAACTATGCATTTCCCTTTAATTCATATTTAGGATTATAAAATTACATAGTCCCTTTCAATTCATATTTAGGTTGCTACTGTTTTAGAAGGATCCTATTATAAAAATATGTACTCCCTTTTAATTCACACTTAAGTTGGTACTAATTTTAGAAATCACAAAGCAATTCACACTGAGCATTTTAAATCCACGTCTTTGAGTAAGTGAGGGGCCTATTAATAAGATAATTTCTAAATTAGTTCCTATGTCAAAGGGTTACACATTTTATATTTGAGCAGGCAATAGCCCATTGTACTTTTTGTATGTGATTTTCACTTTGCTTTAGCTCTACTCTGTTAGAACTCACTTCTGATCATAGGATGGAGGAGACAAGATGAGTCTCAATAAGTGTTCAGATCACACATTTGGAATGGGAGAGGATAGCAACACAGCCATCCATTGCCATAAGTAAAACTCTCCTGGAAAAGGAAGTAGCATGTCAACAGCTATTTCAAGGCACAAGGAAAAGGATAGAGGGAAAAGCAATGACGAAGTAGGAGGTGACGAGAACAGAGGCGTTTACTACACATTCTCCATGTCCAGGTGCTGGGACATGCACTTTACAAGGGTTAGCTCCAGCGGGATAGGAATTATCACTGCAGCCTCGGTAGGCATTGGCTGAGCTCTCTGGGCAGGAACCCAAACCAGGTGAGCAGGCTTATTTAAAACCTGAACTCTGCCAACATCAGTGCAGGTGCAGCTTCCCTCTTGCAGACCAAGTGGCACCTCTTCCGCAGCCTGAAGACGGCCTCTGTTCATAACTGGCATATGTCAACAAAACAGCCCATTCTGTCAGCCCCACACAGAGTTCTATGACAGATGCCTAAAATTCACTTTAAGCCCAAAGTCCCAAACTACAGACTAGAAGGTTGGAGTGATCCACAGATGTGGCTTATTTGGCTGCCTCATTTCTTAGGAAAATATTGAGCCAATATGCAAAATTTAAGAAAATTTTATACAAAATCTATTAAATATTTTTTCACGTTTTCTTTTTTTTTCTTCATTATATGATAAGGACTCTTACCACAGCTCAGGCTAGTAAAGATAGAACTTACTACATAACCCCCACTGGCCTTGAATTCATAACCATCCTCCTGTTTCAGCTTCCTAGGAGCCAAGATTACAAGCATAAAAGGTACCATGCCTGAGTATAAAATCTTGAGTTCTGGTTTCTAATTTAAAAAGAAGATCATTCAGTGGCTACTAATACTCGTTGCTCTGGCAGAAGATCTTGTTTTAATTCCTAGTACCCTCATGGCATCTCACAACCATCCAGTCTTCCACCTGTAATGTTCCAGGGGATCTGTCACTCTGTTCTGGTTTCCATTGGCATATACACACATGTGGTACACAAACTGAAATTCATGCATACACATAAAATACAAAGAAATCCTTATAAAGAAAAAGCTCATCAACATTGGGCCTGCCTTCTCTCGCACAGCAGTTGAGATGAGCTCAGTGTAGCAGATGCCCTTTAAGACAGGCATGCACTGTCCATTTTATTCTGTTCCTTCGTATGCCCTTGATGATTTACAGGCAATAGCTCTGAGGATAGTGTGAACATCCTGAAATCATAGGGATGAAAAGAATGACCAGTCTAATCGCCTTTGAAAACGAAAAGAAGACTAGTTTAATTCTTACAATATCTTAGGATCACCTGACAAATTTGTTTAAAGGATAAATCTTTAAATTTTAACTCTTCAACTCCAGTGCTTCCAGAGAGGTCCCAGGCATAAGTAGGTTTTAAATGCTCATCAGTTTCACCTACACAGAGCATCCATAACTAAGCTCCTGTTCATGAGCACTTCAGCTTTGAATTTCTTGCCCAAGCACAACAACTTTTGCCATGCCACTTATGAAAACCATAGCTTGAGTCCTGTTCATTTGGGAAAAGCGCATGTTCAAAGCCAAGCTTGCTGCTTGGCATCATACTCTTGAACGTACTTTGAAAGTTATGGATTCACCTAAAGTCTGTGTTTATCACCTCTGTGTCTTCATATGCTAACCAGTTAAACCAGTCCATCCTATCTTTAGCATCAACACCCATGTCAGTTTTCTGTGTCAATTGCTCTTTCTCATCAGTTTGCACATGAATGAATTGGACTGAGAGACTTCAGCTGACATGGTGAAGATCACCTTTCTGATAAGAGGCAAATCTGGCATCATCTTGTATGTTTCTTGCTGCAGAAGTCTCACTCTCTTTTCCCCAAAGCAATTTGTACTTCAGCACCATTCCCTGTCTTACTTTTGAAAGTGTTCAACAGGAGACAAAGCCTTTTATTTCACAATGAGAAAGAGCTTGAGAAAAATTGCCCCTAGAGGGGGCAAAGTAATGAAACTATGCTGATGTGTGACTAATTTCATGTCACTGCTTGGGATCAAATATTGTCTCACTACCTTTGTGTAGTTACAGGAGTTTCAAATGCTTACTAGAAGAGTTTTTGGAGAACTGAAAAAAAGAAGACATTTTAAGTCATCAGAGAATTACCACTCTTGAAAAGCACTCAATATTTTGATATAGGCCTTTTTAAAAAACACTTCTTTTTCTTACCCACTTATCTCAAAATCAAAATCATACACTAGATACAATTTTCTCTCTAAAATCACTGTGTAATATCATATACAGTTTTACCCATTCATTGAAAATGCTTAGAAATATTCCAAATGGCTGCAAACTATTTTAGCGTGTCTAACCGCTGCAATTTATTTGAGCAGCACTGCACATGATCCTAGAGATGGATTAGGAAAGATGTGAGGGCATTTTTACAAATGGACAGGGGAGTACAAGTGCTCCTCTACCCATTCTGTGTCAATAGCCACTGAGCTGGGTGCTTTCCCAAGAACCACAGCTGTGACTACTCTTTGCTCATGGCTGACTATTTGATTTGGATTTGAAGTGAGTCTTTGGAGAGCCTGGCTTATGCAAGTCTTTCAAAGGAGGGAACTGAACTTAGAATAGAGAAAACACAGGCATCAGGGGGAAACCGTCAACGAGAGATTTTATGAAGTTTGAGATGCAAACAAATCGAGGGCAGTCAACACCCGTTTATGGTGGACATCTGTGGACCCAGAAGATGAATACATATTTAAGAATATTTAATGTTCTATAACTTTCTCTATAGTTGATTAGAGATTTTTAAAAAGCATTGTTCATTTGACAGACAGACTGTGCCAAACATAAAGCATTAGGATGTAATGATGGACAAGACAGATATACAATTCACTTTCTAGGGTTTGGGAATTTAAATATCAATAATTCATGCTCCTAGTTTCTCATTTATAAAATAGAGCCATCTACATATATCTCTGTTTAGCAACGAAATATTATTTTTCATTTCATGCACCCATTTCAGAAATATGTAATAAATGCCTCCTGTGTTAGTTTCCCTCCGCTAGTAGTTGCTGCCTCAATGCAACATCACTATCAGGAACTCAGAACAGTGAGAATAGGCAACAGCAGTATGATTTACAATGAAGTGCAGTGCCATGCTGCTATAAAATATGCCCAAGGAAATCAGGGTCACACAGAGGAAGACTGTTTTTCTGATGGGGAATGGTAAGTCTTGGAAAGATTGACAAGAATGGAAACAATTGGTGGTGGTCACAACACATAAGCCAAAAACTTTGAAGGCAGAGAAATTAGAAATGGTTTCTGGGGTGCAACCTCTCGGACTTGGGAGCTGGCATGATGTATTCAGGATATGACTAGATTATACAAGATATTTATTCATTTCTCTATTCCACGGGCATTTATTGCATAGCAAGCATGCTCAGCATTGTACTGAATGCTGAAATGGAATGGGAATCAACAGAGAAGCAGACACTGAATATTAAGTGCTCAAGACCTCTTGATAGAACCACAGAAAAGACGAATATTCACTCATGAATATGTAGGTGCAAGTAGTCACAGTCTATGAAAAAATTAAATGATCTGTATTAGTAATAGTTTATCACTACAACAAATGTTTGAGATAATCAGCTTATGAGAATATATTTAATGGCTCATAGTTTTGAAAGATTTGGCCTATGATTAAGTGGCCATATTAGTTTGTGCAAACAAGCATATAATGGGAAGAGCACGTGATTTTGTTACCAGAAAGCACGAGAGAAGAATAAGGTGCCATAATCCCATCAAGAATTGAATCCCCATGACCTAAAGATCTAGACTCTTCTTAATGTCTACATCATCTCCCAGTAGGACTACAATCTTGGAAACTAAGATTGTAGCCTACAGACCTCTAGGGTACATTTAAGATCAAAGTATAGAATCACTCCAATCCACTTTTATGGAAAAGACAACTTTGGATCTATGCACAAATTATCCACAAAAGAAGAGTAGGAAGGGATGATTGTTGGGATTTTCAGTATCATGTCACTAACCACAGAGTTATGATGAAATGCCATAGTCAGGCTGGGTTAGAAGCCAAGCTTGAGAAAAAATAAGCTTGTAGGCCATTACACACCGAAACCAAATCTTACTGCTTTGATCACACCAAACATCACTGACTAACTTTCTATGTCTTATGCTATCTGTCCTGGACCTAGACCCACAGTTCAATGGATCTCTAAACTATTTTATCAATCATTTATCTTTTAGTACTGGTTGTATCTATTCTCATACTGA
Source organism: Psammomys obesus (assembly GCF_907164565.1). Taxonomy (NCBI): domain Eukaryota; kingdom Metazoa; phylum Chordata; class Mammalia; order Rodentia; family Muridae; genus Psammomys; species Psammomys obesus. The sequence goes on along the minus strand of NW_026596051.1, from coordinate 33,609,987 downwards.
AAGACTCATCACACACAAACACACACACACACACACACAAACACACACACAATGGCACACAGTGATTTGTCATGGAGATAAATATACTCCAAGGTAGGCAACAACACTACCAATTATGACGTCGATCAGGTCATAATTGATAGGGTTCTGAGTTTCCAGATTTTCCAACGGTTTTGTTCTCTGATAATTTTTTTCCTTATTTACAAGTGCAAAAGATACATAGTGACCACAACATTAGTGACATAAAGATCATATCTTGTTTATTTCTTTCAATCACTTTTGGGCAGAGGATCAGTATAGGGTTATTAAGACATTCATTCTATGAATTATACCTGGAATAATTAGTAGTACCTTCATGAAAAGGAATGTCTAACAAAAATTTAAAAAAAAACTTTTACAGCACATTGCATATTGATAAGCAAACAAGGAATGTAGACTATCTCTGGTATCAAAAAGTTACAAGTATCAAGTAATCACTAGACCTAGATGTTGGGACAAAAAATATCAATATCACAGGTCTGAGCTAACTTGTCTTTCTCAGAAGGCCTCTTAAGAATCTCTTCAGACCTCATGAAACTGAAAAGCTTCTGTAAAGCAAAGGACACCATCATCAAAACAAAACGACTGCCTACAGATTGGGAAAGAATCTTCACTAACCCTTTATCTGACAGAGGACTAATATCCAGTATATACAAAGAACTAAAGAAGCTGAAAAGCAGCAAACCAAGTAATCCCATTAAAAAATGGGGAACAGAGCTAAACAGAGAATTCTCGACAGAGGAATATCAAATGGCAGAGAAACACTTAAAGAAATGCTCAACCTTATTAGCCATCAGGGAAATGCAAATCAAAATGATCCTGAGATTTCACCTCACACCCATCAGAATGGCCAAGATGAAAAACTCAAGGGACAACACATGCTGGAGAGATTGTGGAGAAAGGGGAACCCTCCTCCACTGCTGGTGGGAATGTAAACTGGTACAACCACTTTGGAAATCTATCTGGCGCTTTCTAAGACAATTAGGAATAGTGCTTCCTCAAGACCCAGCTATATCACTGCTAGGTAAATACCCAAACTTTGCTCAAGTACACAAAAGGGATACTTGCTCAACCATGTTTATAGCAGCTTTATTTGTAATAGCTAGAACCTGGAAACAACCCAGATGTTTCCAGGTATGGATACAAAAATTGTGGTATTTTTACACAATGGAATACTACTCAGCAATCAAAAAGGAGGAAATCATGAAATTTGCAGGCAAATGGTGGGATCTAGAAAAGATCATTCTGAGTGAAATATCCCAGAAGGAGAAAGATAAGCACGGTATATACTTACCTATATAGACCTAAAAGATATGATAAACATAATGAAATCTATACACCTAAAAAAGATAATCAAGAGAGCAGACATGGGGCAAGATGATCAATCCTCGTTTAGAAAGACAGATGGGATGCGCATTGAACGTATGACAGGAGTCTACTGAAGGCATCTGAAAGACTCTAACTAGCAGTGTTTTCAAAGCAGATACAAAGATCATAACCAAACCTTCGGCAGAGTACAGGGAATCATATGAAAGAAGGGGAGTTAGTATGATGGAGAAAGGATAGGATGTCCACAAGGACCAAATATATCTGGGCACAGGGTCTTTTCTGAGACTGACATGCAACCAAGGACCATGTATGAATGTAACCTAGAACCTCTGCTCGGATGTAGCCCGTAGTAGCTCAGTAACCAATTGGTTTCCCATAGTAAGGGGAACAAGGACTATTTCTAACAGGAACTCAATGCCTGGCTCTTTGACCTCCCCACTCCCCAAGGGAGAAGCAGTCCTGTTAGGCCACAGAGGAGAACTTTGCAGCCAGTCCTGAAGATACCTGATAAAACAGGATCAGATGAATCGGGAGGAGGCCCCCCCCCCATCAGTGGACTTGGCAAGGGGCACGGTGGAGATGAGGGAGGGAGGGTGGGACTGGGAGGGAATGAGGGAGTGGGATACGGCTAGAATACAGAGTTAATAAAATGTATCTGATAAGAAAAAAATAAAATTAAAAAAAAGAATCTCTTCAGATAGTAGCAACAGTGTCAGGTAAAGATGTTGGCATTTCTCCGCTGCCTGGCTCAAGCTAGTTCATACTGACACCAGGATTAAATAGTTATAGAGAAAATTTGTCTCTTTTTCACTTATTTAACTGAAAATGACATTGGATCACCCTAGCATATTTAAAAGTAAATCACAAGGAGCTCATTTTGGTCATCCAAACAACAATAAGTTACATGGTACATGCAAACATCACCAAGAAAGACATTTGTGTTAGGCTTTGGGGATTCTCTAAATGAGAAACCCTATACAAAAGAAAAATTTGAAAAGCTTCACCAGAGAAAATCTTTTCTCTGAGTTATGTTGAGTACATAGGAGAGCATGTGTCCTGCCACCATAGACCGGAGCAGAAACAGGATAGTTATCACAACCAGGTCATTTTCCTACTCCCAAGATGCTGGATGACTCACTATGTTTGCTTCATTTTCACTGGTAGTCATCACACACACACACACACACACACACACACGGGCACATAGTGATTTGTCATGGAGATAAATATACTCCAAGGTAGGCTAACAACACTACCAATTATGACGTCGATCAGGTCATAATTGATAGGGTTCTGAGTTTCCAGATTTTCCATTTTAATTCCATTCAAATGCATTTCGATTGTGTAATAGAACACTAGGACTTCTTGCTTATGGCCACCTGTAACTTTTTATCTATTGATCAACCTGCCCCTGATCTTCTCTTCTTCCTAATGTTCCCCAGGCCATAAGCATCCTACTTTTAATGTCCTGTGGAATTAACTCATGGATCCTAGCAATGAGCGAGAATATAAGACTTGGTTATCCTATTTGTAATGTGGTACTAAAATTTTGCTCAGAAGGAAAATGTGAATTGTTAACTCATAAATGGCACCTAATGTCATGTTCTGGTCTTCAGTTGTAAACACGCACACATGCACATACACGAACACACACCTCACCTTTGTTGGAACACATTTGTTCCTCTTCAGATGCACAGGCATATACATTCAAGTGAAATGAAAAGTACTTTGCATGTTGCACATTTCCTGAGGTCATATATTTCTTGGAAAGAGATCCTTTGATTGGAATCTAGAAGGTGTAGCACTACCAGTAGCCTACGTGGTAGTAACCCTGAAGCTCTCAGACCAACTTGAGAAAAGCAGAGTGTGGAGATCTCTAATGGTGCTTGCCTCCTGAAGGAATTCTGTTTTATGACTCAACGTGTGTTGTTTCAGGTGTCAATTATTGTCACTAATATTCCTCTTACTAATAAAAGTTCTAGCCAGAGAAATTGGGGGGGGGAGAAAATAAAGACATCCACATTAAAAATGAGAATTCAGCAAAATTATTTATCACTTTTGGCAAATCACGTGACTTTATATTTAGGAAACCTAAAAATTCCACCAAAAATTTTGTTAGTAAAGTTGAGGATACATATCAAACATGCAAAAATCAGTTGCACTTCTGCACAATAACAATGAAACAATGGAATAAATGGAAAACAATCCTGTTTAGTATACTACTCAGAAAAACAAAACGCTGAGGTTTCTTTAAATAAAGAAGTGAAGACTTTTCAGGGATGGAGAGATGGCTCATCCTTTAAGACTGCTTGCTGAGCCAGGCAATTACAAGCCTGTAATCCCAGCACTCTGAGGGGCAAAAGCAGACTGATCACTGTGAGTTCAAGACAAGTCTGGTTTACAAACTGTCTAGAACAGCTAAGGATACACAGAGAAAATACTGTCTTGAAAAACAAAACAATCAAATAACAAAACCAACCAACCAACCAATCAACCAACAACAACAACCAAAATCAAGAGTGCTTGCTATTTTTCCAGAGAACTCAGGTAGCTAAGATCCCAGGATCCATCTCAGACAGTTCACAGCTGCTTGTAACTCTAGCTTCAAGATATCTGGACTCTTCTTCTGACCTCAATGGGTACCCACACATATGTGCACACATTCACAAAGATACACATACATGCATATAAATAAAAACAAAATAAATCTGAAAAAAATAGACTTAATATACAGAAAACTACAAAGTATCAGTGAAAAACAATTTTGAATGCACAAACAAATAAAAAGATATCCATTCCTCATTTATAATTGAAGAATCTTAGCACAATAGACTCCATTTTGGTATTAGCCTCCATCTTGTAATTGACCTAGCTCTCACCCCCAGAACCTGAAAAACGTGTCTATACTTGCAGGAAATTATAACATTCCAGAAGACACAGTATGTCCACACTGACACCAGTCAATCAGGATACAGGTTGAAATGACTGTTTTCCTGTGGTTGCCAAAATAGTAATTCCAACTTGCCTATAGCCAACCACTATACAACAAGGCTGATCTTGCTAAATCTTACCCAATCATGTAATCGCCAAGTCTGGAAACCCCTTCCCCTTGCTAAAAACCCTATAAAAATCAGCTTCTTTCCAGGCTAGGTGCTCCTGGTTTCTGACTGCTGTGTCAGTTCATTCTGGTAGACTGAGCTTAAGCCTGAAATAAAGGCTGTTTGCTTTTACAGATGATTTCTGACTCCTGGTGTGGTTGGTAGTCTTTTGGAGTCTTGTGAACTGGGTACAACATAATTAAAAGATGAGGCTTCTAATCTTTACCAAGTGATGGTAGAATATACCAGAAATAATTTTCTCTCTAGTTTGATATGTATTTCCAGCCTGTTTTATAAGACTTTCCCTGGAAAGACTTGAACAAATATCTTCTGACCCTAGATACAACAGATAAAAGTACTATTTCCTCCAAAGTTCCTTTGCCAAACCAATGAGTTCACTGGATTTACTGAAGGTGTATCAATGATGGGTTACACATAAGACTATGGGGATTTCAAATTTAGCTGCATTAGTGAAATGTCCACCTAGAACAGTTGAGAACTCACTGAATACATATTCTTGTAGTTCTCTGTATGATTCATAAGAAGACAGACAGGTTTGGGAATCTTCTCTAAGTAGTCACCTGGCTGAAAATTCTCTTGCTCCTTATCAGTTATTTAATTCTTACATAGCACTGAAGAGGGACCTAGTAAATCTGACTAGTTTCAGAAACTTCCTAAGACTTAGGAGATGATTACTTCTTGAGTATCAGGAAACTCAGTCTGTTGTCTTGCAGGGAACATTTCGTCTCTAAGGAATTCTGAACATGGCACTGTAATGAAGTGATTACAATGTCTCAGCCTACTAAATACTGTGCTGTTGGTGTAATGTTTTTGTGGAATGTATACAATTTACCCTTGTTCATTTACATGCTGTTTTCTCTACCCCACTATTTAGTTTCAATCTGGACATTGCATTGTAATGCTTATTGTAAGCATCACGTGTCTTAAGTTTGTGTAAACATGCTACCATTTGTTCTCTGCATTGCCAATAAAACAACCAGCCAATGCTGAACAATGGAGAGAATAGTGTGGGACATACTGGTATGGAGGGGAGGAGAAAGAAGTGAGTGAGAGAAGAGTTGGAGAGAGAGATCTGAGAGGAGAGGAGCTGGAAACACCAGGAGTGATGAACCAACTGGACCTAAGATATGAATAAAAAACAAGTATAAACCTGGGAAATCTGAATGGGAGGAAGCCATGAGGGTTTGGAGGTTTTGGATAGAGTAATAATTGCCCAGCATTGTGCTCTAGGTTAATTAAATAAATTCTAGTCTGTGTGTGGTGATTTGGGTTTACAGCTAAGGTTTAGGCATAACATCTGTTTAACTAAAAGATAAAGCAACAATAAATATTAATAATCAACATCATTGTGAAGTTTTTTGATATGTTTATTTGTAAATCCAACCTCTCCAGTTTCCATTAGCTTTGTAAATTTCTTCTTACTCTTCAAATGAATTATGTTCCACTAATTTCATCTAGACTAAGTACCCATTGCTTTCCCACAAAAGGTTGATGATACCCACATGGACAGTCATCCTGCCTTGTAATCACTGGACAACATTTTCTACTCACTCAATGAAAGGAAGCAATTTCAACATCTAGATAAACATAAAGGATAAGTTCTATAAAGTCACCTTATCTACAAAAACAACAAAAACACCAATGACCACAATATAACAATTCTAAACTTTAAAGTGTGTTTTTAGTGTCATAAACACATTTTAGGCTCTAGTTAGAATTAAGAATTAATATTCTCATATGACCAGAGACAGGTGGACTCTGGGGATAAAATGTCACTTTGTAAATTGAAGTTGAAAACTGCCGTGGGTTGTAGAATCTTTAATTATCTGATGCTCCTGAATTGCCCAGATTCTTAGATGTACAGACTTTCTTTCTTTGTCTTTTTTTGTTTCTTCCTCCTGCTGTTATCCTGACTATTCATGACTTTTTGTTGAGAAGAATTTATCTTTTGGCCATTCAAAAACACCTCTAAAATTGTAAAGGGGAGAGGCTGATTCTCCAATGTCCTCATAATTCAAGTCCCTCTGAAGGGGTACATGGATTTATAATAACTCTGATGACAGCGGAGGCAAACCAGACCCCAAATGTCAGTCACTTCCTTATAGTCTTTTACATAATGGCCTTCCCTATGATAAGCATTCTAATCATTCAATCACCTATAACTCACTGAGGAAAACACTCTCCTTTAGAACCCTTCAAAAAAGAAACTGGCAAAACTGAATTTGAGTTCTGTCCTTAGGAAAGACTGCTCTCTGCTCCTATTCACTTATTAGAGGGTAAATCCTAATAACACATTTGACTTGTAAACATATTTCTACAAAAGAATGCAAACAGACACACTACCCCTCCATAAGGAGGTACTCAGTTTTGGTGAGAGGGCAGGGGTAGGGGTGTGAGGATGGGTGGGTCCAGAAGACTATGTTTGCTTAGATTCAGCATTCCCTTAGCTCAGGCTCCTACATGGTGGTCCTCCGATCCTAGCTCACCTGGAGAGAGTGGAGAGGAAACTGTTGTCAGGTTTGCTGCCACAGAGGTTGCAGCAGGATGACACAGCACTTTGAGGACTCCACAGAAACAAAGAGTGAAAGTGTGCTTCCTCCTGGAGTAGAGGTGACAGGCATGAATTATCTCTTTAAAACATGACTGGCTCTTTGGCCTCCCCACCCCCCAAGGGAGGAGCAGTCCTGTTAGGCCATGGAGGAGGGCTTTGCAGCCAGTCCTGAAGATACCTGATAAAACAGGATCAGATGAATGGGGAGGAGGTCCCCCCTATTAGTGGACTTGGCAAGGTGCACAGTGGAGATGAGGGAGGGAGGGAGGGACTGGGAGGGAATGAGGGATCAGGACAAGGCTGGGATACAGAGTTAATAAAATGTAACTGATAAGAAAAAAATAAAAATAAAATTAAAAAAAATCTAAAAAAAAAAAACAAAAACATTCTCTAGTAGCATAGAGGAAACTCCTCCTGATTTTTTTTCCCCAGGCCAATTCTCTTTTCTGTTCTTCTGGAAAATGTCTCTTTTACCCCTTGTATCAGGGGACTACATATTATCAAAGTTCAGAGGTCCAGGGTGTCACCCTTCCTTTCTCTCAGCAGGCTGTGACTGTCTGGAGCAGACCATTCTTGTCCTGCCCGGTCTTACCAAGTTCTCCTCAGGCACACAGTGATCCTTTCACTTAATAACATTGTGTCCCAACCTTTTCTCATCATTAAAGTGAACCCAACCCTTTACTCTTTATTGTACAAATAATAATTTTGTTATACATTCTGTTTTGTCTTCTGCCTGTTCTTACTTTGTGCCAAAAAATATAAACACTGGAGAAGGCCCACAACAATAATGAGGTCACACAGGGTTTCTGTCTTCCAAATTTACAGTTTAGTATGGTAACAGCAAATTAATTACATTGTATAGGACAAGTGGTGGAGGTGAAAAGAAGAGCTGTGGGGATGACAAAAAGGGCTCTGAGCTTCCCATGTCTGGATTGGAATGTTCTCCCAGATATAGTAAAGATAAAATGAACAGGTAGAGGTCAATTAGGTGTGTCAGGTAGTATGACAAACCAAGAAAACAAGCTTTATTATTTCCATTTTTTTTTTTTTTTGTCAGTTGTAGAACTGATTCATCTATATTGTGGAGTGTTGGGATAATAAAAGACAAAAAACAAGTAAAGAAATTATCTTGGATTCTACCATCCAAATATCATAAACCATTATAATGATGGTACTTTTTTTCTAATGATGGGTGTGCACTGGGATGGATGACCTGACGGTAATCTAAAGATGAGCTAGACTATAAATGTCTCAGAATATTTGCTGCATATACACTTTTCAATTTTGTGCTTTTTTAAACTTATAATTGTACATTGGCTTTGTCTCACTCCATTAAAGCTTTCAAAAACATTTTCATGGCTCATTTGGTTTTTCTACACGAGTCCCTTTTGGTTTCTCTCACTCCTGTGGTCACCCAATAATCCGTCTTGTTCATGCCTCCAAACCAGAATTGCCTTCTTAACACTCTCTTGGAAGAGGTGGTGCATGTCCTGCAAACATTCTGCATCATTTGTGTGAGTTTGGAATTGGTGACTGCCCCCAGCTGGTGAAATGCAGATTCCAAAGACATGGCACTATCTTTAGAAATGACATTCGTAAGTGATTAGTAAATGTTCCTGGCTGATTTATCGATTGATGTTCCCTTAGCACATAAACAAATGTCAAAAGCTAACATGAGTTGGATGAATCCACTCCCCACCTTATTGACTCCTTCCATTGGGCAACACATAAGTACCTCACGCTGTGAGCTATTGATTTTGTCAGTCGTCATTTGTCCTAAAATTTCCCTTTATTTGGGTGAAAGTAAGGGTTAGGACACCTTGTGCTAGCTATTTGATGTGCTTCCTTTCTTGTTATAAAAGCTTCTGTAGTAGCTGTTATTCCACAAATCCATGCATCAAAGGTACAATTACATGTCTGTGCCCATATCTCATTATTCTTCTCACCATTTATCATAACTACAGGTGTCCATGACAGCATGCTGCTCATGCCAGGCGCTATGCCCTGTGTTAGTGGCAGAACTCAACAAAGCTTATTACTTTCAGAACAACCCTTTCAGGTAAGTGCTGGTTGTATTTCTACTACCACAGTTTTAAAGTCAAGACTAGTTGTTACATAGCTGGGCAGATAGAGAAATCAGTATCGATTCCAGAGTAGGTAGTTTTAGAAGAGAAGGAATATGAGAAGTTATATTGGGTGTGTGTGGAGGAGGGCAAGAGGATGATATTGAGAGAAGTAATAATGGAGAAATAGAAAGACTAAAGAAAACCTTTACTTTAGGGAGACTTGAAGTAGCTTACAAAATTCATCCATTTCATTTTTATTAAGGCAGCAGGCAAAAACAAACAAACCAACAAAAGAAACAATAACAAAAGTTTTTGACAACAGAAACCCAGAAACTCCTTTGAAAAAGAAGTGTCTCCTTTCCGTTGTGCACTGTGACTTCTCACCTGTTGCTGCTTTACAGACAGTGTTTACCTTTGCAGACTCACTTAGTCCTAGAGGCACAGAGCACTCTAAGGGAGAGGGTGGTGTCATGCCAGTACCTTTGGCGGTGGCACTTTGCAGTAGCTCACAAGTCTCCTATAAAAGTCATATTTGAAATTTAATTACCATTGTAAATCCATAAAGAGGTGAGAGTTTAAAGAGGTGATTAGGTCACGAGGCCCCTCCCCTCTAAGCAAATGAATACTATAATCTTGGATGTAGGACAGTTGTAGCAACAGTTTGAATCCTATCTCCTTCCTTTGTCATATCCCCTCTGCTTTCTACACATATTTTGATGCAACATGAGGGCCCTTCTCAGATGCTGGATGCATGCTGTCAGGTTTTCCAGATTCCAGAACTGTGGGAAAGCCAACTATTTCCTTAAAATTAGTCCCACTATTCCATTATAACAACAGAAGACATACTAACATTAACTTCTTAAAGGGGCATTATCAGTTTTATTTGTCTACTTTTCTGTTTCTCTTCTCTTTCTCTCTATTCACCTTAACTCTAAATTCAACACTGAAAATATACATGTCAGTGTGTGACTTTATAGGAGAATAATAGGAAATTCCCTCCATGATCGCTAGCTCCTGGTACATAACCTCAAACAGCTTCTTGTAGCTGCGTGTGGGAGGGATCAGTGCCTTGCTTCTGCTGAGTATGTAAATCTAAGAAAGCATTACTTTTATTTTTCATTATGGTACAATATGCATTAATGTATTATCCTGTTTTGCTATTGGGTTATTTCCTGAGAATCTTATTGGCTAGATGAATTTAGTGCTTATATTAGAGAAGCATTCATGAAAATAAGGGGCTTTGGGAGTTATAGGTTGTTTTCAGCTAGGAGTCAGCAATGAGCCGGGACTTGTAGGAAACCACTTTTGAGAACCTAAGTGATCTTAGAAATTAAGGCTTCCTATTCAGGAGAGATGAATACAGGCTATTTACACCTTAATTGGGGTCTTGTAAGAGATTCAGTAGGAAGAGACCCCAGCTAAGAGACCCATAAACACAGAATATATGACAATGTAAATGTATTCTTTAGAGCAGCTGAGCCTGTGGCAACTTCTTATGGACACAGCCAATTGAAGAGATTTTTTTTAACTTTTTTAAATTTTTTATTAATTACACTTTATTCATTTTGTATCCCCCCATAAGCCCCTCCCTCCTCCCCTCCTGATCCCACCCTCCCTCCCGTTTCTGCATGCATGCCCCTCCCCAAATCCACTGATAGGGAGGTTCTCCTCTCCTTTCTGATCTTAGTCTATCAGTTCTCATCAAAAGTGGCTGCATTGTCCTCTTCTGTGTGGGTCAGTCCCCCCTCAGGGGGAGGTGATCAAAGAGCAGGCCAATCAGATTATGTCAGAGGCAGTCCCTCTTCCCATTCCTAGGTAACCCACTTGGACACTGACCTGCCATGGGCTACATCTGTGCAGGGGTTCTAGGTTATCTCCATGAATAGTCCTTGGTTGGAGTATGAGTCTCTGGGAAGTTCCCTGTGTTCAAATTTTCTTGTTCTGTTGCTCTCCTTGTGGAGTTCCTGTCCTCTCCAGCTCTTACATAAAATTCCATTCACTCTGCCTGCCAGTTGGCCATCAGGCTCAGCATCTGCTTTGATAGTCTGCAGGGCAGAGGCTTTCAGAGGCCCTCTGTGGCAGGTTCCTAGTTTGTTTCCTGTTTTCTTCTTATGGCTTTCAGAGGCCCTCTGTAGCAGGTTTCTAGGTTGTTTCCTGTTTTCTTCTTCTTCTGATGTCCATCCTCTTTGCCTTTCAGGTGGGGATTGAACATTTTAGTTAGGGTCCTCTCTCTTACTTGGTTTCTTTAGATGCATAGATTTTAGGGGGTTTGAACACAAACCCCTTCACTTTTTTCCTCCCACTGATTCATTCTAGCAGAATTAACAGGGTGGTGAAATTGTCAATACAATAAGCCTCTGGTCTTTTCTTTACAGCCTATCTCACTGACATCTGTCCCTATGCCATTTCAAACTCTCAATTTCTACTTCACAGTTTATCTGGAAGCATGAATCTGAATCAATGTGGATCTTTTCCAAATTACACATGGCCAGGCCCTTCCTGGAAGGTATTGACTCAGATTTGAGAGGATAGAAACAAGACCTCAACATGCATTGGAACGAGCTCACAAGTGACTGTGCTGAGATTCCTCCACAGGAAGTTGACCCCCCAGTTTCATCCCCTCTAGGATGCTTTGCTTTCCTTGATGAATGAATGGGTTCCTCCTCCAAAGTTCTACTCCATGTGACCCTATTGCCTGCCACAGGCTGACATTGGTCAGTACTCTTTACCTTCATAATTTTAGAAGCATCTTTATGTGGATGACTCATATGACTCTCCTTTTACCTCTTTCATACTTTAAAGCTCTGAAAGTGGACAACACTGAGACAATCCGGGGGAGTTTTTCTCAGACTTCGACGCCAGCCTCAACACCCCATCCTGCATATGTCCTCCCTCCTCCTGCACTTTATTGCACAATAAACGCCACTTATTTTCTTTCTCATACTCTTAGTAGAAATCTGGGAAAATAATCTTAAGCCTTAAATCCTTCGGGGAGCTCCTTGTCATTTAAAGAATGAATCTGAAGTCTTTGGTTGCAAAAGACCATCTTCAAACTCTTCTACAGCTTTACGTGTCCTCCGCATCTGGCAGCAGCCACCATTACCCAGTTCAATTCCTCGCAGCTCCCTGCACTGACCACCTGGAAATGTTTGCTTGCTTGCTTGCTTTTTTTTTTTTTTTAAATCTTTTGTTGTTGTTGTTGTACATGCCTTTCAATGTTTATTCATGTGTATGGCCCTGTCTCTCCTTTTCAGTATCACTTGGATGTAGCCACAAGCAACTCTCATGTTACCAAAATGTTTTTTTGCATACTTTTTTCATTGGTTCTTATCATATTGATTTTTCTTTTATGTTTATCCTGCTGCTTTTTTCCATTAAAGGATAAATGCAGCATCTGTGACTCTTTTTTGTGTTTGTTTGTTTGTTTTCTAGGGTGTGTCTCTGATTTTATACTTCCAGGCTTAGAAGTGCTTTTGGCATATAGAAATTGTACAACTCAGCTGAACATTTGTTTAGCTGACTGACAATAAACACAAGCACCGTGGTTCTCTGAACTGTGTGCTGGAATGAAATAAATAAGAAATGTGAATTGTGCTAGTTATGTTTCTGTCTCCTCTTCCTGTCTCTCTTTCTCCTCCTACCACTGGCTGATATTGTGATATTGGTAGCAAAGTCTCTGGCTCTCTCTGAGTCTGCTTCTTTTTGTCTGTGTCTCTCTCCAAATTATTTATTTTTATGTATATGAATGTTTTGTCTTCTTGTGTTGTGCCTGGTGCCTGAGTAAATCAGAAGAGGGCCTCAATTCCCTTGGAATGGTAGTTAGAGGTGGTTGGGAGCTACCCTATGAATGCTGGGACACAGCTCTGGTTCTCTGGATGAACAGTATGCCCTCTAAACAGCTAAGCTTCCTCTCCAGCCCCAGAAAAGGTCTCTTAATAGTTATCAGCGAAAGTAAGTCAAGGTAAAATTTTCCCTTTCCTTTCTCTTTAATGTAGCTAGTATTTGCAGGAAATAGATGGCATCTTGACTCATTACCCAGATTATCAAAGACTAGGAACCAGGAAAAACAGTATTATGTGGTGATTTTCTCTGCTTTTTATTGTTTGTTTTTCTTCCAGTCTTGAAATAACACTATCACTCAAACTCATAGAAGTTCTAAGCTTGGGAATGAAAGTCACAACCAATAAGTTTTAGAAAAGAGAAGTGTTCTTCCAGACCCCTTTCATAGGCTAAAAACAAGACTGTGAGACTATACTGAAAGCAATACGGTAGAACAAAATTTAAACTTAAAATGATTTTGGGGAAATGATACATATGCTTGATTCAGGCAGATGTATTTATGATCGACATCTGTACGACATACTGGCAGATGTATCTGATAAAGTTGGATGTAGAAAGCCAGTAAGGTTATGTATCCCTCCCTAGCCAAAGACTTGAAAAAATAAAAACAGTGAAAGGTGAAGGCAAATGCACTTGTAAATATGGATGGTGGGTAAGGTGTCGCCAATATTTAGATAGGGAAAACCCAGCTGTTCTTTGAGTGCTGAATCACACTAGCATCAACAGCAAATGAGCATGCCAGACTACCTAAGGAGATGAAGGAGTGCTTCCAGCTTAAAAACATTAGGCTATTGCCAAGTTTATAGTACCCAACTACAAGACTTTTAATGCTTTTATGGAAAACTTAGATCCCTCTTCTATGCTTTGGTATTAATAGATATTGTATAGAGTTACATTTTCTGCAAAACTTATTTTTTTCATAAAACTACCATTCTATTGCTGTATGTTAAATTTTTATTTTTATTATTTTCAGACATGATGCTTGTGTCTATTCTCAAACTGATCCAGAAAATATGAATGACAAGAACAGTAACAAAACTCCCCTGGACCGTGCTCTCATGTTTGTTCTCACTTCTTTGCTGAAGGGAAGAGCTGACAACTTTTTTTTTTTTTTTTTTTGTATCCTAAGTAATGCAGCCCATGAATGAGTCATAAGGCAATGTCTCCTGCCACCGTCAAGACCCTGTTTCTAACCTGGTCATCAGAGAAAAGGGATTGCATTAAGAACTGACCATTTATACCCATAGGAATGATCCACTTTGAATCCGGAAATAATGGGAGACTAATCAAGACCTGACTCCTGCAGTCTCTCTCTCTCATATCCCCCAGTGATGGCAAGCCTCACAGCCCACTTAGGAAATCCTGGGGGAGCTGTGCTCTGACTTCAGATTTCTGATAGAAATATGATTCCTTTTCTTCCATAAGATGATTTGGAATTATGCATAAGTAAAGATGTGTTTCTTTGAATTGAACATGAAAATTCATCAGCTTACACTATGGACACAGATATGCCAATGGCACCTGTCTGTCAAAGCATGGAGTTTTTGTTATCATTCCACATGCTATGTTTATTTAAAAGAAAAGTTTCTAAGCAAAGCAGGCTTCCTACGTGGTAATTGGGTAGAGGGAATATGGAACTAGTGATTTTTAACTGTAGTCTCATGCTACAGGAATCTGTGGAGCTAAATATAAGTGCGGCTGTGGTATGGCTGGAGTCCTGCCTCCCAGAAACACTGAGGGTCAGCCGTTTTGAGGTGGGGCTCTGGCATTAGTATTTCTCTGAGGTTTTTAAGGTGATTCAAACTATGCAGCATCATGAGCATGGAGGCAGAGACACTACGGGCTTCCAACCCTGTGAGGAAGCAAGTATAGTTTCTTTTTAATCAGCTTTTTATTTAAAACTATCACAGATATACAGAAATATGAGATTATAGAAAGTATCATCCATGCATTATTACTATCTCAGTGTAGCATTCGGCATTTAATGTAATTAATAAAGAAATATTGAAACATTATTGTTAACCAATGTTAACACTCCATTAGGACTTGCTCAACTTTTGCCTCCCATTCCTCCGGTTTCTGAATCTCATCCAAGACAGTTTGATGAGATAGTCATGCCTCAGGAAGTTTCTTATTGTGACACTTCCTTGGTTTCCCTTGGTTTCAGTGACACACTTCAGAGTGTGCTAGTCAGGTGTTTGGAAGAGTGTCTCTCATTTTAGTCTCAGCTTTGTCTCGTGACTGGACCGGGTTAGCGAGTTTTACATAGAGTTCCAGGGAGCAGAACTAGTCTTGCTGCCTCACATGAGCATGCACATGCCAACAGGACTTCCACTGCTGCTGTTGACCTTGGCCGTCAAGTTAAGGGAGTTTGCCATTGACGTCTCCACTCAAACAGTTTCTTTCTTTACTTAAGCTGTCTGCATTTTATTAAAATAAAATAATAAAAAAAAAAACAACGTTGTGCAGACCACACTTAAGGATGGGGAGTTATAATGTAGCTAGCTGGTGGACTACAGAGCAAGGGAGTTGTTTGGAATTCTGAAAATGATTTGTCTCCTTGCCTTCCCTTTGAATTAGTATGGACTCATGTGTATTCCTTACACTTTAACATGCCATCCTGCTTTACAATTTTTCTATTTGTTTCTACTAAACTCCCTCAGTTTGCTCCATGATCCCTTTTCATCCTCTTTTCACTTTGTGTATGCACTTACATATTCACTTTTCAGCATGGAGATAGAAGGCAAGGTCTCCCATCATGCTAGCTGTACCACTCACCTTCACTCTTACATCTAACTCCTTATCATTTGCCATCTCATGTTTCTAATTTCTGACACTATTGTACTAAGGCATTGGTACACTTTCCAGCCCCTGCTTTCAAATCAGACATTTCTCCCAAGGCACCCTGGTTCCATTCAATGGAGAATGGTGTTAAAAATCAAGGTCTTGTTTCCAGATGAACTCCTTGCTTCCATGGAGTCTTGTCATTAGCTGACATACCCAGGGAATATGTGGTCATACATGCCAACATGTGCATGCTTAGGTATCCATATGTATTTCTATGCGCATCAGTCTGTATCTATATTACATTGGATATAAATTCATACTGATGTCTGTGAATTTTGCAATTTAGATCATTCGAGACTTTTCCACTTGCTTATCTATATCCTCTACTCTAACAGTGAGAAACCTGGCTCCTACCATCTGCCAACGTTTAACTTTTCAATTACTGTGTACACATACAGACGTACCCGAGTTATTAACCTCTAAGCCCAGGAGACACAGCTCCATCAACTAGAGTACAGTACTCATGTCTAGTTTCTTTTGCCTTTAGTCTTGCAGTCTGTGCTCATTTCCTGCTACTTACATTAGCATCTCCCTCCTGCCTGCTCCCACTTTCTACCCCTTTAGTGATGTTTGCTGAGGATTCTACTAGAGATTGTATTATGTCACATTCTGCATTCCATTCTGGAAGCCTTGATCTCCTAAGTTTCTGCAGTTTGTGTGTGTGAAATAATTGTGGTGTAAAGATGTATATTTTGTGTATTTTGAATGTCACTCTTGTGGGTTATTGTTCGCACCTCAGTGACTCAGCAGTGAAGTAAAACCTCATACATAAATACCTGTAGTGTACGTATGGTCTGGTCGACTTCGAGGAGTTAATATGTCCTAAAAATTCAGTCTGAAAAATTATATATGCGTATGCATGTATGAATGTCTATATGGACATATAGGTATGCATTAGATGGGTGAATAGTATAATATTACTTGGCTGAATGTAACAGATAAATCACATAGCCAGGTAATCCTGGGTGGGGGTTGGGGAAAAATAAAGATTTTGTTTTTAAATTAAATCAAAATGCTTTGTACGCTGTAGGACACATTGATGGAGGCACTTTTAGCCTTTCGTAGTGTTCTTTATTTTTGGTACACACACACACACACACAAGTGCCTCACTGTTATTGGTCAAAGGGTCGTAATGTCACTGATGAATCACATAGGGATTTAAACTGAGGACAGTAAGGAGCATTGCTTTCCTTCTATGCAGCACATGTTTTGTATTAGCAAATAAAATTATATATGATATTTCCAGTTCAGATATGTATTACAAAGATTTTAAAATGTTTCTATAAGTAAATTCTTGTTTATTTTCACTTATTCTCAAAATAAGTGACTTTGTAAGATGACATTAATGAAATTACTTAATTTCCATTACCTTATAGCTTGCATAAAATAATTTAAAAACTAATATTTGTTTTGATTGTGGAAGATTATCAAGCGTGTTTCAGTCCTGTTGCCTCTTAACTACTAGTAGTGCAGGAGATGTATGCCTGAGAATCTGTGTTTTAAAGTCACTTGAATCCAAATGTCATCATAATCATGTCTTCAGTTTGACATGGAAGTTGATACATTTATAATGGTTTTACCATAAATTAATCAATTTCTTTCTTCATGTTGACATAAAGTTATAAAAATGTTTCTCACACTCTCCCCAGACTTTATTCTTGATTTAATTTTTTATAGCAAGTTATGGCTAATATATATCATGTTTATCATTTCACACAGTGTCTCTCATGCTTTAAGCTATATAAAGCCCCCAACAGTTGTCTTTTTTTTTTTTTTTTTTACCTTGACATCCTCTGGTATATAACATTGTGTTAGGTGCTTGACAAATAATAGTTGACTGAATAAATGAATGACATAATTTGTATAAAATTGACACCTAATAATAATTTAATGAATGATTTCTTTTCCATTAATTTTTATTCCAGTGACTTTTGCTGTTGTTACATCAGAAACACCCACTAAACATACTCTCTTTGCTTCTTATACACTGTAGTCTTTTCCTTTTTTCCATTTTTTAAAATTTAAGTTTATTTACCTTAGCTCACAAGGGTGGCCCCATCTCTCCTCTCTTCCCATTCCTCCTTCCCCATTCTTCTTCTTTACCCCTCTTCCCTTCCCTCCAGAAAAGGGCAGGCCCCTCCCACTCCCCCATATCAAGCCTTCCCAGCACATCAAGTCACATCAGGACTGAGCATATCCTCATCCCCTGAGGCCAGGCAAAGCATCCCTACCAGGGGAAGTGATCCAAAAACAGCCAATAGAGTCCATGTTAGGAACATCCTTCCACTCCACCCACCATGTGCCCTATATGAAGACCAAGCCATCAGCCACATCTGTGCAGGGGGGCTTAGGTCCAGACCAGGCATGCTCCTTAGTTGATGTCTCAGTCTCTGTAATCTCCCATGGGACTGGGTTAGTTGTCTCTGTTGGTCTGCTTGTAGAGTTCCTGTCCCCTAAAGTTCCCTCCATCTTTCCCCCTACACTTCCACAAAAACCCCCGGAGCTCCACTCCATGCTTGGCTGCAAGTCCCAGCATCTGTCTCATTTTGCTGCTGGGTGGAGCCTCCCAGATGACAATCATGTTAAACTCATATCTGTAAGCATAACAGAGATTCATTAATAGACACACTGGATTCTTAAACTCTTAAGTGACTTCATTTTTTTGACTTGCATGCTTTGAGTGGTGTGTTCTGCACACTCAAGCCATTCTGCACTCCAGTCGACTGAAGGTCATGAGCTTTTAAAATACCCTTCCTTGGCTTTAGTAATGCTAATTTCTTATGTCCTGGATACACTCTTGTGTTGCATTAAATCTAGAGCACTTGCTTTCTAGATCCCAGCAGAAGTGTCTCCTCTCTGTGCTTGCTTTGCACAATGAGAGTTCCAACTTGGAGCAGCATCTGTCTTGGTAGTTATCACAGAGTCAATTGAGACTTCATATTGGTAATTTCAAATAAAACAAACTTCTATGTTCTTCTCTTGGAAACATCCTGGTAGCCTCAAATTTTCTTCCATATCTTTCAGAGTCAGTTGTCTGAGATCGAGGTAGATAATTGTCTATACAACCGAAAGTGTAGAGATGTGTGTCATTTTGGAAAGTGTCTGACCAATGTGACATTGACATTCCAATGTGTTGTCAAGTCTGCAGCAGTCAGGACCAGAGGAAGACATAGGAGTTGGCCTCTGTAGTTAGGACAGTTTTACAAACATGATTAGAGGGTCTAATTATTAGATCATGGCCTTATAAAAGCCACAGAGCAGGGCAAGTGTCAAAAGACAAAAGAGTGAACCAACATTCACCAGCTATAAATTGTGCACATGGCACTCTACTGAGTGCTCGCTCTGAAACGCGTAAGTAGCTTTCAGAGCAATAAATGCCTCTCAGCTCGGAATAAATGTCAGCATAGGAGAGTCCGTGGCTTTTCTCTTCTAAACCATGTTTCTGTTTTAGTTATTCTGTTGTGGTGGTGATTGCTTTTGTTCCTCTGGACAGAGTCTGGCTATATAACCCTCACTATCCACAAGCTAAGGATTTCCATACCCTATCTACACCCGTACTCCACCCCTCCAAAATGCTGGGATTACTGACCTGTACCAGCATTCCTGGAGAACCCTTCTTCTTGACCTTGTCTGGGAGTTTCAGATATTCGGACTGATAATGTGATATCTTTGTTCATTCTGTACTCCGCTTTACTATTGCTTACTTGTACTTTGCTACTAAAATCCTGTGCTATGGGCTGAATGTTTGTGCTGCCTCCAAATCTATAGGTTTAAGGGTAACCAACACTGTGACTGTGGTGGTACTTTGGGATGTCACAGACAATGAATGGGTGTAAGGACTTCCCGCGTGAGATTTCTGCCTTCCTGAAAAAGACCTAGGCACCTTCCTTGCCCTTGTGCCAAGAAGAAACCTAGTAAGAAGACAGCACCTGTGCCCCAGGGTGCTGACTCAAATCTGCTAGAGCCGTAATCGTAGACTTCAAAGCTTCAAGAATGGCAGAACAATTTTCTTTTCTTTGTACCTGGCTTAGTTTATTATGCTTGGTTATTACTGCCAAAACGAGCCCGGGTCATCATGCGGTTTCTAAGACTATATGGATCTAGAGAGATGACTTAGCAGTTAAGGGTGCACACTGTTGCAGAGGTGCTGCGTTTCATTCCCAGCACCTTCACCCTCACTGGGAAGCTCACAGCCCCTCTAACAGCAGGAGATTTAGCTCTCTTTTTTGGCTGCCATGGGCCACTGCACTCACGTGCAAGCCCTTAACTCACAAACACATACGCACACATAATTTAGAAAATAAGAATGATTTTTGAAACAGATTCATTTCAATTTGTTATACATTTTATTATTTCATGAATCATTTCCCTTACCAAATAATATAACTATTAAAGATTAATTAAAATTTTATGAAGTATTAATTGTATTCTATGTCACAAGTAGCCTTTGTCCCTACTTTACTTGGACAAGGCTTAGCATCCTTAGCTCAATTTCAGACTATTTGAATGACATATTGGGATTTTTATATCCTGTCTGCCTTTATTATGATCTTAGGTCACCCAGATGGTCTGAGCCGAAATGGTCTCTGCCTCTTTATATTTGCCTGGCATTCCTGTTATTGCTAAGAACTTCTTTATTCCCAGATGAGTCTGTGAAGCAGCTTGAAGTTCATCTTGGGTAACATGTAGCCTTTGTGGTTACAGGGACTGGAATTAGAACTTCCATTCTCTGCCAAGCTTAAAGAGCCATCCCCCCCATTCCACAATGCTCCCTTGATTCTTCCTTTACTTTTCACCTAAGCCTTCTAGTATACAGAAAGAATAACAAGGCAAAGAAAAGAAGGAGAAGCAGAAATCAGAACTCATTTATTTTTTTTACAGTCCCAGCCATGTGAGATAAATCTGTGTATTTTATAATTCTGAGCACATTCAATACATTAAGACTACTTTTTTATAATCCTTATTTATAGGTAACTAAAATATGTAAAGAAAATGTGCAAATTTACAAGATAATGCATGGTCAAAACTGAGTTGTGTCAGATAGCACAGTGTGTTTCTCCCAGTCCAAATCCTTTAACAGAGGAAAACCTACCAGAATTTTAAAGATATGATATGCAGGGTTGATAATCCCTCTTAAACTGACAAAAAAACTCAATCATTTTGTGATTCAAATAGCTGCAAAATATATATATATATATATATATATATGTTTCTGATTTGAGCTGTACTTAAGGTATAAAAAGACTATTTTCAAAGAGCCATTTAGTGTTCAAGAGCCTCCCAAATAGGATCAGGTGACTCATGGTGGCTGAGAAGATCTATTCCTTGTTTCAGCCTTAAATGTGCTGAAATGATATCCAATTCATAATGTTACTATTGATATGCCCAGAGGGTAGAATCCTGTGACTACTTAATCTCTTGTTCCATGAGAGGCAAAGACTGCATAATTTTTCATTGTATGAGGACACCATCATTCATATGAACCTCTCTCTCTCTTTCTCTCCCTTGCTCCCTCTTTTAGATATTTAGCTTGTTTCTTTGCTTATATGAAAATCCACTTGATTATTATTTTCAACTCCAATTTGATTTATATTTTACTTTTAAATGGGGTATTTTATTGTTTTTTAATCTGAGATCTGAGTATATATTAGAGCTCTTTTTTTTAAAATTCACTTGATATGTTCCTGCATCATTCCTTTTCTTCAGTGAATTAAAAGTTCAGTGAAAGTCAGGATCTTGGTTGGTCTCTTCCACGTTGTGTTTCTAGGTTCCAGAGCAGTGTTATACACAAAGCTGAGCAAGCTTGAATAATAAAGTTCTTCTATAGTGCATCTTGAATATATCAATTAACTTTCTTTAGAAAGAACAATTTAGAAGGGCTGCAGATTTGAGGTAAGGGTGCTTTTTTTTTAAAGGCCAGATTCCTGAGTTTAGGATATGAGGCTTTCAGATGTCACTCAGATCTTACATGGAATGTGAGCATCTGAATATTCATCTTCTCATCATTAATATTTGCCTAAGCACTAGAAAGACAGAGATATTCAACACTCTTACTTTGGACTGCCTGTGTTGCACTGTAAGATATTACAGAGAAAAAAAATGAAAAACAAAAAGAATGAATACACATTTGTTTGAACACAGTTGTGGTTTACATGTGAAATAGTAGTCACAGCTTCATCGGGCCAACATTTTAGTCCCCAGCTAGAGGTGTTTTCAGAATGTTCTGGAAAGTTTAAGATTCAGGCCTGCTGGAGGAAATAAGCCAGTAAAGGTGAATCCTTGGAGGGAGGTACTTTCCTGCCTCCTTTTTGTCTTGTTTGCATCTTCCTGTCGACTGTGAACTAAGCAGTCCTACTCAGTCGCTTGCTTGCTTCCACCCCTGTGGAGTTTTCCCTCAAATTGGGGCCAGAAACAAGAAGCCATGTGATGCTAGACTGATCCCTCTAAAACTATGAGCCAAAATAAATTGTTCCTCTGTAAACTGTTCATCTGGTGTTTTAGTGACAGAAGAGCAAAGTAACTGACACAGCAGTGAGATAGATAGTACCATTCCACCGGTTGAGTTTAGGATACAGGACTGGATTAACAGTAGAAAGGAAGCCAAGTGCCTGCGTTCATCTGTCTCCTTTCTGATCCCAGATGCAATAGTTACATGATAATAAAAACATTCAAGAAAGAGGGAAGAACATACTTGGGATACTTAAATGCACAAATGAAGTTGATGGCGAAGTGTGGTGACAGAGCACAGTATAAATGCTACGAGTCTGAAACAAAGGGTGCGCATCTAAGACCAAAGCTAACAATGGATGACTTGTAGGGAAACTCTGCCACGTTGTCACCTTTCATAGCAAGCGGTTCACAAAGGTTTCCTCATCAGCCATGCTCTCAGATGAAGCACAACCTCAGCTCTTGAAGATCGTCGGTGTTTACTGCTTAACCCAAAAGAATCAAAAGTTTCAATGTCTCATAATTTAAAAATCAAATAAAATATTTTATTTAAAGTATATTAATTCCTTTAAATTGACTACTTTTCTTTTTTCCCTGTTACTTTACCATTTTGTTAATTTTTTTTTGCTTGGCATACAAAACAGTAGGCTACACTATGCTATTTTCATTTATACGATGTATATGTGCACATATAAATATATGTATTTATACTTGGACTTTGCTCATATTCACTCACACTACCTCCCATCCCACTCCTCCACCCCTGCTATCATCTGTAAATTAGATAAACTTTAACTAAATCTTTAAAAATTTACCATGAACATGCTAGTATCAGTATGTTCAACCTTCCTTTACTACCTATTTAAGTAGATTAAATAAATGTCAGATTTTTAAACCTATCTTATTTTAAATGTGACTAATATATACAAATTATACATGTTATTAGGGTTTAGTATCATATTTTATCATGGCCTATAGCATACTGTAATCAAACCAGCAGCGTTTTATCCACGCAACCTCTCCTGGTCATGCAAGGAACCCTTTATGAAGGTCTCAAACACAAGTTAGAACATTAAGACTTTATCTTTCTGTGTTTGGCTTAGTTCACTTAACACATTGGGTTCTATTTATTTTGCTGAAGTGACAGGATTTAATTCTTCTTTATGGTGAAATACCATTCATCTGATGATTTTCACTCTACTTGAATCCATAGCTTAGCTACTGTGAATAGGGCTGAAATAAACTTAGACAGCAGGTATTTCTTTGGTATGTTGACTTTATTTTCATTTTCATAAAAATGTGCACCTGAAGCTGAGACAGCTGTGTTATAAGGCAGCTCTATTTTGTAGTTATATTAACTTACTTTCCCACTGAGAATCTATGCATATTTCTGATGATTAAGATGATGTTGGGCAATTTGTTTTTGCTTTATTCTGTCTTATATACTTGAAAATATGTGAAAGACCATTTGTTAAAACAAAAGATCACACCTAATAAAAATAAACATAAGCAATCAAATGAAAATCTATGAATATAAAATAAAGAAATTTACCAATGGAATCACCAAATAACGGGAAAGACAGAGCCCTAACTAGACATCTCTCCACTAAAGGAAACCTCAGTGACAGAAATGGGTTACATATATTTAAGTTGTTGGCCGAACAGGCCCCAGAGAAACCCCCCAAAGCCCAGGCTATTACCAACTTTAATGGTTACTCTTTCAAAGCTGAGGGTAAGGTTATATTGCTGAAAAGAACACCTATATAATTTAGTGAATTCAGAAAAATCAAACTGGTGCCTATCCAGAGTTTTCAGTCTTTTTTTTTAATTTTATTTTTTTCTTATCAGTTACATTTTATTAACTCTGTATCCCAGCTGTATCCTGCTCCCTCATTCCCTCCCAATCCCACCCTCCCTCCCTCATCTTCAGTCTTACTGACTAGTACCTGAAAGGCATTTTGCACATTTCCAGAAGAGAAAAGTAGACACCAACTTAGCTACAAATCTCTTGATCTACAATGGTGAACTACCTGCATGATACATTGGTGCAAGAGTGGCATAAAAGCTATGGAGGTAACCAATCACTCTCTGATTGGATTTCAGGCCCACCCCCTAAGATTGAATCCATGCCTGGAACTGCTCTGATGTCCAAGAACAGAAGACTAAATAGGCCACTGACATAGCAATAAAATTTCTCCTAATGGCATTCTGCTATACTCACAGATGAGTGCCTTGCTCATCCATCATTAGAGAAGCTTCCTCATGCAATAGATAAAAACAAATACAGATGCCCACAGCTGGACAGTGTGGATAATGTGCATACAAACTCAGATAGACGGTGGCAGCATGATCCAGTCCTGCACAGGTCTAAGCCAGGTGAAGTCCCAATGCTAAGAAGGAAAGAGACACAATTCCCCATCCTTACCCCAGAAGCTATCTCCAATTGACAGTCACTCACAAAGGAAAACAGTAGTTTTCTCCAATGGAGCATTGGCGGGTATACAAACCACACTTAGGAATAATCCCCATGTCCAGCAATAGATGCTCAACAAAAAAGAAAGTCAATGTCAGTTTTGGAAGGACGTTGTCTCCTAATGCTTTGTCTAGGCACTTAAAAAAAAAAAAAGAAACACTGCTGTTTGTTTACTTATATATTGTGGTTTCCAGTTTTGTGTTTTTGTGAACTTTCTGGGTGTGTGTGTATGTGTGTGTGTGTGTGTGTGTGTGTGTGTTCATGCATCTGTATGTGCATATCTGTGTTTCTTGTGCTTGTGTTTTGTTTGTTCTTGTTTTTGATTTACAGTGTGTTTATTTGTCTTGTTCTATTCAGTTTGCCTGTTTTTCTCTAGTTTCCTGCTGTTTCCTAATTAGAGAGAGCAAGAAAGGTTGTGGATTTGGGTAAGTGGGCAGGTAGAGAGGATCTGGGAGGAACTGGGGGAGAGAGGAAGTCATGATCAGAATATGCTGTATGAAAAATAACTATTTTCAATTTAAGAAGGGGAGAGGTTGAAGATTTGATTCTTTATCAATTTCAGTGTGGTAAAACAAAAGTGAGGAAATGAAACATGCACACTGTGGAAAAGTGGGTACTTTTGTTCATTTCAGAGAGGACCTTATATTGGTATAAAGTTCAGCATTTAGTTTCCAGCTGTATTATTTCAGATATTCTTTCTCTCCTATCCCAGCCCTCTGGGACTACACATGTAGCATTTACCAAGAGCGTGACATGCTCCTGTGATGGTGCTAAGAGAGGTCTTAAATATACATGTTATTGTATATTTCCTTTCCTCATGTGTGTGATCTTCACGAATCTTAGCTATTTCATTGCGTAATTTTAAATTTTATTTCTTAAAGATGACATTTTTCAGCCCTTTATTCTCACATTGTTGAGAAACAAAAAAAAAAAAAAACAACCCTAATTTACAAAATAAATCTTCATTCTCTTCATAATAGTCTTATTTTTTGTTGAAAAGATAAAGTATAATCTAAATGTGAGAAAATGTCAGGTACTTAATGTAGCTCTCACAATGTTCTCAACACGTTTTGTGTTTGAGACATGTGTTCTCAGCATACCACTTCGGGTTTCCATTTAACCCAAGTGTAGTATTATTTATTCACATTAAAACGTGAGAAACTGAGGGTGGGAGCTCTACCAATAAATAAGGTTTTTTTTTTCATTATTAAGCTATGAATTAAGAAAATCAAGGCCTAGACCTACATGATAATATAATGTTGTGTGATAACATAAATCTATATTATGTGGCATGAAAATTATACAGTACTTTAAAAATTTAAAATTTATTAATATAGAATTGATTATATAAAAAGATCTCACTAAATATATTTTCATGTCAAGTTGTTTCAATATTTACCATTGGTCAATTCTATATCATCCTGGTTGTATTGATTTCTATTTGCATAGAAAGATATCTTCAAGAATATTCTTCAGAATGATGATAGAGTTTGTTTTTGTATTAATAAGAAATGGAATGATGTAAAAAATTCCAGTTTTCATAAGTTTCTGCAATTATTTGACATTTTTAAATGGTCATTACTTTGCTTCGGACTACAGCTGATGATACCTGTGTTTCTGGCTTGTTTATTGTATAACAAACCCAAAATCTTACCATCGTGAACATGGTAAGTAGACATGCTGCTGCTAAGGCATTTCACCAGTCCTAAACCCTGCTTTTGAGGAGAAAGTATACAAGTAAAATTATGGACTAGTTATTCATTATTAAATTTCATTAATATTTCCTATGTTTGAATGATTTTATTAACATTCATGTTCTGTCTCAAACGCAGTATTTAATTAGTAGTACACTTACTATTGTTCCTCTGCAACATAATGTGGGAAATTTAAAAATATTTTTCTTTCACTGAATTTTTCAAGAACAGTGATCAAACATATTGAAAATACAAATGCCAGCTACATACCTATCACACATTAGTAACCCTTTTATTGCAAACACTGCCTCTTTGCATTCATATAATATGAATTATCAAATCTATATTTACTAATCGCTTTTCTTGTAACTGTGTGCCTTTATAAGAGCCAACTATACTTGGTCTTTCTTGCAGCCCTTCATCCTTATCAGCTATAAGTGTGTCTGTGAGATTTTCTTCTTAGTTCTGCATTTCTTCTGTTTATTCTGAAGTTTAAACTCATCATCATTAATTCTACAGTCTTAATGTTTCTCTTTATTGCGTTTAATGCAGATTTCTATTCTTTTATTGCAATTTTAATCTCCTTATAATCTTTATCATCCCAACCTATTTTGCTTCTAGCTGCCTCTTAGGCCCCTCCCTTCTTATCTCAACTTATTTTCATATAATCTCATCTTTCATCTCTTTACTTAGAGACTAGTTTTTATATTTTATTGAGATTACAAAGAAGACATTTCCAATTTCTGTTTCCCTTTGTAACTTTTTAAGTGTTTGCTTTCTGAATCTTAATTGCTTTTTAATTCTCCATCAAACATGCAGATTTGATATTAATATCACGCATATGACAGACTGAAGTGCTTTAAACACATCAACATGCAGATTTCCCTGATTATAAAACTATGTTTGAGCAAGTTCTAGCTATTTGGCCATGCTCAGACTTGAACTCACCATCTTCTCATTTCAGGTTCCATTGAGATTATGGATATGTGCCGCTACACCTGGCCTGACTACACACATTTCTATGTTGCATGTGAAAGAATTGACAGATTTCTATAATAAGGTAATCATGCAGGGACACATGGCTTGTAAAATGTAGGAGAAGGTTTAGAATTAAAGCATAATGACTGCCATCAAGTTCTCCATTTTCAATGTTTATAGTAAATATTTGTTATAATTATGACCTGAAAAAAATTTATTTGCGGATGATCTAAAGTAGTGAGTTGTTTTTCTTTTTTGAATCAATATTGCCAATTATTATTGAGGTTTTACTCCAAAATATAAATATGTCATCCTAAAACTCTGCTGCCCTCAGGTTTAAAGCATTC
This sequence comes from Psammomys obesus, assembly GCF_907164565.1. Lineage (NCBI taxonomy): Eukaryota > Metazoa > Chordata > Mammalia > Rodentia > Muridae > Psammomys > Psammomys obesus. Next base: position 33,582,256 of record NW_026596051.1, on the reverse strand, counting down.
CGTTTATATTTGGAAGGAGCAATACAAATTGGGGATCCTGAAATAAAATGAACATACATATATATGCATATGCATGGATACAAATGTGTGATCTTGTTCATTTCTAATGCATATATGCAAAACTACATAGATACACAGACACACATAAAACGCCCAGGCTGCTTTAGGACCAGTGCTCACATTCTGTCTAGTACAGGTATGGTTTGACAACCATTCTGTGCCTGCCGCCTGTCGTGGATTCTGCATTTCTGATCCACAGCAAAGAGAACGTGGAGGGCCTGCTTCTGCTCTGTCCTTCACATTGGCAGTTTTGGTCTTCTACAACTGACAAGTTATGTGCTAATGTCAGCTGACAATTGTGCTTCTCTTTTCCACTTCATGAATATTGTAATTAGAGGAAATTCCTCTAAGATTTTGGCAGTAGATAACTTGTCAATCTTACTTTCTTGGTTTATTATGCACTCTTGTCCCTTTCTGTGTTTTCCTAGATACTGTAACATGAAAATCACAAAGGCTAAACTTGGGAATGATCTTCACATGTTTTCTTTAGCGCCTGCTTTTCTACTGTACTCATCTTTTCCAAGTACTTATACATACACATCTAGACACACACATCAATGTGTGTGTGCACACCAACAACTGAGGAGTCTGAACATACTGTTTCTAATGTGATAACGTGTTGTTTCTAATCTGATATTGTTAGCATAATATGACAGAGAAATGGAGTGATTTCCTTGAGAAAGCTTGCTCTATCCCTTTACTCTGGCAGCCGAAGGCTGTAAAGTAACAGAAAGAGGATGCACTTTCTTTCTTTCTTTTTTTTTTTTTCTTTGTGTGTTTCTGGATATTTTTTTTAATAAAAAAATCAGGTGTCTATAGTTAGTGGATTCAATTCCAGTGATCAGCCTGTCTGTTTTTATACCAATACCATGTGGTTTTTAAAACTATCTCTCTGTAGTACAGCTTAAAATCAGGGATGCTTACACCTCTGAAAATTCTTGTACAGAATTGTTTTAGCTATTCTGTTCTTTTGTCTTTCTATAAGTTGAGTATTGTTCCTTCAATACTCAACTGTGAAGAATTGTGTTGGGATTTTGATGGGGATTGCACTGAACCTGTAGATTTCTTTTGGGAGGGTGACCAGTTTTACTATGTTAATCCCACTGGTCTATGAGCATGAAGGTTCTTTCCATCTTCTGATAGCATCTTTATTTTTCATCTTCAAAAACTTGAGGTTTTTATCATATGGGTCTTTTACTTGCTTGGTTAGACGAACAACATATGTATCATTTGTAAGTGGATATTAGCTCTAAACTAATAGACAACCATGGGTCCATAGACCCAGAGGGGGTAAGTAACAAAAAAGGACTAAGTGGGTATGCTAGGGTTTACTTTAGAAAGGAAAATAGAATAGATTTTGCAGGTAGACTTGCGGTCAGTGGGGTGGGGAACAGGAGGGATCAGGTTTGAGGGGAGGAGGGAGAAAACTGGAAGAAAGAACTGGAATTGGGGGGCATTTTCGATGATGAGATAGAAACTTAGTGCAGTGGCAACTCCATGGAATCTAGAAGAGCAACCCTAGCAAAGACTCCTGGTAATGGAGCACATGGAGAGTTTGAACCAGTCATCTTCTGAACCTTTCCTTTCCTCTCTCCTCTCTTCACTGCTCAGGGGTTATATAAGTATTGAGGGACATAATAGAGCTTGATACTCCTATGGGGGGCATAAGATCTGATTTTGCATTAACAGAGGGTTCAAGAAAGATAGAACTCTCACTACAAAATTTCTAATTTCTTACAAGACATACTTTTTTTTTGTACAGGGTATCAGTATAAAGGTAGACATGAAGGATGGTTCTGACAGCTTCAGACAGAAATCATGAACATTTTACTAGCTGTACAGAAAAGACAAGCCTTATTGTAAATCAAGGAAGAACTTAAATCAATTGTGCTACTGTTCTGGTTTGTTCTGGGATGTACAGAACATAAGCAATAAACCTGGATATTTTTAGAAGATTTCCAAACACTATGTTAAAAGAGGGGCTTGAGTTTTCCTGACTGCTTACAGTAGAAAGTAAGAGAAGAAAAATGCTTTGAAGAAGGCATTATTAAGAAAAATGTTAAACACTTGGAAATCTCTCAGGCAATTTATAGTGCAGAATGATAAAACAGGCACGTCTGAAGACTGCTCTACGTATGTAGCTAAGCAACCATTAATAAAAGTAGTATAATTGGGAACTAAGAACCTCATCATCTGTTATAGCAGAGCTATGTGCAGAGAAAGATTATACCAGCATAAACCATGCCAGCTGAAGCTAACAGAAACAGAGAAACCAGACACAGATAGAGATATCCTTCAAGGAAAGAGAGGACCCCATGAGGACTCGAAGGTCAATAGGGTGCAATTTCTATAACAGGCCTAGAAAAAGAGCTAATTTTTTAAGCTACCAAGTGTGAGATTGTCTCTCTGGTTTTACAATTCCTGGAAGCTCCCACCATTTGCTCTCCAGGAGGACCAGTATTAGTAGAAATGTGAGTGGAGTTACCACACGAAAGCAGAAGCACAGGAAAGCAATTCACCTAACTGTAGGATGGGGACACTTCTCTCATGGCTGAGAATGGAGCCAGAGACGACTCTTAACATTTGAGGAACTAGATCTGAGGACAAAGGGCTGCAGAGCTCAAATTCTGCCTTAAAGGATACTCACAGACAAGGAAACCACATTTCTCTCATAGGAAGCTGGGTCTTGTAATATTCAGCCACACAAACATATGCCATTGAAACACACCGACTCTTTCACAGAAACTGGAAGGCAATGATGGAAACTTGAGGGAAGCAAAATCCTAAACTATATCCAAAAACTAGCCATTAGCTTGTAAGTTCTTCCGAAGCTACGAGGTGAGCTAGTTCGAATTTGAGTCTCCCACCTTTTACCCTCATATCCAGTTCTTCCAGAATTATACTATACTGCTTAGTTATCCCCCCCCACCATGGAACAGGAACAGAAGCATTAATTTCAGCTCTTAATCTATAATGGGTGTTCAAATGGTCAAATGAGTTTTTCTGTGTTGTTCCTAGAGTAACAACATATAACTTTGTTGGAAGACTAATGAAACCACAGTTTTAATTTACATAATTTTCTTGTTTGAGTTACTTGATAGTGTTAAATAAACAGATAGCTAGTGTCTCCCATTGTTTCTTCCACAGTGAATCCTTTGTTCTCTGCTAACAAATTCTGCTTTGCTGTTTGGGAATTAAGTATTTATCTCAGAATGGATCACGGAACTATAAGCCAATCATTACCTCATATCCTATTGTCAAACACACTGTGGACAGTTAAACAACAGGAGAACTCAAGATGCTGTTGGCTGCATATTTTCCTTTCCAAATTAAACTTGAAAAGTTCATTATACTATCAAATTTGGTTAAACAAATGGAAAAATATTTTTAAATGATGTAGAAATCAGGAATAATAGACTAATGGCTTAGGAACCATAAATTTAGCCATTTCAAATGACAACAGCAATCAGAATTTAAAAATGGAAATCAGCTAGAAAGGAAAAAAAAATTAAAGTTTATATGTTAGCAAATTTGTGTCACTGTAACAAACATACATAAGAAAACATATGAAGGATGGGCTTATTTGACTCAAAAGTTTCAAAAGTCACAGTCTTTTGTGGGGATTGACTACCATAATGAGAGAAGTGTAAGGGAGAGGAAGTTATCTACCTCCTGGAAGACAGGAGTGTCGTCTGTGTTACAGAAGAGGTTTCCGTTATCTCTGCCATGTTTAAGGTGAGTTTTTCCTAATTACTTCAATATCTCTGAAAACACTCTATAGACATACCCAGAGGTATGATCTACTAATATCCTAGTAATATCTCCATTTAATCAAAGTGACAAGGAACAGGAGCTACCACAAATTAATTCTTTTTATAATAATTTTTATTTATTTTTATATTAATCACAGGTTATTTACTTTGTATCCCTGATATAGCCCCCTCCCTCATTCCTTCCCAATCCCACCCTTCCTCCCTCATTTCCTCCCTGCCCCTTTCCAAGTCCACTGATAGTGGAGGTCCTCCTCCCCTTCCATCTGACCCTAGCTTATCAGGTATCTTCAGGACTGGCTGCAATGTTCTCCTCTGTGGCCTAGCAAGGCTGCTCCTCCCTCAGGGGGTAGGGGAAGTTCAAAGAGCCAGCTATTGTGTTCATGTCAGAAAAAGTCCCTGTTCTCCTTACGAGGGTACCCACTTGGATACTGAGCTACCATGGGCTACATCGGAGCAGGGGTTCTAGGTTATGTCCATACACGGTCCTTGGTTGGAGATACAGTCTCATAAAAGACCCTTGTGCCCTGATATATTTTGTCTTTGTGAGCTCCTGTCCTCTCCAGGTCATACTAACTCCCCCTTCTGCCGAAGGTTTGGTTATGAGTCTCAGCATCTGCTTTGATACACTGCGAGGTAGAGTCTTTCAGAGGCCCTTTATTGTAGGCTCCTGTCCTGTTACTTGTTTTCTCCTACTTCCAACGTCCATCCCATTTGTCTTTCTAAGTGAGGATTGATCATCTTACCCCGGGGTCCTCTTTCTTTTTTATCTTCTTTAGGTGTACAGATTTTAGTATGTTTATCCTATCTTATAGGTCTAGTACCCACTTACAAGTGAGTATATACCATGTGTGTCTTTCTCCTTCAGAATAATATTTTCTAGATCCCACCATTTGCCTGAAAATTTCATGATTTCCTTGTTTTTAATTGCTGAGTAGTATTCCATTGTGTAAAAGTACCACAATTTCTGTATCCATTCCTCCATTGATGGACATCTGGGTTGTTTCCAGGTTCTGGCTATTACAAATAAAACTACTACAAACATGGTTGAATAAATGTCCTTGTTGTGTACTTGAACAACTTTTGGATATATGTCTAGGAGTGGTATAGCTGGGTCTTGAGGAAGCACTATTCTTAATTGTCTGAGAAAGCGCCAAATTGATTTCCAAAGTGGTTGTACAAGTTTACATTCCCACCAGCAATGGAGGAGGGTTCCCCTTTCTATACAACCTGTCCAGCATGTGTTGTCACTTGAGTTTTTGAAATTAATTCTTTGGGACAGAAAAACTCACTGAGCCAGCTGCATCAAAGGGAACAGTTCTGGAATAGAAAAGTTGAATCAAATTGAAGAAGGCTAAGAGGTCCCGGAAGCTTCTGCTAATATATGAAAGATAGACAATCAGGCAACACCTAGACATCCCTGCATGGTAACTTATAGAGAAGTTTAAACTATCAAGTATCTAAAACTCAAAAGTAAATGAGATTTGAGACTAGTCCTGTTCCAGGGGGTAGGACTGTAAACTTTAGATGTGTGCCTATAACTTGTAACTAAGCAAAAATACCCATAAGGGACAGGGGTCTAGAAAAGTGGGTATGGGGAAAATGGGTAAAAAGAGAGACTTTAACTGGAGAAGGGAAGGGAGAGGAGCAAAGGATATCAACAATAAACAATATAAGTATGTATGAAAAGGCCATAGGGAAACATTTCATGTTGTCTTTAAATGCATATATTGCTTGTATGCATATGAGCCATATTAAACTGACTCAGCAGTATGTGTTAAAGCACATGTGTATGAATGTCAGTAATAATTTTAGAAGATGAGGTTATGGATTTGAAGGAGTGGACCCAGAAAGGGTGGAAGGAAATGAAGGCGGAATCAGAATTATATGACTATAGTACCCATGGATGAAATTTTCAAACACACACATAAACACATGCACACACAAGGAACACGTGAAATTGGGAGGGATGTGTTTGGAGGATGTGAAGGAAACTGGATACAGACATGGGATGAATATAATAATATTTCAGTGCATATACATATGAAATTCTCACGAATAAAAATTGCAAAAATAGAGATTGACAATTTCTAACAAAAAATAAATTTCAAAATTTATTTCAAAAATAAATTCCAGAAGATTTTTGGAACTAATATACAGAAGCAAAACTTTCTTTTTTTAATGTAGGATCTAATTATTAAGCATGTGTTAGCTTCAAACTTGTTATCCTCCTGCCTCTGTCTTGTAATTCCTGCGATGACAGTCATGCGCTGCTCTGCCCAATGAGACAGAACTTTAAAAAGACCCATCTCTGCTCTAACATCTAGGGGAAACAAGCCCATCCTGACCCCTTCTCATTTGTTCTAAGTGCCACTGTCTCCTGACTTTGAATTTTATTTATTATTTCTCCCTCTGGGTTCAGGGCATACATCTGTGTCTCAGCACAACAACACTTCATAAACACTTTGTTCTCTAATATTCTTTGTTTTTTATTTGCTCATTGGTTTTGTTTTGTAACCTTACAACTTAACACTCAGTCTGGAGAGAGATCTATGGCTTAGTCTGGCTTGAGTTAGTCCTAATGAAGGTGAGAGTTCAACAGAGGATCAGCAAGTAGAGACTGGTAGGACTTATTCTCCAGGGTTTGCTTTTCATTGGCAGGAAGCCTCAGGTAAAGCCCACTTGCTAACCACTAGGAGAACAAATGGCCTTCTTAGGACCATGATGAAGAAAGGTAGCTGCTTTATTGGGATTCTTAACCTTGGTTAGAGATTCGCAGTGATGGACTGAATAGGATGTTTTCTTCCACTGATTACATTAGTTGAGACAATACCAGAGGCTCAATTCTCCACTTGGCACTTAGGTCTATCATTCTGTCTTGTTCTACTTGTCAAACAAGTTTGAAACTGTCACCAGCATCCTGACCAATTCACCCTGCCATGTCTTTCTTGGCCCAGACATCTGGAGAGTTGAGGCCCTGCCGTTAAAACTCAAATTTTCATTCTCCCTAAGTCCCAACAATGCATGGCCCTCGTTATAAGGAAAAGAAAAGAAACCCACAATATTGGAGACATGATCATCCAATCTGTGAACCTTCAATTCCCAGCCACTTTTGATTTTCTGCTTCAAAAAGTGATTATGTGTTCTGCTATGGAGTGACCCCTGTTCTCTGAACTGAACTTTTAGAGCACGTTATGTGGCTTAACTCCCTCAAGTTTTCCCTGTGCTCCCTCTGACATCAATAAGTTATCTCCATTCTCTTTGCCTGTATTCTCAATTGAATTTTCATTTCTTCTGCCTCAGCCCCTGTTCTTCTCTTGTATGGACTCCCATTCTCTAACACCCCTGATACAGCCTATATGGCTATTTTTCCTCATGGTGGCAAGGAAGAGACAGATGAGCTATTGCAAAGTTTCTTTTCAAGACTTACAATTACATTTCAACAACAACAAAAAATATTGATTGCTAAACACTGTCCCAGGTTCTTATGATAAAGTGATCAAAAATGATGATTCCTTCCCCCAGAGGAGATCACAATCATATGCAAAACCAGAAAGCTGTATAAACATGTATTTACAATGCAGTGGGGGAAAAACTCTACAGAAGATACATCCATCAAATGTCTGAGAATATAAATGATGGGAAAATACAGCTGTATTCAGGTGAAAAAAAGTATATTCTAGGCTCAATAATTAAAGTTTTTTTTCCCTATATGTACAAAGAACTTATATTGAGCTGAGGAATGACAGTAGGCTGATCTGTTTTGTATGTAAGGAAAGAGTACAAAGGTCAAAGTGAAGCCACTAGTGAGAATGTATGTTGGCCTGGAAAATTGAGGGTAATTGTTAGATAGATGAACAGAATGTGTGTAACTCCATGTGGGACGGCGGGTCCTTCTTCTTCCATGTGAAACTGGGTATCAGGTCTTCTTTATCATAGTGGAAGCATGTTATTAGAAAAACAGCTTCCAAAACTGTTTTAGCAGGTGAAGATCTTTGAGATTGCTTCAGTTTGGATGTTGAATGAGCGCCTTAGGCCCATATATTAAAGGCTTGGACTCCATGGTAGTATTCTTGGTCTTTTGAAAGCTGGGATAATGTGTGGAATTCTCAGGTCACCAGAATTATGCTTTGCCAGGGGATTGTGGACCCCCACCATCTCCTTGTTCTCCTTGCTCCCTGGCCATGAGACAAGTGATTTTCTTTCAAGATACACTCTTACCAAAACCTGTTGCTGTGACACAAACAAAAACAAGAGAGCTGACATGTAGTGGACTGGAAGCTTCAGAATTATAAGCCTAAAATAAAGCTTTCCTTTTTATAAGTAAACTATTTTCACCAGTTCATTGTAGCAACAGAAAGCTAACATAGGATTGATGCCTTCTATGTGCCTTAACTTTGGAGAAAAAAAAAAAACAAAAACAAAAACAAAACATGTTTTTTCAATTTATTGAGAAACACAAATTTTATTGTTGCACCATCAGAAATATATGAGAATATAGGATAGTTAATGGATCCAAACTATCTCTTCTATACTCATATTTTTTGAAGAACACTGGATGTAGTGTTAAAGAGTTATTTTCAATATATATGCTGGTGGCATAAGAGCCCAAATTCATGTTAAGAAAGATGGATTACTTTGGATGTAGTCATATACTGAGAAGCCTGAAGCAGGTAGGTATCTGTGAGTTCCAGTCCAAACAGGGCTATACAGAAGACCCTGTTTAAAAGATCAAAAACAAAACAAAGAAAAAATAGCAAGAAGGAAAGAGATTGAACAGATGGATGGATGGATAAACGTGAGATACCGCATTGATAATTATGATAGTTTAAATAGGATGTATCCATAAATCTTGGTAATTTGCATATTTGGTCTCTAATTGGTGGCTATTTTTAGAAGGATTAGGAGGTATGGCCCTGCTGGAGGAAGCGTGCCACTGGACATGGGTTGGAGGCTTCAGAAGCTTCCCATCATTCCCAACGTGCTCTTTCTGCTTCCTGTTTGTGGCTTTCACCTGCTGCTCCAGCCTTCTGCCAGCTTCCTCCCTTCCAGCATCCTCTTTGCCTCTGACCATAAGCTCCAAATACATTCTCTCTTCTCTAAGTTGCCTTAGTCACAGTGCCTTTTCACAGCGAAAGAAAAATAACTAATTGCTGGAGTTAGTCTTCTTAGATACTAACCATTTGTTCTCACCCCATTTTCCTTATGAGTTGACCCCAATGTTTTTCAATTATTGTACATGGCCACCCTTTTGTGCAACAGAAATACAGAAAATTAGTACATCACGAAACGGTTTTGTGATTATTACAATATAATAAAATGCTTAGGATAGTAAGTAATATCATGGTAGCTGTCTTTGAAATAAAGGTCAGCATTACACTGGTTTGCTGATTGGTGAAATTGATATAGTCTTCCTTTTATTAATAATAGTAATTAAGCGCTATTGCTTTAGCTGATCCTTTGGTGCCATTTATAGGAAAAGCCTAATGTTCTTCCTGAGCATGACTTGGCATTTCTTAGCACATCTTTGAAGGTACTGAAATCAGCACCAAGATCTTAACCCTTTAGCAGCCCATTAGCACCTAGACTTTAAATTTGTATTGTGCTTCCTCTGAAACACCAAGAAAATTGTTTTTGATTTTTTTTTTTTATGATAGAAGACCTTTGCTTGATAGCATTTTCTGTTGGAGAAAGGATGGCTCTTAGCATATTTTGCACTACTAAGCAAAGCTACCATGCTGCAAATGACAAGGACCAGCATCTTTTCCCAGACACTGAAGCTTACAGCAGACAGCTTGCTTTAACTGTGGAGATAGAACAGTAACAGGCCTACATGAAGGTTGCTGTTTGGGAGAGTCTTCTTAATATTGCAAGCAGAAACAGGACAAGCTATTTAGTGACAAAAAAATCAACTTCTCTCTCTTTTTTTACTTAATTTATTTACTCTCTCTACATCCCAATTATAGATCATAGCCCTCTCCCTCCTCTCCTCTCCCTCCTACCCCACCCTCCCTCCATCTTCCCTATCCCATATTCCTCAGAAAAATGGGAATCTCTCTTACCAGTCCTCTATCCTCCAGCCCCCACTCTCCCAAGGTCTGATCACCACTCTCATTTCTCTCTGTATTCTGTCTCCTACCTTGTTTCCTCTCTTCAACCACTTCCATTGTCTATTCTATTTCCCCTTCTGAGAGACTTAAGCATCCTCCTTTGGGTCCTTCTTGTTATTTATCTTCTTTTGGTCTATGAATTGTAGTATGTTTATCCTGTACTGTATGACAAAATCTACTTATAAGTGAGTAGATAGGTAACTCAGACCCAGAAAGACACACATGGTGTGTAATCAACTTCTCTTTTACACTCCCTTCATCAGATTCAGCTTTGAATGCTATGAAACATGCAGAAATGGGACAAGATGATCCTTGTTTGAAAATTAAACTCACAGAGGATAATTTAGAGGTGTCCTCATTCATATGAATTCCCCTCCATGTTCATTCCTGTGCCTTAAATTTTCACTATCATCTCTAATTTTGGATTAAAGCATTAAAGTCTTTCATTAAAAGAAACCAGTGTTACCTAGCAGGGGTAAAGCATTTACTCTTTGTCACTAATATCTTACTGTGAGTAATTAAAATAAGTCTTCTTCCTTCAGTGAAGCCTTAAGAGATAATAGAAGCAATGTTGAGACACTTAAAATTTCTTGCATGCTAACAGTTCCAGTGTAATTTGGTTTTTTCCCTTATTTGTTCTGTTTAATAATCTTAAGAGATGAGGAAGGTAGAAGGAAGCTGATATTCTTATTGAACAGAGGGAAACTCTGGTCCTCTGACTTGTCAATGGGTAGTTCAGGGACATACTAGAGGACTGGGTTATAGGAGGAGAGTAGAGAAAAGGGAAAGTAGGAAGTGGGTACAGCTTATGGGAGAATTTGTTTTCTTTGGACCAATAAAGGGCACACTAAAGAAAGTATACAAGGAGGGTTGAGGATATCAGGGCAGTTTAGGGCACTGAGTGATACACCCAACCAAGCCAGGTGACTTGCCTGCCTATCTTTTAGGATCTGTCAGGGGTTAAGTTCCATACTAGAAACTCATATACACTTTTACATTAGCTCTCTAATCTGAGAATATGGCTAATATCCTGCATTCACTGACCAGGACATGGGCATTTAGAAAACAAATTTAAATAATTTTTTTAAATGGCAAAATATTTTCCTACCCCTAAGCTTCAGATATTTTGGATCCACATGCTATAGGAGTACAAGAAAGCAAATAGAGAGAAGGTCACAGCAGGGCCTTGAAAACAAATTTCTCTTTCTTCACATCTGTCTCAGGCTTGTTCTCTCTGCCCTTCACCTTTCCATTAACTCTGTAATCCTACAAAGAACAGAAATGTGATCACATGCTGACCATAGTAAGGGCTTTAAAACTTCCTAGCCAGGCACTTTTCTTCATTTCAAAATTTCTATATTTCTTACTCAGATTCCTTAGAAATGAAGATGGAAATTTCCACATTTTTTTTAAACAGTAACTGTACTATTTGGGGTATAAAAAAATAACGAGTTACTTTTTCATTTTGTTTTGTGTTAAGAAGCCAGTTGTCTCTCATATTGAATAACCTTCCAGCTACATGTTGGTTGCCCTTGTCACATGTAGTTAACAGCAAGTACTCTGAGATTAACATATCTTACCAAACATTTCAGACTAGAGTTTTTTTTCTGAGCAAGGAGTCATCTAGGGGCTGGACCTACGGACCAGTGGTTAAGAGAAATTAGTGCCTGCTATGGTGGTTTTTCCTCCAGGTCCTAAGCTCCTGGGATAATGACTCATGAGACTCAAAATATATTTACAAATACCTTGACTTTATAGCTAGGCTCTTCTCTGACTAGCACATAACTTAAAATAACCCATTTATTCTAATCTAAATTCTGCCATCCTGCCTGGCTAGTTACTTATGTTCAGGTACCATGTGTCTATTCTACCTTCTTCACATTTTCCAGGGCGAACCTCCCACATCTGCTCTATCCCAGACTCTTTTCTGCCTACTGCATGTACCACCTTCTATTCTACAGGCCATTTGTTTGTTTGTTTATTTGAAAGGTGGTACATCCATAGAATACACAAGATGTTCCTTCTACAAATGCTTTTCCATATGACTTGAATTTGGTTCTCAGGATCCATGTTAAGCATCTTATTATAGCAGCCTGTAACTCAAGCTGTAAGGAGTAGGAAATCTTCTTTTGGCCTCCTCAGGCACCTACACACATTTTCACACATACACACAGAGAGACAAACATACACAAAAACAAAAATAGGCTAAATAAGTCTTCTAGACAAGGATGTGTGATGCAATGAGAAGCATCCTTATTTTCCTTTTAAAGTAGCACTTGCCTTTGCTGTAAACTGCATTTACTCTCTTTGGTTGACAGTTGACCAGATCTTGGGTGATATTTGACTTCTGCTTTAAAATACACATTAAAAACAAACAAAAACAAACAAACAAACAAACAAACAAAAAAGAGGCAGTGGTAGCTGATTTGGCTTAGAGGTGTTCTACAAACTTTCCTCTCCCTGTCAAGTGACCTTAGGGATCCTGCATAATTTCTCCACTACTCAGTGTCCTCATCTGTAAAGTGGGAATAATAACATCTAACTCACAGGGATACTGTCAGAACTAATAAACTCTGATGAAGTTCTATGAGATCCCAGGATGAGTTGTACCATGTGACTGAAAATGATTAGTGTCCTTATTATTTTGACATTTACCCATAAAGCTCATCCATCATAGACTGTTCCAGCTGAACTGGGCAGAGCACTGTATTCTGCAACTGCATCCAATGGCAGCTTGCCCTGAAGATAAAGTCTGTCACACACAATCTCTCCCCAGAGCAAGCTTAAGCTGGCTTCAGTATTGATGTAGGTGATTTGCCTGCCAGGATGAACAGAGGCAGCTTAACTAGAGCTAATTATGGCCATCCCTGGCTCCCAAGCCGGAAGCTCACCTCTGATCATGATGGGGTATGCAAAGAAGCTCTCGCTGAACAGGAGAACAATGGGGCAGAACTTTCCACACACTGACACAGGCAAAATTACGAAGAATGCCAAAGACACCCCCAAGTCAGTCTTAGATAAACACTTCTCTAGAGAAGAAGACAATCCCAGAGGATTATTGTTCTTGCAGATTGCTTTGCTGGAGGCTTGTCATTTATTTATTTGAATTGTTGTTGCTGCGGCACAAATGTAATACATTTGTTACTAGGATAAAAGTGAAGAGATGAAAAAAAAATGACACGAGATAGGTGCTGTATTCCTTGGCTATCACAAGCGCTTTGGATCTAAGAAGAGAAATGTGAACAAACAAGATAAAAGTAGGAGCAGTTGAAAGTTGAAGGTGCTAATAGCTAAGAACTTGGTGTGGTATGACTGACACTAATGATGACATAAGGTAAAATGCATACGGGTATGTTTGTCCAAAGAGACTAATTTCATGACTTCTACTTTAATGTAAGTCACCATCTTTTCTGATTGCCTACAATGAAAACTTTTCAACTGGTTGAACCTGTTTCAACCTTCACTCCCTTATATTCATTTGATACACACCAGTTTACTGAGAACAAATTATAGTTTTGTTTATATTGTTCAGAACCCTCTCAGGCTCTTAACTATTGCTTCCCGTTTCTATTGTTCATATTCAATCTTTTTTTCCCCAAATATGCCTGTTCATTAAAGTTGAGCTTTAATGTTAGTTGTCTCAGGGCTCTTTAGAAGCCAAACTTTTATGTGTCTTGGGGCTTTTATAACTATCTTTCTTTCCTGTCTGAGTTGGATCACTGTCTAGACCCCAATCCTTATCATTTGTCAATGCAAAAGTAAATCATCTCTTTTCCTTGCCAATGTGTTAGTCTTATTGTACTCTTTCATGGGCTTTTTTACAATCTGTAAGCATGCATTCATTCATGCATGCATGCATTCATTCAGGCCTTCACGCATTCATTTGTTCCTTGTTAACTTGTTAGCTAGTTTTGCCTCCAGAAGATAAGGTCTTATAGAGAAAAAACTTGTCCTTAAGCCTGGCATTTAGGATGGCACCCAGCACACACAAATGCTTAATGTTGCTTGTTGAGTCACAACTGCTTTTATTGAGTACCTCCTATATGTCACAAACTACATTGTGTTCTTTATACACAGATCATACATTCTATTAAAAACATGGAGAAGTTGGGGTTAGCTGCAGTTGTTATACAGCTAAAGTGAAGCTTAGGAACACAGATCTGTGCAGAAGATCACAGCATGGTATTACATTTATTTTATTTAACTGTGTTTATCTTAGTTTTTTTTCTTAACCCAGCTAGCATATAAATAATTGAGACTCCATATTTGTTTATAATTTGCTTCACAACACAAGAACTGAGCAGTTATTACTCTATTCTTAACCCTCTGGGCCAACTTGGTTTCCTACCTGTGCACATCCCAGATTACTTGTACTTTGTAGTTTTCCTGCTGAGCTCTTCTGATGTCTCCTTGACCTCTGCCTGAGGGTGAATCCCCTGCTGAATCCCCTACACCAGTCCTCTAACTCCTCCTCTCCTGGCTGGCAGGAAATCCAACTCCTTTCTCTACTCTGCTTAGTGATTGGCTTTAAGCTGCTTTATTGACACAACAGGGAACCATCAGCAAGCAGTGCTTATACAACATAGAGATAGGAGATTCTCAGAAGAAGGTTTGCAACCAGATACACACAGGGGATGCAGAAATCAGCATTTGAATTATACAATAACCTGATGCCTACAGCATGGAGTTGGTGCACTGTAACATGAGTTTTGTTTTTTTTTTTTTCTTTGCCTTTCAAGCCAGTCTGCTCCCACTGTCCTTAGAGTTGAGTTGAGTATAGAACATGCATGGGCTTCGAGGCATTTTGAGCATTTTTCAATCTAGGAGCAAGATTCAAGCTGCTAACCACCTTGTAGAGGGCCCAGGACTTTGTGAGCAATTTCTATGAAATTTGGGGTATATAGGCATACAAAATAGGCATTTAAATAAATAATTTATTTACTCATACTAAATCACAAATCAATTTATTAGTTCTTTGGTATACATATAATCTCACACTTATTAAATATGAACCAAATTTGCATACTAATGAGATGACACATCTATTTCTTTCTCACATACATAATTAAATGTTGGTTGAATATTTGATACTGAAGAATACAGAGAATATTCACTGTTTTTCTGAGTTGACTAATATTTTGATTTATAACTGTCAGTGCTGAGAATACAGCGTCACATACATACACATTTTAAAAAGGCAGAAGTGTATGTAGAGCCATTTCAGAGACTGCTGGAAATTCTGTCCTAATCCCAAGCCAAAATTCATTTAATGATTTTGAATCAAAATCAAGTCAGTAATTCAAACAGAAAAATGTAAACCAAACATTCTAACAAAACACAACTTGAAAATACTAGAGTTAAGTTCCTGCATGCTGAGCAATGATATTTGGGAAAGATTAGAGATCTTTGCTTTCTGTAATTATACCAGAACCTTGTTTTTCTGTAATTATGCAGAACCTTTTCGTATATGCAAAGACACTGCCGTTCCTTATATACAGTCATCACTGATGGGAGCCAAGGTGTTTCAGGAGTCTGGTGGGAGGCACGAATATTGCCAAGTGTGTGTGTGCTGTGTTCAGAACCAAGGCTTCTGGGAAGTGGCACCATGGAAAGACTTTCAGACACACCGCACATTCATTTCCCATTTGATTTTGAGTTGAGTTTTCGCCAACATGAGTTCAGAGGTCAGTTGCTGTTGACAAATATGTTGCGGATTCCACATTCTGCTATTCAACCCTAGGTAGGATTATCATATACAGTTTTTAGGAAGCTTAGCTCTACAGGAGAATTAGTAAAGACCTTAAAAAAATATGAACCTGAGCCACCTCTTCATTTCATCTTAAGAAAATTTCTCACTTCTTTTCAAAGCACTACTTGCCTGAGGCACCTCTGGGTTTGCCTTTTGATTGCTGTTTTCTGGAGGAAAGTTTAGAGAGCACAAAAATCATTTCTCTTGTAGGGTCACTTGATTTCAATTAAAAACCCTGAACATTTAACAGTATAAGTACCTAAAGAGAGAAAAAAATTCTGCTTAATTAAAGTGTAAAGAGACTGTGACTTTCCCTGAACTTTGGCATTTTACCTGTGATATTTTATGTGTGTGTTGAAGTGCTTGCTTTCATAATTAAGACAAACAAACATGATCAGTTTTCATAAATGAGACAAACTTCCAGGATCACCATAGCACTTCTTCAGTCCTTTCAATAACTTGTATGTATGTGAATAGAGACTTCTAGGATCACGTGGACTTATATAATTTATCCTAAGATTGTTTCGCTGTTTGGTCTGCAGTCAACTTGGAAGGTAGAAATAGATGCAAAGAGAGACATAGATGTATTTAAAGCATCAGATCTTGACTAGATGAATGGGGACAACCTCAAAGACACCTGGAGATGGAGCTACAAGCATGGTGGTAACAACTGTGGGTTGCTGCAAAAGGGAGCCTGAATGTGGGGGCTCACACCTTTAATCCCAGCACTTGAGAGACAGAGACAGGAGGATGTCTGTGAGATCCAGGCAACCCTGGTCTACAGAGTAAGTTCCAAGACAGCCAAGGCTACACACTAAACCCTGTCTCAAACAAACAAACAAACGAGAGTTACTTAAAGTGAGATGTGCTCAGATGTCAGAGGTCACCACCTTGAGATAAGCCGTGTTTTGAAAGCTGCCGTTAGTGTCTGTGGGCTGTACTGCACTGCTGGTAAAGAGAGAGGGGTGACTCTACATCATTGCAAAGTGGTCTTTCTTAGTCTCATAAGTAATTTATCTGTACCCCTTCTTGGGAGGTGGCATTTTACATATAAGGGAAAGAGAGGCTCAAGCAACAAGAGGAAGTCATGAGAGACTTGATTGGTTTTCATTTAGTGATTCAGTGTTCCCTCCACCACACTGTGGGATCTTTGGAAAGCAATATTTGTAGCATAATGCATAATCTTCCAAGGGCCAGAGGTGTGCAAATAGGAGCTTTGTTTTGTTTTCCTTTTTGCTGACTTTATGAGATGGTCTTCTTTCTTCAAATTTTAATGTGCTGTGTCAGGAGAAAACATATAATGAGTGCTCTGGATTTTCTGTCTTTCGAGCTGATTCTGTAAGATGTGTCACATGCCTCTTCCTTAGAGAGAGTAATTAATGGGGTGTATTGTTGTTTCCATCTGATATCATCTCAGGACGAATTTTGTTTTGGGCAAACAGCGTGGGAGTGAAAAAAGCAGGGGAGCGACACTGCTAAATTTCTGCATCAGTACTGAAGAATTTTTCTAATAGAATGTGCAGTTAAATAATAATTAAAGGGAAATACCCCTTGATCTTCATACAGAGAATTTCTTATTGAGCTTGAGTAATAATCCTTTCAGCAAGGTCATTGTCCCTTGATGTCTGAGTACAGACTGACAGATTATGGGTGGGGTAGGTGTGACAGACACTGAAAAGGCACTGCTCCTTCAGCATCAAGCCAGGAAACTGCACTTTAGACAGGCTCAGTGATCAGTTCATCCAAGCCACATAGGGCTCCTCAGGAATTATTACTTTCCTCTCAGGTAAACATTATATTTGGTTACAGTCAAGCAAATAGAGAGGGGGAAGGTGTATCTCATTTTATTACCCTTTTGTGTAATAGTAGTAAAATTTTTGTAGGGAGGATTGCATACAGTAAAGCAATCATTTGTCAAAGGGTAATCTTACTGAACTGATGTCTTCTCTTAAAAGAACCCTTGTGTGCCATACAGTACACAGTGTGTATAACGAGTTGGACTCCAGGGTTAGATATCCTTGTTTCCTCAATTACTAGAGTTTTCCGAAGTCTCTAAGGAATGAAGATTAAATCTTTATTGTCAGGAAGCACCATGTTGCACTTTATCCTGTGCTTGGACACATTTGTTAGTCTAGACTCAGCTTTCAATTTCAGAATTTATAAAACATCACTGACAAAACAGAGAGACAGGCAGCTAAAGAAAGAGAGAGAGAGGCAGAAAAACAAAGAGACACCATAAAAAGACAGTGACAGAGAGACAAAGACACACAAATATACAGAGACACAGAAAGAGATGCAGAAAGAGGTGTGACACCAAAGCTGACAACAGAACAGTTGAAAGTAGAGAAGAAGATGAGGAGGTATAGGAGGGGGAGGAGGAAGAGGAAGAAGAGGAGGAGAAGGAGGAGGAACAGGATACAGCAGTAGCAATATCCAGGGAGTATGCAATGCCTTTAAAAAGACTCCTTGCTTGTAATCATAGTTTGACTCGTATAAACAGTGTGTCCTGTTGGTGAGCGACACCTGGAGTAATGTTAGTCATTAGTTACCTGGCTTGACTATTCACTATGCCATAAGAAAGCCAGAATTGGTATTTGTAATGTATGTGCTTGTGTTTTGTATGGATGTAATGGAGGCTAGAGGTCAACTTTGGGTGTCATTCTCATTTTTTTTTTTCATTCTTCTCTTATATATGACATCCAAACCACAGTTTCCCCTCCTTTATCTTTTTTCAGTCTCAGCTCCGCCCCCTTCTTTCCCAGATCCATTCCTCTTCTGTTTCCTTTCAGGAAAGAACATGTCTCCTGGAATATCAACCAAACATAGTATACCAACTTGCAATAAGACTAGAGAATGACACCCAAAATCCTATCCTCATTGTATGTATCTGTTGAGCATCATTGTTTAGGCATTACCCATCACTCTGTTTTTGAGACAGGGTCTCTCACTTCCCTGGAGCTTACCAAGTAGACTAGATTGGCTGAACACCAAACCCCAGTAATCTTCCTCTTGCCACCTCTCATCATAGGGGTTACAAGTCCATGTGGAAGCACTGAGCATTTTTGACATGGCTTGTGGGGATCCAATTTATGTTCTTATGTTTTTGTGTCAAACATTTTTTTCCTACTGAGCTATATCTCAACTCTCACCCAGAATCAATATCTTTAAACCTTGGTTGTCAGTGGAGAACTGGCATGACTCATGTAGTAGATGAAGAGAAGGGAAGAAGTTATCGAAAGTAGCTAAAGATAGAGTGACAGGGACGGAACACCGCTAGATAAGCACTCACAGCAAGAGTGAATCTGAAGAGGAAGGTAATAGGCAATTTCGATGACATGGTCATTCAAAAATTCAAGGTTGGAAGAGCAGTGTGAATTACACAAAATATCAGTAAAGTTTATATCTAGTCTTGATGATACAGATTGCCAGCTTCCGCCCTGATATATGAAGTAATTGAATGTTGTTGCTCACAATCCTTACAAGAGGCATTCAGGCAACTCAAGCTTTAACTGGGTTTGCAGGGCAACACTCCACTCTGTACTTCTCAGAGGAAGATGAATCTGCAAAAACACAGCCTGGACCTGCTCACTGGGAGCAGATGCCTTAAAGAATCAAATAGACTGGAACGCTAGCGGCTGGTCTCGGTCCGTTCAGCCTGCTGTGACAAAAATCTCAGAAATGGAATGCTCATAAACAAAGGGAATTTATTAGTTATAGAAATAAAAGCTACCAAGTCCAAGATGAAGGCATAAGCAAATTTGGTTTCTGGCCAGGGCCATCTTCTCTTGCATATATATATATATATATACATATATATACATATATATATACATATATATGTTCTTATAATGTCTGTGGGCAGTAGCTGGAGCAAACACACTAATTCCACATAAGAGGTAAATTGTTCACGACCCAGTTCTCCTCCGAAGGCCGCCTCCCAAATACCTTTGGGGTTAGGATTTCAATACAAATATTTGTTTAAACTGTTCAATACCCTTAGCCACCAGGGACATGCAAATGAAAAGTATTTTGAGGTTCTATCTCACCCATTAGCATGGTTCTCATCAAGAAGACAAGTGACAACTAACAGTGCTTGCTGAGTCTGTGGAGAGAGGGGAACAATGATTCAACTGGTGAGAATGTAAACTGGTGTAACTCCTATGGAAAACAGTGTATACACTTCTTCAAAAGCTTAAAGTAGAACTTTGATATGACTATACTACTGGGGATATAAACCAAGTACTTTATGTCCTATATTCCCATATTCAGTTCTTCTCTACTCTCTGTGGCAAGAGGATGAAATCTGTATGCCCACCAACTGAAAAACTGATAGTGAAATTATGGTATAGATACACAGTAGAATTTTAATAGGTCACCAACAAAAATCAAATTATGAGATGCTCAAGAAAATGGATGGAACCTTAGAACATTATATTAAATGACATAACTCAGGATCAAAAAGACAAATATTGTATGTTCTCTCTCAAATGCAGATCTTAGTTTCTTTTGTATAATGAATGAGTGTTATCGTACCCTAAAAAAAATGTCCCAGAGAGGGAAAAAAGTACAGGTTCTTAGGCTCTGAAGAGGTGGCAAGTGTTATAGAATATATATGATAGAAAAGTGGAGAGGGGAATATTCAGGGCTAAAAAGTTTTTGGGGCAGAGAAAATGGGGAGAAAAAAGAGATTTGCAGAGAGAGAGAGTCAATGAACCTAACAGTATGGAAAAATCCACCTGAAAATCTCATATTTAGTAAATTAATTAAAAAAAAACAGTTTTTTACTGGAAGTAACCTTTGTGTTGGGGGCAAGATACGCCCCAAACCACATGTTATTAAATGAAAACTGAAGTGCCAGGGATGTGGTACTTCCCTATGAATCATTGGTCAGGAAGGCCTCTGAGGTCATCACATTATACAGACAATTGCTACCTGCTGTAGGTTGCCCATTAGACCCAGTTGGTAAGAGTCTACTGCTGAGGACACAACATGCCTGAGTCACAGGACACAGAGAAATAACGCAGACATGAGTTGGAAGCTGTCTCCCTGCTGGCTAATCCTTAGAGTTCTAGCAGTTCCTACACAGGGAAAGAACTGACATCAACCATTTTACTCAGTTGTGAACGCCACGTATAACAATGTTGGGGACACAGATAAGCACTAGGGAAACCAGGAAAGTTAAACACAGTGTTGCCTTTTCAAAGGAATAGATACATAACCTGTTTTCTGTCCAGAGGCTGGAAATGGATATGGTTAATAGTCTTGTGATTTCTGGGCTATCTGTAGGACCAGGCTATACCTGGCTCCCCCAGAATCTCCTCCCAGTCCCACCCACAATCTCTCTTCTCGCCCTATGCCCCTTTCCCTCATCAGTCTATCTGACCCTAGCTTATCAGGCCCCATGAAGGCTGGCTACATCATCTTCCTCTGTGGCCTGGCAAGGCTGCAGCCCCCAGGGGGAAGTGATCAAAGAGCTGACCACTGAGTTCAAATAGGGACAGCCCCTGTTCCCATTACTAGTCACGTTTAACCCCTTGCTCTGCAGATGGACAGTACAAGTGACTTGTTTCTACGCAGCAGTGAATGAGGAGAGAAGAAATAGTGATTCTACAGTGGAGGGTGCTGATGAGCATTATCTAACCCACTGAAAATAAATAGAATTCAGCATAAGCCATGTCTGCTAGTAGCATGTCTTGCTGATGTGTTTGATGAAAAATGTCCTTTTGTTTCATGGTCCTCCTCCTAATTCACCATAAGCCCAGTCTAACTGAGAAAATTTCAAACTCCAATTGAAATACCTTCTGTCTAATATTCAACAAGGAATCCTCAGAAGCAGGATCTCTCAGAGAACCCAAATCTTCATGTTATATAAAAACTTTGGTCTATGTGAGCAATAGCTATTGCACATAAAATTTCATTATAAGACAATATACAAATCTAAGCTTACTTTTCAGAAACAAGGACAGTTAAAACATTTGATCACTATTTCTTAAAATGCACAAAGCACATGCCCATTAGTACACTTCTCATGCTTTGTGTCAACGGGATATCCATCCTTAGCCATAAAGCAACTGATTTCAGAAGTGTTTCTTTCATGTATTACTGATCTGTATTCTATCAGGCCACCATTACAGGCGGGTTTGAGTGTTACCCATGCTCTCCTTTGCCTTGGGCTTTTGCGTTTATTCAAGTTACCCAGGAACAAAAATAGCTGAGGTCTTGGCAGGATCCATTCTCTTTTGCTATAGGGAATACTCACTATTTAGCAATGAGCATTTTCAAATGCAAATGACCCTCCAAATTAGGGCAGTCCTCCTTCTTCAAGCCACTACTAAACTACCACCTGCGTGCGTTCCTATTCAGAGCTGCTCAGCTCAGCCCATATGCATCTCCTCTAGTGTTTTATTTGACAATCTGCTTCAGCTTCACAAGGGAGCTAGCAAATTATGTATTGCTCATTTTGTCAAAGTCATCATTGATGACAATTCCGGCATCAAGAGGCTCATTTTATTCTGCAGATGTTTTTATCAAATAGAAGATAAATCATGGTTTCCTATTTTGTTTTGTGTTGTACTTCTGGGAGTAACAGAGGGTACAAATCAAAACCTTTTCATTAATAAAGAAAAGAAGGAGGATACCTTAAGGATCACCACTGTAAGACTTTCAGGCATTCAGCACACACACTGGTAAGTGATAATATTTAGCATCAGTGTAGCAGGCTGCACGGAATGGTGATGGAGCCAGGGAAAGGTGAGGCAGAAGAAATCTTAAGTTGCTAGATTCATTTCCTCCAATTACATTAGGAAGGCTAGCCCTAACTCTATTGAGTTTCAGTAAGGAAAAATATTTACTGTTTATTTTCTAAAAACCCATCCTGGCATCTTCCTAGTAAAATAAATAATTAACCTCATTGGCAAATATTTCACTGTGAGATGCTGCCTAGATGTTCTTGTAGAATGAGGTTGGGATTTCTGATTTTTAGACCTCAGCACCAGGGATCAATGAATTTATCTTATGGTCTGCAAAAGAGTTGGATGAGAATGGAGCAAGAACAGAACAATAAAAAACTAAACAAAAAATCCATAAGACATGTGAATCAGTCTTCACTTGCTGAAAGGTAGACAAAAGTAAAAACAGTAAAAGGATTCATAATACATCCTGAGCACAGACACAGCACATGCAAGGCATTAATATTCTAATAGGATCCCCCATGCGTGATTAAAATGGACAGGAAGGCTTCATTGCAGCTCCTCAGAGTCCCAGTGAAATATGGAGTTCACTGGGGTTGAAATCAGAAGAGAATGAACACATATAAAGTAAATCAGGGTCCTCCATGATGGACTCACATAATGAAAGCCAGTCAAGAATGGAGATAATTTTTTGAAAATCTCTAGAGGATCCTGGGAATCAAGAAAGTTTTAGGGATGTAGTTGAAAAGTGAAAAGTGAAAGAAAAAAACAAAACAAAACAAAAACATGAATAGAGCTTTGCCTTCAGATGGAGCACCATTATTTACAGTGATGTCAATTACGAGTAGCTGGAGTAGCACGAGTTTATAGTAATGAGGACACATATTATCACTCACTTTCCTCAAAGCCACATCTTCAGATTGTATTGCATTTGGTAAAGAAAGGGGAGATCACAGAGGCTGTGCTGTTTTCTAGAATACGCAACTGCCGCCTTCTGAAGGCAGGCGGTGACTATGAGCAGTTTGACTTTGATGCTCCCCTTTAAGAAACTGCATGATCTAGTATAACAGTTTTATCAGGTTGGCTGATATACTAGTTTCATCAGTTTATTTATTGGCATGCTTGTTCACCATCATCATCTTTTAATTAGAGGTTTGCTAAGTGCCAAATGAAAGGAAATTTTATATGTATAGAAATATCTATGAGATAATTTGTATCAACAGGGGATTAGGGTACAAACTTTTGGGGGTTTGTTTTCTTACCACCACAGAGAGCCAGGTTACTTTTGTATTCTAATCTCCCTTTCAAACCTTATCAGATCTTCTCTAGGAAATGCTTATTTTTACATCAATGTTGCAAGTTAGTATGTAAGGGAGATATTTTTTTCTTTATTTCCCAATTTTATTTCATCAAATCTGAATAAAACCTAAGCTGGTCAGTGTATAAAATATGTACAAACCCAGCTACTGAAGTAACTATCTGAGTTTATTTCCTTTTTCTCACTACATTTTACATCTCTATGATTTAATACTAAATTTAAAGCAAAATAACCCCAATAACAACAATAACAAAAGAACGAGAAAAGCAAATGAGATTTTAACAAGCTTTCAATAAACTGACAAAAGGAGATGGGGAACTCGAAACATGAAAATACAAAGCAGTAACTCTGCCAAGAAACACAGCCTCTAAATGGATCCTGAATGAGGAATTTACTTATTTATTGGCATCTTTCAGTTCCGTTTTGTATTGACTATTTTTCTCTCTCTCCTGCTGAAGGCACTTGATTTCTTGCATGGAGTGGTGTTTCTTTTCATTTTGCTTGTTTGTTTGTTGCTGTAACATACAAACTCCTTATTTTAACATCTATATGCTCATATTTTTCAGGCACCATTTACATTTTTTTTCTTACAAATAATAGAAATCATGGAAGAAAGACAGAGTTATTTTTAGTGTGCAAATAGCTTAAGACAGATCGTAAAGTCCCTAGTGATCAAGGGACTACATAATGCTGACTGGCTCCAGCAGCGACAGCAAAAAATTTCATAAGCCAGATGCTTAGCTTTCAGCACAGCCTATCATTGTATCCTCACCATGTGAGAATCCCCCATCACCATCCCGAAAAGCTTACTGTCATTCTGACCCTCGGAGAGCTTCTGCCACTTCTGGGATACTATTCCTGCTTCATTCTGTCCACAGCTGCAGATAACTCAAAATGATGAGGATAAATGACAAAGAATAAAATGACAAGGATGTACTAGAAAAGATAAATGGGCATTATTCCTTTTTACCAGACATAAGCAAATTCAGATAACAGAATTTCAAAACAGGAGACATGAAAGGTCTCTTGAATAAGATGCTGTCATTTGTAGGGTGAGAACTTAGACCTTCTTGCAATCAGAAGAGGAGAAAAGGGCTGTTGGAATTTTCCAAAGAGCTTTATTGGATTGTTTTATGAATTAAATGTTCAAATTGTTGTGAGTTACAGTTCTTGAACCTGAGGCAATGTTAGCTCAATTTTTATTTTAATTAATTGACTGGCTTTAGTAATCTCTTCTCAGTCCCTATGGAAATTTTGTTATTTTTTTATATCATAAGCTCAGCTGTTAGTGGACTCTCTATTTTTTAAAACTATATTTCATACTCAATATGTGGAGGTAGTACATCAGTCTCATGTACATAAAAGTTAAATCTAATATAGATTTTGTTGAAAATATAGATTATGTTGAGAAAAATCATCTACATGAATCTTAAAAAAAATCGACTAACCAACCACAGAGGTAAACCAAATCAGGGTCTCTTAAAAAAAATGTGAGTCATGTGAACCCAGGAGACTATAACATGTGACAGAAAAGAATAAAATAATCTAGCCTGAGGGCTGAGCAGGTGACACAAACATGCTGCCTGAACTGCTATCGCCAGCTTCTGTAGGCTGGGTGGGTGTCTTACTACAACAGACAGTTATTCTTTCATGAAAGGATAAAAATCTAAAATACAAGGCCAGGAGAGCCCTAGGTTCCTCTTTAGTCCCTAGTAGAGAATCCTTCTTTGCCTCCTCCAGCAATATCTGGCACTTCTTTCTTGTGGAAGCATTGCTTCTGTTTTCCCGTTCTTTTCTACTGTGGCCCTGTCTCCCTATGCCCCAACCCTCCTGTTCTCATCACATCAGTGTACGTGTTAGTGTTAGGGCTCACTTGTGCAGGAAAAACTAACTAGTTTTTTTCCTGAGTTTCCAAACTAACATTTCTGTGACCTCAAAAGGTGTGTATATTTGTCCCACATGGAAAGCAGTTTGTCAGTTCTATAGTAGACACCAACTGGATCACCTCTAATTCAATTCATCTGAGACATGATCTATCACTATCTCATAGATCAAAACCTATACACTGGAGATTCAGACATCCAAACAAACACTTACTGCCTTAGTTGTGAGAGTTGTTAGCTTATGGTTATTTTAACTCTGATTCTGAGTTTGTTCAATGTGCTTAAGTGGCTCCCAGAATCCAGTTAAATGCAAATGTTCAGCTGTAATAGTATTTAAAAGGACACAGACAAACAGAGGGCTAGGTATTCCTTTAGGAAAGAGACCTTCCCTGCCTTCCCTGGACATAGCACCTTCCAGGTTGAGCTCAATAGAAG
Organism: Psammomys obesus; assembly: GCF_907164565.1. Lineage (NCBI taxonomy): Eukaryota > Metazoa > Chordata > Mammalia > Rodentia > Muridae > Psammomys > Psammomys obesus. Next base: position 33,556,242 of record NW_026596051.1, on the reverse strand, counting down.
GATTCTGAACCCTGTGCTTTTGGGGCTTTATGGATGCCTACTTACCTAGGCATAATTGGTTAAATCACTGGCCACTGGAGAGCAACTTAACCTTTAATCTCTCTCTCCTCTTAGGAGGTTGTAAAATAAGGTTGAAAATTATTACCTTCTTTCTTATGAGGTACCCTGTGTGTCAAGCTAACCATGGTCCTCTAAGGGACTTTCAGCCAGTAGCCACCAACCCAGTAACTTATACAATCACACTGAAATTCCATAGGCTTTTTTAGTTGTATGTTAGAAATAAGAACAGAGAAATATGTATATATCCATCTCATACATATACACATATATGTATATGTATCTATCTTAATTCAATATGATTTCATCTTAAATGATAATATATCTGAATATTCTCACTTCAAAGAGAGTCATTATTCAATGGTTCTAATTGGACACGTTTGAAGCACACTATTGGACCAAGCACAGTACAGGCTAAGTTCCATTTGGGGTGGCATTTCAAATTAACATGTCTAAACACAAACACAACATTTCACATCTCAGAAACGGGGCTTCTAGGAATTTCACACTTCATTTTGAATGATACAGGGAATGGCATGAGGGACTTCAGAAGAGAAGTGATATGATTTGACCTGTGTTTCAAAAAAACTCTCACCAACTGGTATTTAAAATACAACCAATATCATCACCATTTTACTTGAATAACAAGAAAATCCTTCCATTTCTCAAAGCAAGAAAGTTAAAATTGTTCCTTTCTATAATTTTCTTCCATTGACCATATCCTTCATATCAAAAAATTCTCTGATTGTATCTGAAAATGTTAACTGGAATCTGGTTTTTCCTACCCCTTCTCAGATGCTCCTGTATGAGGAGCTACCATGTCCCATGGACCACCTCACCAACTTAACTCATCTCTACCTTTTCCAGTTTTATTTTAAATACCAGATGGTCAGTTTTTTTTTTTAAACATGGGTCAAATCATATCACTTTTCTTCTGAAGTCACTCATGCCATTCCCTGCATCGTTCAGAATAAATCGTAAAATTCCTAGAAGCTCCGGTGCGGCCCTCTTCCCCACCTACCCGACTTTACCTGCCTTACTTCCCTTCTCTTCTGCTCTACTTACTTTCCCTGATCATTTCTATCTCACTCTTTCTTAGTCCCTCTGTCTCCCTGTCCCTTTGTCTCTTTGTCTCTCTCTCCCACACAAACTCACTACATATGCACTTGCAGACACATATTTTCGTTTTTATTCCTAAATTAGGTATATGTGTGGCTACTTCCTCCTTTCAAAAACTGTTTTGAAATCACCAAAGCCTCAAACTGACTTAGCCATCAAGGATAAGTGGAACAAAGACATGTTTAAATTGATTCACTATAGGGGATTTTAAAGAAATGTCTCATTTCTATCATTTGGAATTTCAAGAATAATGGCAGCATTATACTTTCAAAATACCTTTACACGTGTATGAGACATTTTGTTAAAATGCATTTTATGTGATATTGTAGCGTATGTCCACTTAGTGAGGCTGCTGTACATGAGGATATTAAAAAGATAACCTTTGACATACTACATGGGAGAGTACATTATGTAATTACACTACACGGAGTAAAGAAAAACCCTTTACTTTGTCCTTCAGCTTAAACATATTAACTCTGAGTGACAAATTCTGGTCTCACAGTCCCCTCAGTACTTTACACGGGAAGTGTGAATTTAGAGAAAGCTGTAAGTCTCTTCAGAAATACTTCAGTCCAGTAGCCTGTCATCTGTAACCTCAATTCATTGTTTGAAAGACATAATTTAATAAATTATTTTCATGCAGTAAAAGAACTGAGGAAATGCTAGATGAGTTTAGATAATTAATTAGCCATGAATTCAAATGCCATGAGGACTTATGTATTGAACCAAGGAAAGGAACAAACAGGGTGCTAAACAAAAGACATTTACCTTAAAGGAGAAATTGTGAAATAATTATCACAGGGAAAGCAAAAGAGGACAAATTCAAGAAGGCTATGGAAGCAAACAATGAAACAATAGGAAGAAAATGCAGTTAAGAAACAAATAATGCATAACTTAAACTGAAAGTCTGTGAGGGACATGACAAGTGAGTTTGAGGAAACTGCACGGAGCAGAACAGACCAACGTAATATTTAAAGTTGATTATGAAATTTTTCCCAGTGTGGAAGACAGAAAAAAAGAAATATAACATATGTAATAATAAAAAAGCAGTTTTCTATTCTGCAGATGAGAATTCAGCATATGGTGATATTTTAAAAATTAAAGTAGAGGATACAAAAGCTATCTTGAAATTTAGGGAAAATCTTCATTTGCACATGAAAATAAGGTAAAATAATTAAACTCCTCTCCCCAGTTCTCATCAAATCATGCTGGTAAAATAACTGAACGGTAAGGGTAAGAAAAAATACCACTATGAAAAGCAAAATCATGAAGCCTATTTCCATTTTTAGAGGTTCAGGTTGTTTGCAATAATGCTTTTCAAAAGTTAACAAACATTCTGTAAAGTATACTAAAATTTAATTTCATCTATTAAGTATGTGGGAAGAAACTGAAGAGCTCCAAAGTGAAAAGTGTGCTGAAATTTAGGGGGAAAGAGCTAACTGGTACCCTGAAATTGTGAGAAAAATATTTATTCTGGGAACATTTGCTGCTGCTTGGGTTTTTGGCCAACAGATCCCATCTCACATGGAACTGAAAACATTCCACTTTGCCTATAGAAGATAAATGGTGAACAAGGTGTCACTCTGTCCTTGGGGATCTGAGGTAAATTGTCTTAGTCTTGAAGTGATAACTGAAAGAAAAGAATTAAAAAAAATAATAACATCAACTGTTTTCTGTGGAACTGTGGTCCTAGCATTTCAATTGCTCAGGTTTGTTGACTTGATTCACATAGTGTAGAGATTCTAGCTAAACTCCAGCTTAGATTTAGGGTTACCATAGATGCATAGAACTGGTTACAAAATAATTTTTTTCCTACTTCACAGAGAATCCAAGCCCAATAATTTGTTTTCAAAGACAATGAGCAGTACACAATAAAAATATCCAAACATAATATGAAACTAAGGGCAATGATTGAAATCAATAAATCTTTGTTAGATGGGATGCCTAAGGATTTTAAACATTGAATTAGTCTGAGATGTTTTATAAATACATTGTGTTTACTTTGGTCAAACAAACCAAGACATACAAACCATGCATAACTGGTGGCCATAATATGTATGTACAAAGGAAAATTGTACAAAAATTTAAAATGACAAAAATTAAAAATCTATTGAAAATAATTTTAAATTTTCTCTTAAAATCTACTTCCTTAATATACAATCCCTTTAAATAAGCTTTACAGGGTTATCCTTATCTATATTACAATATAAACTTTTATATTTTGGGATATGTGTATGACAGAAGACTATCGTACAGAAGTTATCGAATATTTCTGTCATTCCCTGTTTCTGTTGGTGTGCGAGGGCTGAAATGATGGTTTGATATGGATTGTTCATCATTCTTGTCCAGCAGTGGTTTTGAAATTTTGATTGAAATTCATTATTGCTTTCAAGTAATATTTTTCTCTTAAAGTATGATTTGTCTTACATTAGTAGAGTCATTATAGCTATCTTTTAGTCCTTTATTAGCTGCTATGTCAATTATTTACTTTTAAGTTTTGCCTGAATTTAAGTTGTGTCTTATGGTTAACATGTCATTGGATGTGATTTTTAACCCATTTCTTCATCAATCACTGACTTCTGATTGGGAATCTTATCCCACTTACATTTTATGTAATAACGGGTGAACTAGGATTTAAAAGAGGCATTAGCTACCACAGATACTTTTCTCTGTCAATTCTGTGTATCTTGTATTATGCATTTTTGGTATGCTTAATGTTATGCTATAACTTTTTTAAAAGTAGAATTCATTTTGTAGGAAGGCTTTAGATTCACTGTAAAATTAAGGGAAAAAATAAGATTTCTTTTGCAATTCCTCATGCAAATTCTTTTGCATGACCTTCCCTCATAATTGACATTTAAAACAAGAGTGTTACATTTTTGTAACAGGTAAGCATTCTGTACAAATAATTACTTTCCAAAATCTGTGGTTGATATAGGACTTCTTTTGGTGTTTTATATCTATCTGAGATCCATTTTTCTGTTGTTGAAATAAAATACACTGATGAAAGTAACTTAAGGGAGCAAGGGCTTATTTGGCTCACATTTCAGGAGTACAGTCTGTTATTGCAGGTGAGGAGTCAGAGTGACAGGAACTTGAAGCAACTGGCCACACTACATCCACAGTCAAGAGCAACAAACTAATGCCTGAATGTGCTCAGCTCACTGTTTTTGTTTGTTTTGTTTTGTTTACTCTTATACAGTCAAACACCCCATACTCAGAGAAGGTGCTGCCTTTATTGAGTGGATTTTCCCATATAATTGAGGCAATCAAGCTAATCTTACACAGACATTCTTAGTGATCTCTCTCTAGATGTGTTCTCTATTGTGGAGAGTTGTCAATTAAAATTATCCCAATACCATCCCTTGACATCTTGACATACATATGTATCACATTTAGCCATAATCACCAATCACTTTTTCTCAAACCTTATGTTTACCTCATATTGTATAGTGAAGCACAACCATGAATGTCCCCATGGTTGGGCTGGAAAGATTATTCAGCAGTGAAGAGTGCTTGCTATGCTTTTGGAGAATTATAGTCAGGGTCAACACCTATATCTAGATGTCTAGTAGCTCACAATTGACTGTAATTCCAGTTCCAGGAGATTAAGTTCTACTCTTTTGGTCTTCATGGTACTCACCTGTATCACACATGCAAATACATGCATACACACACTCACACACATATAGCCATAAATACAAAATAAAATGAAGTTAAAAAACTAATTACACAGTCTTAAAAAAAACAATATTTAAAAGTCCAATGTCTCTTAATGATAAGTTATACAATCGAAATAAGTTCTGTGTTTCTAACATGTAATGGCACATAATAAACATGTCCATTTCAAAATGGAAGAATCACAGCAAGGATTAACCAACCCAAAAGCAAAGTCTAGCATCTAAAACATCAAGTCCTTTAGCTCCACGTCTGGCATCTGGGGCCTGTACTGTAATCGGCTGGGCTCCACCCCAGGTCTCCAGCCTGCCACCTGCAGCACATACAACTTCCCTCTTAAGACAAGTCTGGTTCTACTCCATACCTGCTACAGATGAAGAAGTACCTGGAGCCCTTGGATCACAGTTGTAGTAGCATCTGAGTCCTGACAGTGAGAAGATAATTGTCCCTGTGAAGAACAATTCAGAGCACTAATCTTTTCAACCGTAACAACTACTTTGTTGTCTGCATGTTCCTTGTCTGAAACTTTAAGCTTGCCCACACACCTTTTGTCTCTCAAACAAATTCTTTCCTATCCTTAAACTCAGCATCACCCAAATTCAGAGGATATTGCCAGATTTCTTGCCCGAAACATGATACAAGCAGACCCTAGCTTCATTGCCACTAAGGGTCCTTGCTCCCTTCCATACTTTCCTAAGATGGGCCTCAACTGTTTGCATTTCTATCAGCACCAGTGTCTTCACCGCTCCCATCAGAAAGACCCATTATGCTCTACCTCACTCACTGGTGCTTTCTAATCCGAAGTCCAAACCCTTCCACCCTCCTCCAACAAACAAAGACCTAAACAGCCACATGGTCACGTTTATTGCGACCATGGTCCCTTGCTGGTATCAATTTCTGCCACAGCTTCGTTTCTTATTGCTGAGTGAAAATCAAAAAGTAAGGGAGAAAAGATTTATTTGGCTCCTAGTAAATGTTTGGCTGCTGCTTTTTTTTTTTTTTTTTTTTACATCTCCTGAGGATTCTAGGATATAGATATTCAAGCTTATTGTTGGTCTGTTTTTCTTTCAGTGCTATATGTTAAGTGTGTGCTGAACTACTCAGTTAAACCGCTGGCCCCTCAGGCCACGTGGGAGCCATTGAAATAAGACAGCTAAAGCATTCTAAAATTTGTTCTTCTTGTCAACTTCTTTGTAGTCAGTTCTCACATTTTAATTCTTTCCAACTACTACAATATCAGTTCTGAAAATTTTTTATCTTTGACAATTTTAGAAATATATTTATTATTTTTATCAACAATAAAGTTTCTTTACTTCAAAAACTCAGACTGACCTTATTTATTTAATTTTTTTTCAGTAATAGACAAAGATCCTGAGTAAATTGGGGGGTACTCGTTGGAAGGTAGAAGTGAGAGGAGGTGAAGGTCAAGGTCACCTTCAACTTTAGAATGAATTGAAAGTTGGCCTGGACTACATGAGGCCTTTTCTCAAATAAAGCAAAATTATTCCAAATAAGACAAAACTAAGCCAAGCATGGTGGCATAATCTCGGCACTTGGGAGCAGAAGGATCAGACATTCGAGGTCATCTTTTCCTATGTAGTGAATTCAAGATCAGCCTGGGCTTTTGAGGTTTATTTCTTAAATAGAAAACAAAGCAACAAAAATGATACCCCCCCCCACACACACACACGTCTTCTAAATGGTTTTAGCATATTACAATCCATGAGCAATGTTAAGAAGTCAGTTGCTTCACAGGCTTAGATTATTCATGTTCCAGAAACAGCAAAGAGAGTTACTATAGTGGAAGAGTCGATTAGATAATGAAACAAAATAGTTGCTATAATTATTCCAAATACTAAACTCTTGTAAATAATAAATGTAAACAGGGAGAGAGAGAGAGAGAAAGAGGAGAAAATTCAATAAATTACTATGCAAGTTTAGAATGTTGAGATTAAAAAAAATCATAAAGCTTTTGAGAAAGGTCACGTGACTGGAAAACAGAATAAGAGATGATTTCTTTTTAGCCAACCCACGTTCTAGAAAACATAAAGTACCACAATAGTAGATCAGAAAGGATGTTTCCCTTGTGAAGAAGTATTTAGCCATGTAACTTATCTGTCAACTATCTGAGCATAAACTAGACAATTTTGACACAAAAATATAAGACTTTTGTTGCATTCTCCCCTTATTGGAATTATCCCTCATTGTATGGCATATTCTCTTTCACCTTCAGGAAGTTGCTTCAGCACAGATTCAAGTACAGAAAGAAGGAAGAGCACAACCTCTATCTGGAAGCTTTTCCAACTAGAGAAGTAACACAGAAGGTAAATCACGGAATCAGGGTTGAACAAGATGTCCAACATAGTGGAATATCAGTATGCAAGAGAAGACATTCTTAGGTTAAACTATCCAGTGAGAAGTGGTAGGCTGCATGACCTCCTTTTGAGACTTTTCACATCTCACGGATTTAAAGAGAATAATTCTTTTTGTTGTTTCACATTTTATTATTTCTTTAATGTTAAAGAACTCAATGGCTTATGAAATAAAAATTGTTCAAATATATTCAAATTTACTGCTCTAAATATCAACTACTATTTTAATGTTGATTATTTGGTTAGGTTAGACTTCTCTCGTTCTTGAAAGGTTTTAAAGGCATATAAAGTGAGTAAAATGTTAGGGGTTAAAAAAAACTAAACAACAACAACAACAAAAAAAAAAACAGAAAGAAACAAACAAAACTTTTTTTTTTAAATTCTCACCAAACCAATCTATTTCAATTGTCTTGTCCCCTGAAAAGTTAATTTCTTTTCTTTGTCATCCTGTTATGGTACTCTTTCTTTTTTTTTTAAGTGAATAATTCAATATAAAACAACGGCCTTAGAGCCTTTAAAATATTAAAAAATTAAAAAGGCCTTGCTCCAATTGCTTTCTCTGAACTCTGTAGCAGGCTTTCTAATCACTTCCCCATGAGGTGCAGCCTTGCCAGGTCACAGAGGAAGACAATACAACCAATCCTGATGAGACTTGATAGGCTAGGGCAAATAGAAGGGGAGGAAGGCCACCTGTGTCAGTGGACTAGGAGAGGGGCATAGGGGGAAAGTGGGAGGGAGGGTGGGATTGGGAGGAGATCAGGGAGATAAGAAAATTTAAAAGATAAATTGTTTTAATACATATTTCTATAAATAATTGTTTTCAGGAATTATTTATATAATGCAAAATTATACGATGTAAAATGTTTTGCATCAAGAGAAAATGTTTCAGGGCAACAAACAGTACATACAGGGTCACTGTGGCGGTTTGAATGAAATGGACTACCCAAGGGCTCATATTGGAACACTCTATTCCCATCTGGTGAACCTGTTTGGAAAAGATTAGGAGGTATGGTTTTGTTGGAGGAAGTGTCTTACTTGGGTAAGCTTTGAGGGTTCAAAGACCCATGTCATTCATAAGTAACTCTCTCTCTCTCTCTCTCTCTCTCTCTCTCTCTCTCTGCCTCTGTGTCTCTGTCTCTGTCCATGTCTCTTTCTCCTCTGTACTTGCAGATAAGGATGTGATCTCTCAGCTACTGCTCTATCACCGTGCCTGTCTGCCTGCTGCGATGGACCCTACCATGATAATCATTCATACGCTTTTCTGGATGAGTTCCTTTGTCAGAACAAGGAGTAAAAGAAATAAGACAATCCTAATAACTTTATATCCAAAAGTTAGACTTAAACCTTCCCCAAAACTAAGTCGTTATCTAAAACTGAAGAAAATAAAATGTTAGTGAGTGGAGGAAGGGAAATTCTAAATGTTCCACCTCTCTGGCACCTTAAGAACAGTGCGTTGAAATAAATTGATGATGTAACAGCAGGTTAGGTTATTTTGAAGTGGTTAAACATGAATGTATCAAAACACATTTGTACCTGTACTACAAAATATGACTTGGTCATAGACAGTTGAAGAAAAATGATTCGGACTAGGGAAATAACCTCTATTAAACGGGAAAGTTTACTCTTTATTGTAGACATATTTAGACTACCTAGTTTGAAGCTAACCACAATGAATTTTCAGCTTTTGAAGCAATACTTCAGACAAAGCCAGATGGGATAATTATAGTTCCTTAAATTAATGACAGTCTTATAGACCTTGACAATGTGAAAGTTAGAGTGCTGTTGAAAATTTGGTTGAAAGGAGGAGAAATATGAATGATAGAACTCAAAAGTATAGTAGAATTTAAATAAAAGGTCAATAATCGATGTTTAAAGTTTATAAATATTTTATACACAGTGTTTCTTGCTAAAACTGAGGTATTTATAGCAATTACTGGATAAGAGTAGGGATCAGAATGTCACTGGTAGGAAAAGCCTTCTTTTTTTTTTTTTTTTCATGTCCTGGATTTTAAGGATAATGTTCCTATCTTTTATATTTATTATTTCAATAAAAATCAACTTTCTGTGTAATGTTAATTTTTAAGTCATCAGCCTTCCCACATATCTATAGGTTTGGTTAAAAGAAAACTTAAACCTTAATATACTCTATTCATTTCAGTATTGGAAATAAAAGATTCAACACTTTTTTATTTATTTTTATTTTTCGAGGCAAGGTTTCTCTGTGTTACCAGAGCCCTGGCTGTCCTGAACTCACTTTGCAGGCCAGGCTGACCTCAAACTCATAGAGATCCACCTGCCTCTGGCTCCTGAGTGCTGAGATTAAAGGCATGAGCTACCACACATTGCCTAAAGTATCCATTTTAGATTCAAAGAGTAGTTACTATGAAATAGCTACCACTTATACTTTTCTTATTTGTGAAATGAAACTCAGTATTATTCTGAGATAATACAAGTATTAAATATGAGTATTAAATAAAGATATATTTACATATAATGCTTAGCTAGCACTCAATATGAACTTCCGTATGAGAAATTACAAGGCATTGGATTTTGAAGCCTTTCAAAAAACTAACATGCTTTTTATTATAAAATTTGTCCCAAGACCTATGCTATAAGGGGTAACATAAATATTTTTGGCATTCTGTCTACTCTCCCCTCTCTTCTTTCTCTATATTAATTAGCTTGCTAATGAATAGTACTAATATTGAGTATTTTCCACTCCAGTTTTTAATACTATAAAATATAAATATGGTAAAACTGTTGGGAAGATTCTGAATTTTAAAATGTTTGCTGTCTTCTTTAATTTCTGTAAGTACATACTCAAATTTCCATTTTTCATAATTTCTACAATACTGTGTGTGATAGTTACTTCTGGTTGTCAACTTGAAAGGACCTGGAATCACATATGACCTAATCCTATAACATAAGCCTATAGGAGAATGTCCAGAATAGACTGGAGTGGGAAACTTTAATGATGAGCAGCATATCATTCCATGGTTTATGTATCTGGACTGATGAAAAAGAGAACTCAAGCTGAATGCTACTGTTCCTTATTTCCTGACTGTGGATACAGTGTGTCCATCAGCATTATTCCTGTCACAAGAGCTTGCCTACCTTGATGGGCTTTCCTCAAAATAGAAATAAAAATAAACCCCTCTTTATGTAACATGTTTTCTTCAGATACTTTGTTACAATAAAACATATAACTAATTTGTTTAACCAATTTTTTCTTCATATCCTTGCATAAGTATCATTATTAATGTATTTTGCTTGAAACACAATCCATATTCACTGCTCCCGTCCTGATGACTCTATTTCTCTGTAGAACCCAAGCTCCAAGCTGACCATATCCAAGGATGCTTTCTTATCATCCCAAAGCTGTTCAGTTCCAAAGCTGTTCTCATTGATTTTGTACCTCTGTATGCATGTTCAATGCTATCTGACACATCTCCCTTTTTTCTTCTGATGATGCTAGCAGGGTGGAGACTGATTTATATGCATGAGTATCATTCCAATTTTGCATAAAATATTTAATGAACAATAAACTGAGTGAATTTGTGAATGAACTGGTGAGCAGACTGTAATTATTCTGTTGATTTTATTGGTATCAACTTCCCAGTTAACTCACAATTTTTGTTTGTTTTGTAGCAACTTTATTGGCCTCTAATTTATATACCATAATGCTCACCCATTTGAGATGAATATCTCAAGATTTTTTTCACACGTCCTTCTGAATGTGCACATCTCATAATTTAGGCAAACAACATTTCTCCTGAAAGTTTTGCAGAGGACAACCAAAAAGCTTTAACTTAAAGATGAATAATGAATGAAGAGAGGCAAGAAGGGAAGAAGAAAATGTGACATAATCACCTTTCTGCTGCTAACAACAATGCTAATGTGAAATATGTGATGCCAATCACCAACTGAGGAGAAGTGAACTTCAAGTCAAATTTGTTATACGTCTCATCTAGGAACGAGGACGATAATTATCTCTAAGCTTCATTCTTTACACCTTTTAAGATAGTCCTGTCTGAACCCATTTTCTGCTACTATCCCAGACCACCACACACAGGGTAATTTGTAAAGAGAAGACATTTATTCATTTCAGTTTCAGAGTGTAGGGAGTTTATGATCAAAGAGCTGCATCTGTCAAGTGCCTTCTTACTGGATCTTACCATGGCAGAACACATGGTGTGGAGAGATGGAAAGTGGGGGCCAAAGGGTGCTGAATCAAAACAGGCCCCTTTTTACAGAAAAGCTATGCAGGTATAATTTATCCACTGCAGAATAGGATTGGGATGGACACTTGTGCCATCTTGAGTGTACAGTGTTGTGGTATAATCATTCTTTAAAAACTCCCTGTTCTCAATACCATCACAGTGACAAGTAAAAGTCAACATGACTTTGGAATGGACATTTGAATCTAGACAATCCTTGTTTCTAGTGTGTTGGGGTCTTGTCAGGTGTTTTCAGGTTCTTGGTCTCATACACAAAGCATGCGAAATAAGGGTTCACACAGATTTGTGGAAGAAGCGAGATAACTTCATTTTGAACAAAGTGATAGTGCAGATTGTAGAGAGAGATGCTGTCAGTATTGACAGCAGACCTCAGTAGTAAGAGCACTCATGGGCTCCAGGCTAAATCTGAGATTTCTTGTTATGGGGTGTAAAGGAAGAAGGACTGACTAATAGTTTCAGTGGTTCTCTATTTTGATTGTTAGATTGGTTTATGTAATTATTCCTGTTCTGTGTTATCCTTTTCCACAATGCACTCATTCCAACCTTGTGCAGTCCATCATGCATCAGCATGAGATTGCAAAGAAGGGTCCCCCTTAGAAACTAACAAAAGGACGTAGCTTTATCTTACTGCCCATGCGTACAAACCAGCTCAGGCAGCAATAGTCTCTCTATTCTTTATACCCAGATACATTGCAAATACACTTGAATAGAAACTGTCCAAATTTGACTGTTAACAGGACAGGGGAACTATATTACTGTTCAGAGATAGGAGCATGCATGGCCGGAAACAAGTGTGATGTTGAAGGTTCTAATGTTGCTAAGTACATTATTGGGAGAGAGTTATGTGTGCACGGTACATTCCTGTGAAGGAGCTAGGTCACCATGTGAATAACTGCAAGGGAGAATGCACACCTCAACACCAAATGGGGTTCCTAACTCAACTATCTCTTGTTTGCCCATGCCAGAACTTGAACACACTGTTACTTTCTAATTTTGAAAAGTTTAGATCTGGAGAAGGGAGAGAAGAAGTCAGACAGATCTAAAGACCAACCCTTTTCAGGAATGATATCATTACTAAGTCTGGCTATTCAGCAAAGTTCTTAGATAGAGCCTTATCTCAACATCACAGAAGGGAGCGCTATCTACTTAGTGCATACTTATGTTGATTCCCTGGGAAGCTTGGGTTTCATTGCAGTCTCAGAGAGAGTTGCATTTCTATGCATTCTATTTCTATGTTTCTCCTCAGGACTCATCTCCTATTCAGTGAATTCTGCCAAAGCACCCTGAGGGTCCAGGTTCTTTCCTCTCTGGAAAAAGACAGGTTAGCTTGTATTATAGATAACATTTTCATATGTTCTGGTCTTTTACTCATGGTGTCCTGTGAACTGAAGATGACCATGGGCATGGTAGGGAGGAAACTGGATTCCCCACTGAGAGAGGAGAAGAGAGTGGAGCAGAAAGTATAATAATGTCCCAAATAAAGATGTCCTGTAAGATGTCACAACATCTTACAGGAGATGTATAAAAAACAAAACAAAACCGTAAATTAGGAAGGTAGAAAAACCTCAGGCTCAGGGTGATCAAAGCACAGCCATACAGAGGCACTCCAGAGTGTTTGAAAAGTGCTCTCCCCATAGGGTCATGTATTTGAAGACTCGGTTTCCATTTGCTTCTGTTTGTGAAAGCTCTAGAACTTTTAGGAGGTGAAGATTTGCTTTAAGGTTGTATAGCCTGACTTGCTGGTTTTCTTCATTCCATGAATTCCCCCACAATGGGCTTTATCTATCCTTCAGGAACCAGAAGCCAAAGTAAACACTTTTCTCCTAATTTTCTGTCAGTCATGGTATTTATCACAACTGAAAAGTAGATAATATAGGACCTGAGACTTCTGCTGCTAAAATAACCCTCCTTGATGGAGATTTAAGATGGCAATGAACATGGGAGTCATGAAGCTGGACACAGAATTACATGTAAGAGGCAGAGTGTGCACAGAAAAGTGAGTGGAATGCAAACTTAGGAGAAATCTCCCATTACGCAATGAGCCTTCAAAGTCATAAAGGTAACACGAAAAAGCCTAACACTTTGTACAGGGGTGCATGGAGCTGCTGAACTCTGTGTTCCTGCCTACTCCCTTCTGCTTGTGAGAATATGATCACTAGCTGAAGCATCTCTGCTTCTCCAGCAACTGCTTCATTCTTCTTGGCTCCTTGTTCGGGAACACGAGAACCTAGAACTCTGATATCACCCTACCCTCCATTACACCAAACTGTAAATAAGCCCATTTCTTTTACCCTGTTCTATTTCTTAATTTCTTTGGGATACAGGAAAACTACAGTACCAGGTTTTATGAACCCAAGTACTGAATAATAAGATCACAGCCTGCAGGACTTGAAAAATCTGAATATCTGAGGCAAGCAATTCTAAAACTTGCAATTTTCATTCCCCTGCTTCAAAGCGCAAGCTGAGATTGATCCTTTAGGTATTTCTCATTCCAGAGAAGTGAAAGTGTGAGTCCAGCCCCTCTTTGTCAGCATCAACTCACCCACCATCCCTGATGAGACACTGACAAGGTTTAAATACAATCCCATGTACCATTTTTCTTTCTTTTCTTTTCTTTTTTTCTTATCAGTTACATTTTATTAACTCTGTTTCCCAGCTGTATCCCGTTCCCTCATTCCCTCCCAATCCCACCCTCCCTCCCTCATCTCCACCATGCCCCTTTCCAAGTCTACTGATAGGGGGGACCTCCTCCCCATTCATCCAATCCTGTTTTATCAGGTATCTTCAGGACTGGCTGCAATATTTTTCTTAATGGCAAAAGTCTAAGGGGAAAAATAATTGGAATTGAACCCCAACTATGTTTTAAGAAAATGGAGGGGAAAAATCATGCCAGCCCCCCAACCCTATGGTGTTTTCAATACATACTACTTGGAAGAAAAAAATACTGAACATGAAAGTTGAAAGATTAATGTAAGTATTTGAATATTGTGACACTACTATACCCCCCTTGGAGTCTGGAGGCCACTCTAATTCCTTGAATGAATATTTAATTTGTTCTTTTTGAATTTGGAGTGTTGTCCACCAATAATTAACAGCTTGTTAATTTTATGTTAATTTTAATGCCAGTTAACCTGACAATGTTTAATTTCTCACTGCTGTCATTTAGTGTTTACCCTTGTATATTCACATTTCAGGACCCTAAGAAACAAAGCATCACTTATCAGCGTTTACTCCTATGTCATGGACATCTCAGTGTTTGGTTATTGTTGTTGTACGATTGACTACGTATTTGTCAGCATCACAGGCTCCATGTCAGGTACTCTCTATTGATTGCAAGGCCCATCTACTTTATGACTGTGCTGCCAGGGTCCTTTGTGGAAAGGCTGGTTCTATGGCAAAGTCATTCCATCTGCAAAGCTTCAAATGAGCCGGGTGCTGCATTGTGTCCTCTGTAAGCAATAACTGGCTGCTTTGCAATTCTTTGGCCCAGCTTTGCCTAATTTGTAATGCACGAGGCTCTGCTCAAAAGAATAACATATTCCATTCCTGTTTACAAAACTAATGCATGATGTAAAATAAGATAGAAAATAAGATTGGTCCCTTATTGGTGATAATTATAGCAACAATACTGAGCAAGAGATGGAAAGGTTAGATAAAAGCAAATGAAGTTACTTTTTAAATTGAGTTTACCAGATGTAATCATATAACGAAGTACAAATCTTTTAGCTGTTCAATTAAAGCTACCTTATTTTTCCCAATAATTTACCAGTCCACTTTTATATTATTTTGCATAAAGATTTCAACCAATTTCCATAAATTTGCATTTTTGTTCAAAAAGCCCTAATGCCAATTATGTAAAGTAAATGTAATTAATTAGTGCATTCCATAGCAACTAGATTTCAGTCCCCTTTTTGGAGTAGAAGACATCAGAATGCCTGAGCATAGAAAGCCCTGGGTTGGTAACCTAGCAAAGTCCAGATTATGGCTTCTCAGTTCCATATCAGAAGATACAATGCAGAGTCCAGAAAGATTCACATATACGGAATAGTTAAGAAGCTTAATTGTAGTAAACCTGATTCAATTCCAAAAGTAAGTAGATAATATAGGAGTGCCAACATCATCATCTGAGCAGAACCATCTCCTTGCTATCTAATTCTCAGAACATCGTGGTCATGCTGGTCTTCTGGAAGCTCTCATTCTATGCTTCCCAGCGTGTCCCTCTGCTAGAAGACAGTTGGGAAGTTGTCGCATGCTGTCATCTGAAAGTCCATTCTCTGTTTCAGGGTTTGTTCAGGAAGCTTCTGAAATGTGGTGTTTTTCCATGCACATATGGGCCATATGCCCAATCCTAACTGTGTTAATCTTTCATTGAAAGCCTGTGTCATGCAGTGCCAGGGTGTGTGTTTGCCAATGTGACATGCCTAGATAGACATTAACGGGCTGAAGAGCTTTTCTGTTTGTTTGTTTGTCTATTTGTGTGTATTTACAAGTCTGGTGTTCCTGAATAGCCCTGGCTGTCTTAGAACTTGCTTTGTAGAGCAGGCTGGCATTGAACTGAGAGATCCACTTACCTCTTCCTCCCAGGTACTGGGGTTATAGATGTGCTCCACCCCATCCAGATAATGAAGGGCATTTTTTTTAATGGTAAAATTTGGGAAATCTCATCCGAGTCGCCATAGGTTACTAGGGACATTGGTGTCCACTTCCAAGGTTCTCTGTTTCATTATTAAAATAATTTTAAAACTCACTAAGAAAGGGGATGGAGGGTAACTTTATTACTGTTTTAGAGAAAAATCCCAGAGCAGGCAAACTATAAATCTCAAAAATAGCTGTAAGAGGAAGACAGAGAAGAGGAAGGGAAAACCCTCTTAGACCTGGAGGTTAGTAAAGGAGATCAGTCAAACAACTACGTGGTGGGAGTTGTGGGCTGGAAGAGTCTTCAAAGGAAGGATGAGAAAGCATACGGTGTCTAGAAAGCATGCCCAAAACATGCCCAATATAGGACAAAAAGAAAAAGAGATGGAAGGAATGAGAAAAGCTATGCTTTGCAAAGCATTTCAGAAAATTTAGCAGATGTTAGCAATGTCAAAATGGGTTCAATTGCCTAAAATGGAGGTTAACACAATGGTCTTTTTGGCCATGTCTGACTCTTGCCCCTTGGCAGTGCTTCATTTCACTTTGTAATATATCCTGAAGCCTATGCTGAGTTCTGTGTGTTTCCTCTGAGTTCCTTTTGCACAGATTATGAGGATTAGAACTAAGGAGAGGCCAGAGCTCTAATACACTAATACAAAGCAACAATTACCTTTAGTGTCTGCTTTAAGTCAATTTAAGCTTCTTTGCTGTTTGTAAACCTAGGCTTAACAATTTAAAAAAAAAATAGAATCAATAGTGAAGTTTTAAAGGAAACATAATAAATGGCTACACTAGGCATTTCAGCTGGGTTACCTTACGTTCATGTATTCATAATCTTTAATACAATATGGACTAGAAAAGAAAGAAAAATAACTGTCACCTAATCTAATTTTAAGTTGCATTTAAGGTTACTTCATATGTGAACTTCAGTTTCTGGAACATTTCACTTACACTGACCTCCCCAAAGGCTGATTGACTTGTTAGAATTCAGTATTTAGGCAGAGTTTAAAATGTTATAGATTGTCTTGGTTACTGTTCTATTGCTGTGGAGAGACACCACAATCATGGCAACTTTTATTAAAAAAATCACTAATTAATTGGGGCTTACTTGCATACTTATAGTTTCAGAGGGTTAGTCCATTATCATCATGGCAGAAAGCTGAGAGTTTTATATCCAGTTCTACAGGCAGCAGGAAGAGAAAGACACCGGGCGTGGCTTGGGCTTTTGAACACTCAAAACCCACCCCAAGTCATGCACTTTCTCCTTTAAGGCCATACCTACTCCAATATGGCCACAATTTTACTCCTTCTCAAGTAATTCCACTCCCTGATGACTAAGTATTCAATGACCCTATGCAGGCCATCCCTATTCAAACCACCACAGAGACCGAGAATCAAATTATCTATGGTCATCTTTAGCTTCATAGGCATGCCTTGACCACTCCTGTATGAGTCATCATCCTTTTTACCACCACATGAAATTTTGGGGGTTTGTATTAACTTAGCAGACCATTAGCTTCCACTAACTCCAAAGCCAAGTTGTTATCAGATATCATCTGGGGTTTGTAGCAGAGTTTCCCCTAGTTGGCTGCATCCTGCCTACCTAATGTTTCTATCAATGCATTTACAGAATGTTTTGATTTATTAATTTTGTTTCTGTAGCTATAAACATCTTTATGAAACCATTACCACACTACAATGTGGAATTTGGGGAAATCCGAATTTGTCTACCTATGCCAAGTTCACTCATATTTGACTCCAAAATGAACTATCTCATTCCCTTTGAAGTGAGAGCTGAGATTTTTATATCACTGATGACTTTAAACAAATTCTTTCATAAATGTCTCCATAGGGCTTAAGTACATATTGTCATCAACTGTCATTGACTGTGCGTCTGGGTGTGCGCGGTTCTTTTTTTTTAGTAAACATGGAATTTGTTGGAATGTGAAGACATAAGCAACAGAAGAAGCTTCTGCATGTGGGACCCACATTTTGTCCCGTGCTTCCTTTTAGTTTGCAATGACAGCACTGTGAGGATTTGGTGGCCTCTTCATAGTAGGTCATAGAGTGGGCAAAAGCATTCAAACTTATACTCACGGGACTCCCTGACATTCTGCACTTAAGTTCTTATTTGAAAGGATGACAGGTGGCTGTGCAGCTGCCAAATTCAAGTACACGAAAGGCAGAGATGTCTTGTGGTTTACATAGAACTGTTATATACGTCATGGCTGAGGTCCATTAGGTTGGGACAGGGTTAAGCAAACAAAGAAACAAAGAAAATATCCTGACCTAGTTAGCTGTGCCTTCTGGGGAGCTGTATTTAGGATTAAGTATTGCCAAACTTCCTTGGTGTATTCTTTATATTGGGGCCAGATAATAATCATTGTTTCTTGAAAAGCAACAGGTTCACATAAAATTTCTATCTTCAAGATTTGTTGAATGTCTTATTTCTCATGGTATTAAGCCAGTGAAGATAAAAAATTCATTGCCTATATTGTCAATAAAATAATATATATTAAACTTCATTAAGTCCTCTTCTGATGGAAGTGACTGCTTCGAAATGGTCACTCATTTACACACGACATGGCAAGACAGTGCAAGGAGAGGTGAACCAAATCCCACGAGTCACTGAGCTGCAATACTCCCCATTTTCTGTCACCAAATCCAACAGAAGGAGAAATGCACAGCAGAAGATTTTAGAACTCTGAGTGTACCGGTATGTGTGTTAACAGGGACAGTATGTGTGTTAACAGTCCTGTGTGACAGGACTCCACGTCTGTCACATATTCATCTGGATTTTAAATATTTTCTGTGCTGAGTTTTGATTGGTTCCTGAGGAAGCTAACTTTTCTAGTGTAGAGTCAGTCTTATCTATGCTAACCACCTCCTGAAGAGAGAGCATTTCTGAAAGTTAAACAGTATCTGAGTGGGATTTTATAAGCTCCGGTTTTATAAGAGTGGCATCTTATAAGTCTGAGTATCTCAAGAATTGGCCTCAGTACCTACAGATTCATCCTTCTAGACTGTTCTTCTGAACAGCTAAGAAATGTACTGAGGAGTAAGAGTATTTAACGCATCCGAGTGTGGTCAAGTAGATACTTTTATATGATAATATGTCTATAAGGCATTTACTTTCACAAGGCAAAGAAAACCTATTGACATTCTTGGCATGTGCTTCTTACCTATCCACACTTGAGTATCTTTTATATACTAAAAGAATCTTAGAGTAAAAGCAACTTAGAGGTGATATTTTTCACACCATTTCCTGTACTGTATTGTATTTTTATTTTCTTATTTATAGCATGAAATAATTTCAATTTGTTATTTATTTGTTGTTTTTTTTTTTTTTAATTGATGGGGCACATATACCACAGCACACATGTAGAGGTCAGAGGACAACTTTCAAGAGTCAGTTATCTCCTTTTATATGGTATCCAGAGATGGAACTCAGGCCTTCAATTTTGTAAGGCATGAGCCTATGGAAGCTGAGCCATTCCAACATCCTGATATGGAGGAGTTTACAAAGCATGCATAGTATCTTCAAATAGATCTCTAAAAGAGATAAGCTCCAGGTTATGTGTATAAAATAAAAGTCGCAGAGTTTATAAGATTTGTGCAGAATCATATTAAATGGCAGATTTGGGGTATAAACTGGATCATACACTTTGTATCATCTTTACCAAAAATATCTCCATGATTCTTTATTTTGTTCTAGAAATGATGAGCCCCTTGACTAGAGGGCCTTTGGTTTATTGAGAAAAGTTATATGAGTTAAAGAAAAATTAGAGTAGTGATTACTTTGAAAAAAATATGGATTGAGTCAGGCAAAGAAAGGTGTAAAGGAAAACATTCTTGGATAGACCAGATAAGAAAGTCATCTGGAATTAGAGATTTTTGGAGGTAGAAGCAAGAGGATGACAAATTCAAGACCTTTAATAAACAGATACATAAGAAAGGGGACACATAGAAAACACATATATGAGGTTGAGTTCAGGATCTGCAATATAAAAACTTTCATTTTTCCTCCTAATCTACCTGGTGAGGAGGGTAGTTAAGCCCCATCATGTGATGTGCTAAGTAGATATGGATAAGGAATTGAAATGTTTTATCTTACTAGAATATCCTATACCACTCCCAGCATTCATTTGAAAACATCTGTTCATATTATTATTATTATTATTATTATTATTATTATTATTATTATTCATATAGTGTTGGGGATTAAACCTTTGTTTCTGTGCATGGAAGGCAACTGCTTTGCTCCTGAGCCATATCCCCAGGCTTGTGTGTCTCAGTTTCTTGTGCTAGTTAGGAACTGCTCAAGAGTGTTTTCTTGATTACTTAATCTCTCACTCTTTTCCCATTTGGAAGGAAACATATAGTGAGTGTCTGCTGCATTTTGTTGACAAAAAGTGCAATCAATATTTAGAATTTTCATTAAAGTCACCTCACAATGGATATTCAGGGTTGAAACCCACTCCAGCCCCTGAGAAAATGCACCCTGACAGAAGTCTGTGTTCATACTTAATTAACCTCATCTCTGAAGTGGTTCACAATGCCTGCATCCCTCAGCCTTTCTGTTTTGTTTTGTTTGTTTTTAGCTGCAACAATAAAAGCCCATTGTGAACAATGTAAGCAAAAGTAAATTTACTGGAAAGATATGGGCAGCTCCTGAAATAAATGTGCAGACAGAAAACAAGATCACACATACAAAGTTCCAAACAGAACAGGAACAGTCGGGACAGGAAGACTATTCAGCCAGGACATCAAGAGAGCATGGTTAGGATAAATGAACATCAGTGGTGCTTTCAGATATTAAATCTCTCTTGCTGAGATTCAAAGTTCCAAGACAAAGAATCTGATTAAGTCCAGTGCTCACTTACCATCCTGCACAATGAGCTGGAGAGAAAAGGCTTGGCCAAAGCAGCCTGCACTGTTTCTAAGGATTTCAACAGCCTTCATTTGTGGTGCAGGCAGTGAGTGAGTTACATGCCATCGCTACTCTAATCAAAGAGAGGTGATTTCCATTTCATGAAAAGAAATACACGGACTTCTGGAAAGTACCCAGGGATGACCAGCAGCCAGAACAGCACAAGTGTATGAGTGTACCTTCCCCAGGAAGGTCCAAAAGGGGGAGGAAGAAAAGCTGTGAATATGGCCCAAATGATTGCTTGTGGATGACAAAGAGCAGCCACTCCTGATGAGACCTAATTGACTATGGTCAGAAGGAAGGAAAAGAAGACCTCCCCTATCAGTGGACTTGGAGCGGGCATGCATACAGAAGGGGGAGGAAGGGAGGAGTTTGGGACAGGAGGAGAGAGGAAACTACAGGGGGGATACAAAGTGAATAAAGTGTAATTAATAAAGAATTAAAAAATGTAAATAAAGAGTTAAATCATGGTCTCTCTCTCTCTCTCTCTCTCTCTTACACACACACACACACACACACACACACACACACACACACATATGCACACACAGGAGGCACAGAGTCTAGAAAGCAACCAGGATTTTCATAGAGAACATTCTACAGAGGAGAAAAATCCCACTTCTGGAAGGGAGAGGTTTTCAGAAATGAAACAAATGAGGACCCTTGTGAGTTGCTTCTTTGTATTTTCCTTTTGTCTTTGAAGTGTTTTCCCTCTGTGCTTTGAAGCCCAGCTTCATTTATCAAAGAAACTGTACTTTCCTCCATATTGCAGGATCCTCTTTCAATTTCCAACAGCTGTCTATCTCAAAGAGGTTATCTGGAGATTTAAAAGTAGCTAAAACAGCGTTGAATCTTGATTATGAATGGCTAAGAAGAAACCAATACTGGAGCTGGTGAAGATGTGACTAGTTTAGTAGTCCATCATTTGTATCTGTCACTGACAAGTCACCAGGACACTGCAATTCAAAATCATTAGTCATGTCTTCTTGAAGCACAGAGGCAACAACTATAGAAAAGCAGTAGGAACAGAGTTGCTTCCGGCGGGATTCTTCTGTGTACTGGTCATGTTCTGGAGACGCCACAGATTTAAAACCCAACAGTGCCAGAAGCCAGTGCTTCCATCCTAGATCTGAACCAATCTATTCTTATCATGCAATAAAGCTGAAATTCTGCTGATTCAAAATCCTGTAGTAGGAGAAGGGATTCTCATAATCCTGTCGTGAGAATCCCATTGAAAAGATTACCTAGGAAAGTGATATTTGTTATTTTTTTATAGGAAGGACTAGATTGATAAAAACTTTTCTAAACCCGATAGAGACAAAAAAAAAAAAAAAAAAAAAAACAAAAAAAAAAAAAAACAAGGAATATACAGAAACAACAATTTGAAGCTAAACGGATATACATGCAAATCACAAAATCACAGCCAGGGTCCGTTTTTCTGTTTCACATCCTGCAAACAGCTCTGGCTATCTGCAGAGCATGTAAGAATTCACTGAAAACCTAAGTATTAAGGGTCCCTTTAGGAGTGATCTTCTCAGCCACATGCCTGTGTTCACTCTTTTTGTCTACTACTATGCCAAGGACTTTCAATGCGGCAAAAGGAGAGTCTCACCTAGTAGCTTAAAAGTGACAAGAAATAGTTCGTGTTCCCCTTACTTTGGAAAACTACTTGGTTACTGAGCTACCACAGGCCACATCCGAGCAGAAGTTCTAGGTTATTTCTAACAGGATTTCAAGGGCAGGCTGTTTGACCCCCCCTCCCGCCCCCCCAGGGGAGGAGCAGTCTGTTAGGCCACAGAGGAGGACTTTGCAGCCAGCCCTGAAGATACCTGATAAAACAGGGTCAGATGAAAGGGGAAGAGGTCCTCCCCTATCAGTGGACTTGGAAAGGGACAGGGAGGAGACCAGGGAGGGAGTGTGGGGTTGAGGAGGTAATGAGGGAGCGGGATACAGCTGGGACACAGAGTTAACAAAATGTAACTAAAAAGAAAAATAAAATTAAAAAATAAAGTGACAAGAAGTCTTGATGCAGACCTGCATTAGATAACTCAAACACATTTCCTAAAGGTGTGCACTTATGCCTCTGGCTAACTCCAGGATCTGTCAAGGGTACTTCCACGATGAGGAGGAAGAACTTTACAGGGACATTTGTAACAGTGTCTTGTGAAAAATTAATTTTCTTCCCCTCCCCTATTAAATTATATATATATATATATTAATTTTATATAAAGAGACACTGCTTCTGTTAAAAAAAATCATCAGCTGAAATTCATGGGGAAATGAGCATGTGAAGAAAAGAGAGCAACTCCCAGATGCATGACCTTCGAACATTACATAGTTTCTTGTTCAGGTATCACAGAAGGAGAGCAGAGGAACAGACAGACAGACAGACAGACAGACAAAACTTGTTGGAACCTTGGTAGAATCCCATTTATTTTGCTATTAAGTCTCTGATCTTTCTCACCAGGCATATTTCAACATCAAGTAGACAGGTGGACATGTTTCATTTAGTCACTAATGTTGATTTTCTAGTAACAAAGTAAAACCTGAAGTTACCTTGGCCTCAAACTTGCTCTCCACTTGCAAAGTTAAAGACAGAGAGTTAACTGGCACTCCAGACAAATATTCAGAATCATGCCACATTGGGTTCTCTGTCTATGAGAAGGGCTATGTCATTTCAGTATCTTCAGGTTAATCAGATGGCATGAAGATATAATCTAAATATCACATAGATTTGTACACATTTCTACTATGTATCTAAAAATCACATAGATTTATATATACATTTCTACTAAAGGGTGTATTATTGGTGGAGGAAGCCAGCAACCTGTTAATTTTCTCAAACCTGCCTATGAATGTAGGTATACAGTGACGTACCATGTTTCCTATTAAAATCCATATGCAATGGCATCGAGTAGGAAATCATGCAGTGTAGAATTATGCAATAGTCTAGTCAATTAGCAACAAAGTGTTTAGAGGTACCCATTCTTCACCCTACCCATCTGGATACAAAACACTTTTGTGAAACACTTGAGGGATGAATGGTTTCACAAGAAATTGTTCTAATGAATGATTTTGTACCCAGGAGATACCACAGTGGTTCTTGCAGTTATTGTTCTGGAGACCTACACCATACAGACCAGGTAATTGTGTGAGATTTAAAGGAGATCCTGGGTGAAACAAGTGAATGGGGCCAGGGGGCACAAGCCTTGGCATTTGTTTCTCCCTTCCTAAATGGTGACATTTGTCACAGGAACCGTGTCAACTTCTGAATATCCCAAAGTACCTCTTCCTATTGTGTGTTGTTATATGTGCTCACATTTTACATGAGCCTTAAACACATCCAGATAATATAGGGTATACATTCCGATACTGAAAGAAAATATGCCAGACAGTAGTTTGAGGAGGACCAGGGCTGCCTAACTTATAACGGTATCTAGATATTTGGTTATTTCACTAAGTCCAATTTGAACTTTCAGTCACATTATCTTTCACATAAAATACTGTTCTTCACCTTCGTACACTCACTTCTGTAAGTCTGTTCGTCTCCATGAATGGACTGTTACATTTTTCAAATGCAGATTCAACAACAGGGCCAGGGAGGAATGGACAAACTTACTAACCAATGGTGTGTTCAGAAAGTTTCCCTAACATCCAGGCTAGAGAGCCCATAGATGAGAATTTCTTTAAAATTCTCATTTTAAAAACTATGTTGATAAAATAAAATTAACCTATTAAGAGCTGTTTGTTTTTAGGGGCAGCAAGATGGCTCAGTGGGTGAAAGTGCTTGCTTTGCAATCCAGACAACCTGAGTTGATCATTAGAACCCACATAAAAAAGTGAGATGCAGAGGTCAACATCTATATCCTAGCACTCCCAAAGGAAATGGGAGATGGAGATGCAAAAACCACCGAGAAGCTTGAGAGAAGTATCCTGGAGTATGCCGTATGGCAGAAATCAGAGATCCTGCCTCAGTGAGGTCTAAGAAAAAAAGCTGAATCCCAAAGTCATTCTCAGAACTCACACTTATACCTAGGCAAAAGTTTACTCCCCACGTCATAGTAATTATAATTAAATAATAAATTTCTTAAAAGTTACAAAGGAGCTTACATATTAATGCATGTATCTCTATCTCTATGAGTGTGTAGATAAACATATGCTCATAAAATCATCACTACCACCATCAAGACTATAAACATGCACATCCCAATGTTTTGCTGTTTAGAAAAAGCAGATTTTAATTATACAATAGAGTATTTTTAATTATAGGCACTATGCCATGCAGTTAAGTTTCCAGAATTAATTTATAGATACAAGAGTTTCCAATTAGAAGTCGAGCTAGTCACCCTGGGAGTATGAATTCCTGAGGAGATGAGTCTCATGAGTGTGGGCTATAGCTTAACCAGTTAACGCCCTTAAAAGTTACGGTACTGGTTAGTCACCATATTTTAAATTCCACTCCTTTCACTCATGGAACCCAACTCTTGCCATGCTGGCATCAATATAACAGAATGTTACAGTTGCTTCCTTGTCCTCATAGACTATCAACAACTTAATTATCTCTAACAGTTTCTTAAAGCCTACATAGAATACTTCCACCTCCGTATAAACCAATGCCTAAAAATAAATAAAGTCTCCAGTTTTCAAACTTTCAGGAGTTAATGGTGTATATATATTGAATAAATTGTGAAGAAAAAACAAAATTAAAAAAAAATTAAGGAGAAAGAAAGAAAGAAAGAAAGAAAGAAAGAAAGAAAGAAAGAAAGAAAGA
>NW_026596051.1:33525470-33530432 GCF_907164565.1 Psammomys obesus | reverse complement strand
AGAAAGAAAGAAAGAAAGAAAGAAAGAAAGAAAGAAAGAAAGAAAGAGTAATTAACAGTGTTGGCCAGATTCAGATGGTGTCATCCATGGAGTGGAAATGGCAGGACTTCTGCACAGCCATCAGTGATACCATGGAGAAAGAGTTCATGTACAGAGATTACCAGAGCACCACTGAGTAGCTTCGGCCTCACACTATACATGGACTTCAAATTGTAATGATACATGGTTCTGGGTTAGGAGGTCTGACTGCTAAGTTGACTCAGGCTCAGATCTTTGACAACAGTGAGATACCAAACTTTCCCTAAATCACAGTGCATGGCCATGCTGGTTGACTGAAGTCTGGATTCCAGAACAGCAGATCCTGTGTGATGATGCAGGGCAGGTTTCACGTGGACGAAGGATACCCACTGTCAACGGTAACATTCCCAGTGAGGGTTTTCCACCTTCTGGGTGTGGACACTTTGGTGACCACCAGTGCAGATGGAGGGCTTAAACTCAATTATTTTCAATTTTTTGTTTTTTCTTCATAATTCATTTATTATATATCCCGATTGAAGTCCTCTCCCTCAACTCCCCCCAGTCTCGCCCTTCCTCCCTCTTCTCCCCATCCCATTCCCCTAGTTCACTGAATGGGGGAGTTCTCCACCATTGCCATCTGCCCATAGCTTGTTAAGTCTCATCAGGACTGCCTGGATCCTCTTCCTCCATGGCCTGGGAAGGCCACATCACCACCAAAAGCAATCTACAGATTCAATGCAGTTCCCACCAAATTACTGACACAATTCTTTACAGACCTCGAAAGAAAAATTCCCAACTTCATATGGAATAACAATAAATCCAAAATAGCTAAAACAACCTTCTACAATAAAAGATTGGTTGGAGGTATCTCCATCCCTGATCTCAAGCTGTACTATAGAACAACATTAATAAAAACTGCCTGGTAATGGCATAAAAATAGACTGATCGATCAATGGAATCGAACTGAAGACCCAGAAATAAACCCACACACCTATGGACACCTGATTTTTGACAAAGAAGACAAAACCATACAATGGAAAAAAAGATAGCATCTTCAACAAATGGTACTGGTCTAAATGGAAGTCCACATGTAGAAAATCGCTAGTAGTCCCATATCTCTCTGCATAAAATTAAAGTCCAAGCGGATCAAAGATTTTAACATAAAACCAGACACTGAATCTGTAGGAAGAAAATGTGGGGAAGATCCTTGATCTCATTGGCACAGGAGACAGTTTCCTAAACAGAACACCAACAGTTCAGGCTTTAAGATCTACAATTAATCAATGGGACCTCATGAAACTGAAAAGCTTCTGTAAACCAAAGGACACTGTCATCAGAACAAAATGACAGCCTACAGACTGGAAAAAGATCTTCACCAACCCTACATCTGATAGAGGGCTAATATCTAGAATATGTTAAAAAACTCAAGAAATTAAACACCAACAAACCAAGTATTCCAATTAAGAATGGGGTACCAGAGCTAAGCAGAGAATTCTTACCAGAGGAATATCGAATGGCAGAAAAACATTTAAAGAAATGCTCAACATCTTTAGTCATCAGGGAAATGCAAATCAAAACAGCTCTGAGATCCAATCTTACATCAATCAGGATGGCTAAGACAAAAAATTCAAGTGACAACATATGCTAGAAAGGATGTGGAGAAAGGGGAACTCTCCTCCATTGTTGATGGGAGTGCAAAATTATACAACCACTTTGGAAATCAGTCTGGTGTTTTCTCAGAAAATTGGGAAAAGCACTACCTCAAGACCCAGCTATACTACTCCTGGGCATATACCCAAAAGATGCCCTACCGTTCAATAAGGACATTTGCGCAACTATGTTCATAGCAGCTTTATTTGTAATAGTTAACCCCGATTTTGAAGTTGGAGCTATCATGTTGATCCGTGATCACATCAACCTTACCTGGTTTCTGTGTGTAAAACCCTCTCTGAGGTCCCAAGGAAGAAAGGGTCTGAGTTCATTTCCTTGCCACGTCTGATGCTTATGACTGGAATATGAGGCAGAAGACTTTCACTGCCTGGAAACAAATGAAAGAGAGAAGAGAGCTCCAAGATGGCACCTCTTTGATGTTGAAAAGTTCCAACTTTGAGACTGGGGCAGAGAGTCATCTGCTAAGGATGCTGGAAGCTGACACTGTTGGCATGAGCAGAGTCCTAGAAGTTAATACTAGAAGACATTGTGGGATTTGCATCTTTGGTTTCTTACTCATTGCTAACAAGGTTGTCATGGATTATGAAGACCTGGAGGTGAATCACAAGGAAGTGCTAGAGTCCAGAGGAGCAGCTGCACAGAAACTGGAACAGTTTGTTTCCATTCTCATGGAGAGCATCCCACTCCTTGGGCATGCCAGCTGACAGGCCTTGAAGAGCTCTGGTGCTTTCCTGAGGTCCAAATGGCCATGTAGTTTGGTCCCTTGATGGGTCACTAGTCTCTGCTCTTATGTTGCAGCAGAAAGGAAAGACGAAGGTTCCTGCATTTCACCTCCCCATGTTTTTCCACTGTTCTGAAGTCTGGCTCTCTCGCTCAGCTGCCTTCTCAAAACAGGTTAGCTTTCATTCTCTGAAGAGCTGGAGCACACACCCCACCACACTTGGGATATATTTCTTCAAACTATACCTGCTAGATCTGGGAGATGAAACACATGTTCTTCTGGGCTCAGTCTGGTTCTCCTACAGCACTGGAGACCAAAGACTAACCCAATCTTGGATTTTTTTAATACCATGTTTTGAGAATAAAATGATCAAACCCTTAAAAAAAAAGAAAGTCACTATCTTCACAAAATTTATTCTTTGCTTTTAAGACCATATAAACTGAACTAAATTAATTTTGAATTAATGCTAAATTTAAAAAAAAAGTCAGGAATGTTAAGACTTTTCAGTTGGTAAAGGCATCGGCTGCCAGCCTGGTGACCTGAGTTTAATCTCCCAAGCCCATATGGTGGAAGGAGAGAACTGATTCCCACAAGCTGCTCTCATGTGTACAGTGACACACACGGACATGCAATTAATAAATGAAAAATACAACGAAGTACCACTTTCAAAATATTTTGAGTATATACTAAGTGGCAGACTCTGTGTTGGAAGTCTGCACCATTTAACTCTCACAGTCTTTACAGGGGAGACCTATAGCGACAGATGTTTTGTCATGGACGTCTGCATCTAAATCAGACACCTATTATGGGGCATTATACTAAGATACTATTATACCGAGTACTATTGTAATCCAGCTGTTTACCTGCAGATGTGATCTGTGCTCCCCTCTGAACTTATTACTGGTTTTTGAGACAAGGTCTCATGGTATAACCCTGGAGGACCTGACACTCTCTATGTGAAACATGCTGTAGATGAACTACAAGAGCTCTGCTGAGTGCTGCGTGTATTGGCCTGTGATGACACACCCAGCAGTACTTTATTTACCATGAGCATGCTCAGCTCTCCTTTTACTGATTTTGAACAAAGGCAACACTGCGATCCCTTCTAACATTTTCTGTGACATAAGTCACCACTAGAGCCTCCTCAGCGCCGCTGGGAATTGTTTTGTAGCTTCTTTGGTAGATTCTTCTCTCAAGTACATCTTTTAACTATTGGAATTCCGTGGGGGCTAGTTCCCACCCACACCTAACAATATCCCTATGCTACCCCACATCAGTAATTTTAATCTCAACACCTCTCAAAAAATTTGACCTATGTTTTCATTTTAGTTGTTGCTGTTGCCTACTGGAATATAACATAGCATCAGACCTTCTTTTTTTATGTATCTCAAACTGTACTCACAACTTTCCATAGACCAAAATGTTACTGCTAAGCATCATCAAAGATACAAACCCCTATTCTTCACCCTATCTTTTCTACTAGTCCCTGCTTCAGCAAAAGTACCACTACCTTCCTGGATATTCTGAAAGGGAAGTCTCGGCCCTGTCCAAAGCCTACTTCTATCTTTCATCTTACTATTCTACAGACCACTGTTTGGTCTTCACCATCACTGTTATGCACAGACATCCTCAACTCCTTGTGGAAGGTGGTTTCACTATTAAAGTTCCTTGGCTGCTTTCTCCAGGCCTTCAGTAGCATTTGTCTAGTGTGCACTATCCTTCATTTTCTTAAATTTGCTGACCATGGGAGAAAGGCAAATCTGTTCCTATTGACTCTGGGCTCCCAAGGTTCACACCAGGAAATTTTACCCAAATGATTCTTAGATGTGGTTGCTTCAGACATGTACATTTGACAAGTCTCTTTAACTCTTTTGAACAAATATACTTGGAAAATAATGATATGTGAGTCCATTCATACCTTAGTATCTGTCTGATTTTACCTTTATATAATACCCTTATTTTATTACTTTCAATAGCTAACATTTACTAAAACCATGGTTCTCAACTTTCCTGATGCTGTGACCCTTTAATACAGTTCCTCATGTTGTGGTGACCCCCAACCATAAAATTGTTTTTCATTGCTAATTCATAACTGTAATTTTGCTACTGTTATGAACCATAATGTAAATATCTGTGTTTTCTGATGGTCTTAAATGACCTCTGTGAAAGGGTCATTCAACTCCCAAAAGGGTCTTCACCCACAAATTGAGAACCACGGGTCGACAGCATTTAATTTGATAAATTGATGAATAAACTTGTCAAGGTAATATTTGATTCCAGGGTCATCTGTTACTGAATGTCATGTTTTATGACTCACTAGTCAGAGTGCTAAAAGTGGGAAGGAGAGTACTGCAAAGGATGATGGAGAACTATGACTGGAAAACTGCAGGAGACGCAGTGACCCATTTCCAGATTTCAAGAATTGGAACATGCCTGTAAGAGACTGAGGCCAGGAGAGAGTGAATTCTAGACCAGCCTGGGCATCCTTGTAAGGCCCTGTCAATCACACACACACACACACACACACACACACACACACACACACACACACA
>NW_026596051.1:33522917-33525460 GCF_907164565.1 Psammomys obesus | reverse complement strand
ACACACACACACACACACACACACACACACACACACACACACACACATTATCACACAAAATTACTGATTCATAAAATATTGGACATGATAATTAGTCAGTTATTAGAAAATAGTGATAGGAAATGAGAAAAATTCTTAGAAAATTAAGTTTTATGGATACAGTTTTAATTTTATAAGCAATGTTACAATTCTTCCAGAAAAGGATTTCTCTTTCTATCAGGAAGGTACATTTGAGCTTCGTCGAAGGTTCTAGCAGGGCAACGCGTCTACTCATATACTCTTGACCAAAGACCTGTCCTCTATTCTGGAGAAGGTCACCCTCTCAGAGAGGTGCACAGAGAGTGCAGCTTTGGGAGGAACAAGCATGGAGTGGAGAGGGAGGAAGGGGACTTATGCTTATTATTTAATAATAGGAAAAAAAAAAACCCAGCACGAACCAAGAAAAAAAAAGATGAAAGTACAACAACAACAGCAACAAAAAGAAGGTAAGCAACACAGATGAGGGCTGGAAAGTCTAAGCCTGAATCTTTATAAATATTCAGTGAGAGGGAGAGTTCCAGCTTTGGGGAGCAGGTCTTTATAAAATACAGAAACATCCGAATGTGTTTATGGTCAGAGGAAGACTAGAGAATAAGAAGATGTGTGTGTGTGTGTGTGTGTGTGTGTGTGTGTGTGTGTGTACACATGTGTGCCTGTATGTGTGGAGATAAAAGGTTGATTTTCTGCATCTTTCTAGATTCCTTTCACCTCTTTTCTGAGATGGATTTTCTCACTGAGCTTGGAGCTCATCAGTTCAGTTAGGCTGCCTGGCCAATGATGTTTAAGGATGTTGCCGTCTCTGTTCCTCCACCCAAGTTACTAACAAGCGACTCTGCATTTGGCTTTTTACGTTGTTTCTGAAGATCTGACCTCCAGTCCTCATGTTTGTGCAGTAAGTACTTCATCAACAAAACCATCTCCCACAGGACTTTATTTTAATATACAACTTTACTTGGTAATCATATTTCAAGTAAAACAAATCACCTGTAGCAAGTACATTGAGAAAGCAATATGCATGTCTGTCACAAAAGGTTGCGTTATCAGAGGTAAATTTTATATCAGGAGGACTAAACAAATCTCTTAGTAGTCATGCATGTTCTAATATAATATAATTCACTTGAGACTGAGATATAAATGTGATTTTGTTATCTTCCAGGTGACTTCATAACAAAAAAAACAAAAAACAAAAAACAAAAAAACATCTGTCCATCATAGACAGCTGCATTCTTACATCTATAAAATGCTATTGAATATGAACCTACATGAAAATAATGAGAATAAAACTTCATTTAAAATCACCATTTAGTTAAAAATACACATTGACTTACTATATTAGTTTTTAATTTAATTTCTATTTATTTTTGATTTTATACATATATAGACTGACTCTTGATCATACCCACATTTCTTCCAACTCATCTCTCTCTCAATTTTATATTTCTTTATAATTTTGTATGTATTTCAATAATTTATAAGTCAGCTTTTACTGGAATTTTCATGTTAGAGCCAAATTATTCACCAAAAAGAATAAAAATAATAATTAACCTGTATGGAATTGTTTTATGTCAGAGTACCCCATACTACACAGATGTTAAAAAAAAATGAAAGATATGTGGAACAATTAAATCTCTGTCTCCATAAAAGTTATACTATCCATTATCATATTTTTCATAAAAATATTTGTAACAAATATATTTAAAAATCTATAAGCCATATTTTAGCTGTGCAATTGCATTTTTCAATGACAGTTTTTCTGCACTGATGTGACCAAGTCTGGGGATGACTGAAAAAGTTTCATGCATCATCAAAGAAAGACTGGATGTTGAAGAACAAGCAAGATTTAGAGACACTTGAGAAGATAATGAAAAGGGACCTAGAATCACGCGAGCCCTACTAGTTTCTAGCCATAGTGATAAGCACATCCTGTGCATTTTATGCGTTTAATTTTCATAGCAGCCCTTAAAGATATGTCATGCTATCTGCTTGAAGTTGAATAACAGAAGCTTCAAGAAGTGAGACAATTTGCCTGCAGCGTACATCTTGTACTTGGCAGTCATCTGGGTGAAGCACAGGCTTTTCTTGTTCCAGTAGTTATGAATGCTCTCCCAACAGAATAGTGTACAAGTAAGGAATGCTACTATGAAGGAGAGGATGCTCATGTGAGCTGTGATATGGAAAAGTATCAGCAGGTACCCACAGGGAGGAGGTAGTCCCTTACTTGTAGCTCAGAGTTCAGGAGTTTTCCTGAGTCCATTCTTCTCCTTTAGTGGAGCAACTTCCAGAACTCCCACAAGCCAATTGCTGGTATCATCCTTGTTCTCGTACGTAATCCATTAGCAGATTGTGTATTGTGTTGCCTCCATTTCTGATCTAGATCTTTGTCCGAGGAGCTATGTCAGTTCAAACCAGTATTTGTATCTTTAAATTATCCATCGATCTATCCATCTACCTATCTTCCTATCTATCTATCTATCTATCTATCTATCTATCTATCTATCTATCTA
>NW_026596051.1:33512957-33522907 GCF_907164565.1 Psammomys obesus | reverse complement strand
CTATCTATCTATCTATCTATCTATCTATCTATCTATCTATCTATCTATCTATGCATACATAATACTGTTTTCTATGTTAGTTTTAGATATGTTTCCAGTCTATTTTTATATATAGCTTGATCTGTATATCCATGTCATAATTATATGGCATAGTTAAACCTATATCTATGTGGATCTATTCTAAATTCATATATATGCTTGTGTCTATGCCTAAATACCTATAAAACATCTAGGATTACATACTTAATGTATTCAAGTCCATGTGTATTTAACTACTCTCAAATTTATTCCAAGACCATTCCTCATGGAATGAGCCTAGTGTTAAGTACTCATCACCTCATACTTTAATTATCACGAGAGTTCCTAATTACTGTTCTTCTATCTACTGTTTTAAAAAAAATTATATTTTTCAGAATTTCATATTGAGTTTTATATTTTCATCATTTACACACACCCTCCAACTGTACCCATTCCCCTCCACCTTCTCTCAAATTTATTAACTCTTCCTTATTATTTTTACATTTAATCTCTGTAGATATGTAACTATATATAATTAAATATATATAAATATTTAAGTAATAATAATAATTATACACACACACAGAAAACCTGCTGAGTCTGTTTAGTGTTACTTATATGTACATGTGTTTAAGGTTGACCAGATAATCTATTAGGGAACTCATCCCTGGGGGAAACTGATTTTCCTTCTCTCTTTGTAGCCATTGAATACCTGTAGCTTTTCATCTATGAGTAAGGTGTTGTCAATTTTTCCTCATGAAGAACGTTAACTGGTATTGTCATTTTTTAGTTCTTACTGAGGCGACCATGCTGTCAAGATTTCATGGGTACATCTTACCTGACGTATCCAGACCAAGTACTATTTATAAGTTTCTGTGGTCCTCCAGATATGTAAGAGTTCATTATATTTTAAAAAAACGTCCAGTGCTTTCGTTCACACTAAGGAAAGCCTTCAAACTCATATGTGGGGTTTATTAATTCCACCTTTTCTACCTATGCTTTAAAGTCTCTTTCTGGGCCATTAAGTTTTAACCACCCATATAGTCACACATTACTCAAATACAACAATCACTCATGAGTCAGGTTCATCCTTGGTTTAGTATTCTCTGCTCTCAGATGGCATCAACATTTCGGTTTCTGTCAGTTTGCACTCAGTTCTCATGCTGTCTCCTAGGAAAGGTCACACTCAATGCTGTGTCACAGACCCTGTAGTTGATTTTATGTGACCACCACACATGTCTTTACACCTTTTTGTTCCTTTAAAGGTGGGTCTTCATACCATCTCCTTGAGTCTTGTAGAGTCTGTGACTGTTGTATCAAGAGAAGAGGCAAAAAGGGTCCTATGTCTTGCTCTAGGCTCTGACATGAGGAAACTGGGAAGTTTTTACTTTCTTGGAAGCAACCTGTCACGTAGTTCTGTAACTTATGATGACTGTACTTTAAGGAGCTCAAGTTACTTGGAGAGATTCTGGAGGAAGAAATGTTGTAGAGACGAAGAAAGAGACAGAGGGACACACAAGAGAGTGGGAAGATAGACAGAAACAGATAGAGAGAAAGAGGGGATGGAGGGAGAGAGTGGGGGCCACTGACAAGCTAGATTCCAGACTGTAGACATGTGAATGGCTGGGGTAGTGGCTCCTGCTGCCCAGGCTATAGCTATGTGGACTGAAAACTCAGCTGAATACTTCTAGAATCTTTTATTTATTTTTTAAAGTACTGTGTTGTTTTATGTCAGAGTTTTGGAGTACAGTCCCACATGGTCATTGTTGGTCAGGAGATGTAGCAAGTGTGGTTGGCAGATCTCACTGACTTTCTTTACTGCTTACATCGCCTGAAACCTCTTTTGCCCTGTCCTCATTTCCCTATTTCCTTCTCCTTTCTGCCTACCTTTTCCCCTTTTCCTGTTTCATCTCTTCTGTGCTCCTTTTTTCATTGTTTTGATTTTTACATCTAATTTATTTATTTTGTGTGTGAATCTATATGTGAGTGTGTGCCTGCCATAACATGAAGATGAAACAGTCAGGAGTCAGTTTTCTCCTTCCAGCATGTGAGTCCTAGAGAGTGACATGGGATCATCAAGCATATTGCTGGCAATCTTCCCCACTGAGCATCTCACTGGCCCTCCATTACCTCAGGTTTCCTTTTTGAGCTACATAGTTAGAAATGGAACATCTGTTTCCTATTGCATCTCCAGCACCTAGAAGCATTTCTTATGAATAAGTGAAATAAGTCAGTGTCCATTAAATTACTTAAATTAGCAATATAAGCAAGAGTTCTAACCATATATAGTTCTAATTATCCATCAAAAATAGAGCACCCACTCTGTACACAAACAAAATTGCTGCTAAAAGAATTCCAACTCTAAGTGAGGAAAGAGTCCATGACCTATCCAATCCTGCCCTTTCATAATGCAATGGGTTTCAGTGAAACAGGATAACTGAGTGGGGCAGGAAATTATACCTGTCTGCTGTTCTTTGATATCAGACTCAATGGGATTATCAATAGTAGGCACAGCGCTGTAATGAGCTTCAAAGAGAGAAGAAAACATCCTCAGGTTTTAAAGTAGCTTAAAGCATATCCTCTGGTTCTTCCATGTAGCTGTGGCTGGTGAGTTCCACCACCTTTCATCAGCTACATGACGACATAAAGAGGCCACGAGGATCCTGGAAGTCCAACTGCCTGTGATCTGAGGTGCTGACACAGAAGTAACTCTCTCTGCTCAGAGGTGACTCTTCATAGGACACAGTCAGTACTGTTCTCCAGATGCCAGTGGGGGGTGCCTTGAGGACCCCTGCTGTGAAGAAGATGAGGTTTTCAAGATGTAAGAAGGGCACCTTTCACATCATCAACCTTTGTGTTCAGTACAAAGACTGGAAGGCAGCTGAGTTAGGCAGAGACCCCTGTCACCCCTAAAGTAACTAAGCTGAGCTAGCCACTTATAGTCACTCTAAGCCTGCTCCTCAGTCTGTGCCCTATCCTCGACTTTGAGATGCTCTCTTCTACACTTCTGTGCTCACTGGGGTGAGTGGTCACCACTCTGTGGCTTCTTCAGTGTGTCATGTAACCCCAAGACCTAGGGCTTTTGCATAGGCTGTTCTATCTGACTGAAATTGTCCAAGCATTGGCCTTGCTTGCCCCACTCAAAATTAAGGTATCTGTTTAAATGTCACTTTCTCTGGGGAAACTTTCTGCTCCTTTGTGCTAGGTTCTCACTCTCTGCTGTTCCGTGTCACAAAACTCTTCATAGCAGGGAAGACCTCCATTTTGCAGGAGCTAAGCCACTTCTTTATGTTATTTCTGTGATTACCTGGTAGAGGTGTTATGATATTACTCTTATTAAAGTTATGATTTCTGCTGCTGTTGATAAAA
The DNA here is from genome assembly GCF_907164565.1 of Psammomys obesus. NCBI lineage: Eukaryota > Metazoa > Chordata > Mammalia > Rodentia > Muridae > Psammomys > Psammomys obesus. The sequence goes on along the minus strand of NW_026596051.1, from coordinate 33,519,520 downwards.
CACTGTAACCAAAAATAAAAGGTTTTATTTGGCTTACATTTCCACATTGTAGCGCATCATTAGAAGGAGCAGGGCAGGAACTCAAACAGGGCAGGGACCTGGAGGCAAGGAGATGCTGTAGAGGCAGTGGAGGAGTGTTGCTCACTGTCTTGCTTACCTGCTTGTGGACCCAGGAACACAAGCCCAGGAGCAGCCCCATTCACAATGGTCTAGCCCCTCCCATATCAATCACAAATTGAGAAAATGCCTTACACTTGCCTACAGACCTGTCTTATGAAGGCATACATTTTTTTCTTTTTTCTTAATTGATTCAATTTATATCTGTCATAGACCCCTTCACTTTTCTCCTTCCAGTCCCAATCTCCATCCTGTACCCTCTCTCCCCTATTCTTAAGAATAGGGGAGCCCCCTACTCAGGCACCCCTGCTCATCTATTCTCATAAGGACTGAATTCATCTTCCTTTCCTGTGGTACGGTAGGGAAATCTATTAAGAGGGAAGTGATCAAAAAACAGGCAACATAGTCCATGTCAGAGTATCCCCTACTCCCCTAAATAGTTGACCAAAATGAAGCCTAAAATGAGCATTGGACTTATATTCCTTGGGGTCTATACACTGTAGTTATGTCAATCCTGTATTATATGATTAAAATTCACTTTTAAGTGATTGCATACTAGGTGTGTCTTTCTGGGTCTGTGTTACCTCACTCAGGATAATCTTTTCTAGTTCCATCCACTTACCTGGAAATTTCATGATTTCCTTGTTTTTAATGGCTAATTAGCACTATATTATGTAAACATACCACAGTTTCTTTATCCATTCTTCAGCTGAGGAGCTTCTAGGTTTTTTCCAGTTTGTGACTATTATGAATAAAGCTGCTATAAATGTAGTTGAACAAATGTCCGTGTTGTATGGTAGAGCATATTTCAGGTGTATGCCTAGGAGTCGTGTAGCTGGGTCTTGAAATATGGTTATTCCCAGTTTTCTGAGAAAGCAACAGATTGATTTCCAAAGTGATTGTACAAGTTTGCATTCCCATCAGCAATGGAGGAGAGTTCCCCTTTCTCCACATCCTCTCTAGCATGTGCTGTCATTTGAGTTTTTGATCTTCACTGTTCTGATAGGTGTAAGAAGGAATTTCACATTCATTTTGATTTGCATTTCCCTGATGACTAGGGACATTGATCATTTCTTTCAGAGCTTCTCCACCATTCTAAATTCCTCTATTGAGAATTCTCTGTTTAGCTCTGTATCCCATTTTTAATTCTATTATTTGGCTTGTCAGTATTTAATTTTTTGAGTTCTTCATATATTCTGGATATTAGTCCCTTTTCGGATGTAGAATTGGTGAAGATCTTTTCCCAATATGGAGACTGTCTTTTCATTCCATTGATAGTATCTTTTACTTTACAGAAGTTTTTCAGTTACAAGAAGTCCCATTTATTAATTGTAGATCTCACAGCCTGAGCTCTTACTGCTCTGTTCAGGAAATTGTCTCTGTGTTCTAACTAGAGCAATAAGACAACTAAAGGAGATCAAAAGAATACAAATCAGAATGGAAGAAGTTAAAGTATTGTTACTTGGAGATGATATGATAAGCGACCCTAAAAATTCCACCAGAGAACTCCTGCAGTTGGTAAACTCCGTCAGCAAAATGGCTGAATATAGATTACTTTAAAAAAGATCAGTAACCGTGTATACAAATGACAAATGAGAAGAGAAAGAAATTAGGGAAACTACACCCTTCACAATCTCCACAAATAATATAAAGTATCTAGGATTAACTCTATCCAAGGAAGATAGACCTCTGTGACAAGAACTTCAAGTCTCTGAATAAAGAAATTAAAGAAGATACCAGAAGATGGAAAGATCTCCCATGTTCATGGACTGGTAGCATTAACATAGTAAAATGGCCATCTTACCAAAGGCAATCTACAGAGTCAGTGAAATCCTCATCAATATACAAACAGAATTTTCTCAGACCTTGAAAGAACAATTCTAAACTTCATATGGAAGAACAAAACATCGAACATACCTAAGACAATCCTATACAATAAGAGAATTTCTGAAGGTATCTCCATACCTGATCTCAAGCTATACTACAGAGCAATAGTAAAAACAAAAACAAAAAACAATGAAACAAAAAACTGCATGGTACTGGCATAGGTTGGTTTTTCAAAGTAATTGAATGGAGGACGCAGAAATAAATCCACACACATACTCACATCTAATTTTTGACAAAGGAGCCAAAAAGACACAACGGAAAAAAGACAGCATCTTCAACAAACGGTACTGGTCTAACTGGATGTCTACATGTAGAAAAATGCAAATAGATCCATATTTATTGCCCTGCACAAAACTCAAGTCCAAGTGGATCAAAGACCTCAGCATAATACCAGATATGTTAGATCTGCTAGAGAAAAAAAGTAGGTAAAAGTCTTGAACTCATTGGCATTTTTTTTCCAATTGAGACTCCTTTTATTCAGATGATTCTAGCTTGTGTCAAGTTGACATAAAATGAGCCAGCACAAATGATCCCTTGTCAACTTGACACACAAATCCTTCACTGTTAAGCCTCAACCTTTCCTTTCTTTTTCATCTCCAAGACCATATATTGATATTGACATTGAAATATAAAATATTTTACTAAGTTAAAATGTTCTATAGTCTTCACAAATTCAAATACATTAAAATTTAAGTTTCTTTAAAATAGCCAGTCTTTTTTAAAATGTATTTTTTTTAAATCCAATGTCTCTCAACTGTGGGATCCTATAAAATAAAAAATAAGTTAAATACTTTTTTATTTCAAGAGGGAAGAACCAGGGCACAGACAGAATCAGAACAAAGCAAAACCAAAATCAAACTATAAATAACTCAGTATCCTATGTCTGGGATCCATTCTTGATATCTAGGCTACCCTGAGGGCTTAGGTCATTTCTCAGGTTCTGCAACTCACACAACTTGTCTTCTAAGCTCCAGTAGGCACCACTTCACTGCTGCTGCTCTTCTTGGTGATCATTCCATGGTCCTTGCATCTCCAAAATGCTGGGGTCTATTGCTGAAATTGCTGCACATTCACCTGTAGACTCTCTGGGCTTTGTGTGTGATAGCAAGTCTCAACTTCTCTTCATGACCCTTCTGTCTCATGGCTTCAACTGCTACTGTGGCTGTAGCTTCACCAGTGGCCTTCCTGGCCTCTCATAGTGACAAGCCTCAGGTTTCCTCCATGACCCCTTCATGCCTTCAAAACCAGTACCACCTGGGTAATTCTTATCCAGACAGTACCATGTTTGGCTGCTGCACAAAATGCAAACTTGGCCACCTCTAGAAGATAGCTAAGTCTCAGGAATCACCTACCAAAAGACTGCATGTCAATGAGTCCAGTTTCTTCTTTATCACAGCTGAATATTCAGTCCCAGCAGATTAGCATGCATTGTTCCAGCAAAGCAAACGTTTTACATTAGTGGTCCTTGTCTCTTGTTAATCACAGCCAATTATTCAGCTCCAAAAATATCCCAGTAGAGTCTTCAATTCTTTAGAAGTATTACAAGGCAGACCTCCATCATCTGCTCTGCTCTCAGTAGTCTAACCTCCAAGCTCCCACAGAGCAGCTCACCAGGCTCTGAATACTCAATGCCATTGGAAGTTTCATAGTCCTTTCACAATGCTCTCCAAAACACATGGTTAGGTTTATTGAAGTAGAGCCCTATTATCTCAGTACCAACTTGAAGTGATGAAATACCATGAGCAAAACCAAGAGGAATTATTTGGCTTATACTTCCACACTGTTGTCCACTATTAAAGGCAGCCCTGATGGATACTCAAATAGGGCAGGAACTTGGAAGATAGGAGATGGTGTAGAGGCCATAGAGGGGTGCTGTTTGCTGGATTACTTAGTCTGCTTTTTTTCTCTTGTTTTGTTTTGTTTTTGAGGCAGTGTTTCTCTCTGTATCCTTGGCTGTCCTGAAATTCACTCGGTAGACCAGTGCTGGCTTCAAACTTACCTCTGCTTTCTAGGTGCCACGTGGTGGGATTAAAGGCAGCAGTCAGAGCTCAGGATCACAAGACCAGGTGTGGCTCAACTCACAATGGACTAGTCTCCCCCACATGGATCGCTAATTAAGAAAATGCCCTACAGGCTTACCTGCAGCCTGATCTTATGGAGGCATTTTCTCAACTGAGGATCCCTTTTCTCAGATGACTCTAGTTTGTGCCAAGTTGATATAAAACTACAGAGCACAGCACCTTTTATTGATTTCTACCCCTGCATTGGATCATTATGTGTGTCTCCAGTGAACATAAGAGATTCTGGGATAAGTTTTTTTTTTTCTCTAATATTTATAGACCATAAATCTATTAAAGTATGTCTATGTGCTAGGCCAATCTTAATGGGAATCAAGAAAAGAATAAGAATTTTCAATTTCTTAAGACAGTGGTTCTCAACCTGTGGATTGTGACTCCTTTGTGATCAAATGACCTATTCAAATGGGTTGCCTAAGACTGTTGGAAAGCACAGATATTTATATCATGATGCATAACAGTAGCAAAATTACAGTTATGAAACAGCAATTAAAATAATTTTATTTCTGGAATTCACCTCAACATGAGTAACTGTATTAAAAGTTTTCAGCATTAGGAAGGTTGAGAATCACTCTCCAAAGACTTCATGGTACAGTGTTTATCACTATGAACTCTAAACCCAGAATTCACCTTCTGTTAGTCAGTAATTCCTTGAAAAAACAGTACTTCTTATTGAGGACACTGAAGCCTGAACGCTGTGATCCTTTATGCATCCTGTTAGTATCCCCACTAATAGAGGAAATCCATGGCAATTAATTAATATAAGCCTGAGCCAAAGGTTCATCTCTGGTTTTTTACATATATGTGATAGTTTAGTTCAGCCCTTGCTATGTGGCAAGGTGACTGGTTGCTCATTATCAGCATGGTTAATGACTATGTGTCAGTGTTTGAGCAACTGGGCAATGTGCTCTGCTCCCTGTGTATTCCACATCCACCTTTAACCATCATGTTCCTTCAAATGGGTCAGTCTTCACCCTGACCCTAGTTTATGAATTCATGCTTTCCTCTTCCTCATCATTTTCTCTTTAGTTTCTTTCTTTTTTATTTCTTTCTCCTTAATTCCTTTTTCTTTCCTTAATTCCTTTTTCTTTCTTTCTTTCTGTCTTTCTTTCTTTCCTTCCTTCCTTCCTTCCTTCCTTCCTTCCTTCCTTCCTTCCTTCCTTTCTTCCTTCCTTTTATGTTCTTTCTTTTTTCTTGTCTCCAGTGGATTTCTCTGTAAGTAAATTACAGGAAACTTGTTCTGACATTCTATTTACTGAGGTTCTGCTAATCTGGGTTGCAAATTCCTAGCTGCAGGTAGATCACTGGAGCTAAATTTAGAGATTATTGTGATTTAGTATATCATTTCTGTATTCTCTAATCTGAAGTGCTGAATAAACACTCATTTTATACAACTGTCTCACATCTCAAATAATCAAGAATTAGACACAAGAGTCAGATAAGTTTTGAACAATGCATCATTCATTGATTTATAGAAAAATTTGTAAACTCTAACCTTTAATTTCCACATTCATAAACTAAAAAGTTATAGTATCTAAGTGTGATGGCTTAGATTGAAAGACTTTTGTCAACTTGTTCCTCTCCTAGGATGAATGTTGTGTATAAACTTGTAAACACCATTTATTTTATTCACTTCTATTTATAAAGTGATCTGCCTTTCTGAGACAAGGTCTCCCTATGCAACTCAGGCTTTTCTTAAGTCAAAATATTTCAGTCTTACAAGTACTGAGATTTAGAGATGTGTGCCAGTGTCTGACTTATGATCGTTTGTTTACTCTTAATATCTCATGCACGGTTATGATGGGCATGTCTGCTTCAAGTACTTTCTCTGTGAATGAAGTGAATATTAACTGTGGATTGTAGTTTTGTCTGCTTTCTAGGAGATTGAAGAAATGCCAATGTACACAAAAGTACATTTGAATTTACATTTCAAGAGGTTGGTCATAGCTACTATGCCCTGTGTCAGGCAATCTTTCAAATAAAGAGGTCTATAGATTTTTCATAAAATAAACAAAGTAAAAAATAACTATAGATGATATTATTCTTTAAACATTGTAACTAGGATTCTACTGCTGAGGGATGGAGTAAATATACTCCTTTCATCAACCAGTAAGTGTAAGCAAGTAAGAATACTGAGGCTAAGGCTGGAGATGTAGTTCCTTCTGTTAATGGAATGTTCCCTCACCACATAAAGTACGTATGGTAATGTTTCCTTGAAATGTAAACACTTTTTTTTTACAGGGTAGAGGCATAAGAATCAGGAGTTCAAAGTCATCCCTGTCTAGACAGTATATTCAAAGCAGCCAGCTCCTGATTCGAAAAATAAATAAACAAAACACTACTCCCAGTTGAAGAGAGCAAGCCTCCGAAGAATATCTACTGAACATGGCATAACAAGTTACAATAAGATGAGACACAAACCCTCATATTAAGGCTAAATAATAATAATAATAATAATAATAATAATAATAATAATAATAATAA
>NW_026596051.1:33463864-33512947 GCF_907164565.1 Psammomys obesus | reverse complement strand
AATAATAATAATAATAATAATAATAATAATAATAATAATAATAATAATAAAAATAATAATGAAGGAGGACCAGTTAGAGCACTTACTTCTCTGAACTTACATTTTTTCTTTACAAATCCTGACTTGTGGCAAATTAAGATTAAAGTCTTGGAGCCAAGCAGGACAGAGAGTAAATGCCCTCCTGAAAAGCTCAATGAATTGCATCTAGCAAGGGAGAAACATCCTGACAATGTCTTTCTGCTTTATGTAACCCACCTGCCACATTCTACCTGCCAATGCTGAGTGGAGACCAGCTCCAGGATATGATGAGGTGTTCTAAAACCCTCTTTGAAGCTTTCAGGAGGAGCCCAGAGGAAATCTAGAATTTAAATTCCTGGAAGCCAGAAATAAGCATGTTCACCCACAGAGTCAATTTGGAAAGTCCACATTCTTACTCCTGCCTGGCTGTCTTGCTCATTGGGATTCACTCTTTTGAGACAGTCCAATGATGAAAAGACAGTCTTCACTGCTGTCAGTGGGGTTATATGATCAGCACTTCTCTGCTCTGTCCAGCAGTCAGGAGAGGCTTGGCCCATCTTGTGGGTAATAGAAAACGACTGGCAGAATTATAAATCTACCTCCTCCTGGTCCTAAATAGGTACCTTTCTCTTCCCCTTCAAAAGCTGCTAGAGAGAGAAAGAGGGAGGGAAAGAGAGAGAGAGAATGAAAAAAAGAAAATCAATAATCAGTAAAATAAAAGGAAAATAAAAAAGACTTTAGACAGAATTATGTAACACAAAAATATTCAGATTTCAACTGAAAATTACTTGTTATATTTAACACCAGGAAGAACTCAAACATAATTTAAAAAATGAAATCAAGTGGTGCCGTCACCAATACCACAAAACTGTCAAAACTATCTAAGATGTGAAAAAAAAAACAACTATAACAAAAAATGCTCTAATGACAAATGTAAATGTGCTGTTGACAAAACAAAGGACAGAAAGTCTCCATAAACAATTAGAGGACACATGAACAACCAGGTGGAAATTTCATAACTGAAAGAACAGTTACTGAAATAAACAGCTCCATGGATAGACTCAAGAACAGAATGGGTGACGCAGATGAAATAGTCAGTGAACTAGAAGACAGAATAATGGAAGGCACTCATGAGGAATAACAAAGTGAATGTTGAATTTAAGAAATGAATTGAATGAATTGAGTTTTAGAGGTCTCAGAGACTATAACAAATGATCCACCTTCCATGTCACTGAAGTCCCAGAAAACAGAGAAGACAGAGCTTAAAATAATAATAAAAATATGACTATAGAACGTGGCTCAAATTTGTCAGAAGTGATGAACCTATCGAATAAAGACAAATGAGCTCCAAATAGAAAAAAAAAAGGTAAAATAAACGGAAATCCGTATCATGGTTAACTTTTGAATATAGAACAAAATAATTTTTTATAATATTCAAAGAATAATGACATGTTATCTCTAAGACAAAAACAATTAAAATAATAATCTCGTATATGGAATAATGAAAGCCAGAACGAAGAGCAAGGCATTTTTACTAAAAGTAAAACAACCTACATCTTCATACTTAGGTAAGATGCTATTTGGGAACAAGGAGGGAATCAAGATTTTACAATGTAGAAAAACTAGGAGAATGGATTCACTCTCAGACTTGCAAATGAATATACAATGCTGGTCATCTAAATAATATAAAACAGACATAAAAGAAACTCAAAAAATGTCAGGAAAGGGGAAGAATAGGAAAAAGAATTTGAGAAAAAAATATAATAGCCATTCTTGAGATTTCTAAACTTTTTTTTTTTAATTTTTTTGGTAGTTGAAGCAAAAATTACCAGTTCAGTGTATGCTTCTGGATGTATTTAAAGGCCTCAGGACAACTCTAAACAAAAACAAAACAAAACAAAACAAAAAAAAAAAAGAACATGGAAAAAGAAAGGCGTATAGTGGCTATACGAGTTTTAACCAAGTGTGCAGCTGGTTTATCATGTGCTGACTGTATAATTTGGAGTAGGGGCTGTTTCTGACTCTGTTGCCTGCCTTTGGATCCCTTTCTCTTAGTTGGGATGCCTTGTCTGGTCTCAGCAGGAGAGGGTGCATTTATTTTTAATGGGATGTGTTGTGCCAGGGTGGGTTGGTACTCATGGGAGAGCTCCCATTCTCAGAGAAGGGGGTGGGGGGAATTGGGGAAACAGTGAGTGACTGGAAGGAGAGGATGAAGGTGACTGTGATCAGGCTGTAAAGTGAGTAAATAAATACATTTTAAATTAAAAATTAAAAAATATAACTTTTATTTTTACCCTTTTAAAACTGCAGATTCTTTTCTCATATATCCTGATTATATGCTTGTTCTCACAGTAAGGAGTCTCATAAAAATACTAGGCTAACAGTTATGTTATTTATGCAGAGGACCTTGTGTAAATCCATGTAGGTCCTGTGCTTGCTGCTACAGTCTGTGAGATCATATGTTCCTTGCCTAGTTGATTCAGAGAGCCTTGCTTTCCTAGTGGCCTCCATCCCCTCTACCTTTTCCAGTCTTTCTGCTTCCTCATCAATGGTATTCACTGAGCTCTGTGAAGCAGGATTTGATGGAAACCTCCAATTTAGGCTCTCTCTCCACACAATGTCTGCCTGTGGGTCTCCGCATATGTTCCCATCTACTGCCAGAGAAAGCCTCTCTGATGATGATTGGATGAAGCACTAGTCTATAATTATAACAGAATATCTTTAAGAATCAGTTTATTGATCTAGTAGATTTCATCCCGGAGATATAGGAATGTTTCAACATATGAAAATCAGTAAATGTAATTCACTATATAAACAAACTGAAAGAAAAAAAAAATCACATGATTATCTCATTTCATGCAGAAAAGGTCTTTGCCAAAATCCAAACCCCCTTAATGACAAAAGTCTTAGAGAGATTGCAGACACAAAGAACATACCTAAACATAGTGAATGTAATTTACAGCAAGCTTATAGCCAACATCAAATTAAAAGGAGAGAAACTCAAACAGTTCCACTAAAATTACAAACAAGATAAGGCTGTCCACTCCATATTTTTTCAATATAGCACTTGAAGTATTAGATAGAGCAATAAGAAAACTACATGAGATCAAGAGGATACAAATTGAAAGAGCAGAAGTCAAAGTATTGTTATTTGCAGATAATATAACAATATACATAAGTGACCATAAAAATTCCACCAGGGAACTTCTATAGCTTATAAACATTTTCTGCAAAGTGGCTGAATACAAGAGTAGTTTGAAAGAAATCAGTAGCCCTCCAATATATAAAAGACAAACAAAATGAGAAAGAAATCAAAGAAATAACACTACAGTCTCAAATAATATAAACTATCTTGGGGAAACTCTAACCAAGCAAGTTAAAGACTAAGAATGAACAAATGATTAAAATAATAGTAATAAAAAAAAAAGACTTTGAAGAATGAAATTGAAGATGAAATCAGAAGATTGAAAAAAAATCTCCCATGTTCATGGATTAATATAGTTAAAATATCCATCCTACCAAAAGCAATCTACAGAGTCAATGCAATCTCCATCAAAATGCCAATACAATTCTTTACAAATATTGAAAAAACAATCATCAACTTCATATAAAAAACAAATCCCAAGATAGCTAAAACAGTCCAGAACGATAAAAGAACTGCTAGAGTTCCCACCATTCCTGATTTCAAGCTGTACTACAGAGCTACAGTAATAAAAACGACCTGGTATTGTCATAAAAATAGGTATCAGTGATCAATGGAATCGAATTGAAGATGTAGACATGAATCACCATACATAGGAACACCTGATATTTTATAAAGAAGTCAGAAATACCCATTAGAAAAAAAGACAGTACCCTTAACAAATAGTGTTGGTCAATCTGGAATTCTGCATGTAGAAAACTGCAAATAAATTCATATTTACCAGCCTGCACATAACTCAAGTCCAAGTGGATCAAGGCTTCAACATAAAACCAGATATACTGAACCTCATAGAAGAGAAAATGAAGGATATCCTTGAACTCATTGACACAGGAAATGACTTCCTGAACAGAAGAATACTGATAGCATAGGCACTAGGATCAACAATTAATGAAGGGGACCTTATGAAACTGAAAAGCTCCTGTGAGGCAATGGGCACTGTTAATAAGACTAAATGGCAGCCTACACAATGGGAAAATATTTTTACTGATTCCACATTGGATAGAGGACTAATGTCCAAAGTATACAAAGAACTTAAGAAACAACCCCAAATAATCCAATTAAAAAATGGGGAACAGATCTAAACAGAGAATTCTCAAAAGAGAAATCTCAAATGGCCGAGAAACACTTAAAGTGTTCAATATTGTTAGCCTTCAGGGAAATGCAAATCAAAACCACTTTGACATTCCATAGTACATCTGTCAGAATGTTTAAGATCACAAATGACAGTTCATGTTGGTGATTGTAAAAACTTGTGTTGAAGCTATAGAAATCAATATGATGGTTCCTCTGAAAACTGAAAATCAATTTACCGCTAGACTCAAACATAGTATGTATTCACTTATAAGGTAATATTAGTCATTAAGAAATGATTATTTTTCTGTGGATGAGTTACAATTCACAGACCCAGAAGGATTAGGTAAAGATGAGGGGTCTAGAGGAGATTCATGGATATCCCTGGAAGGGAAAAATTGAAGAGATTCCATGGGTAGACTAGAGGCAAGTAAGGAAGGGAACAGAGATGAGAAATGGATATGGGTAGAGGGAGAAAGTGTGGAAAGAGGTGCTCTAATAGGGCAGATTTGTGGAGTGGTTTAAAAACCTCCTGCAGCAGAAACTTCCTGGAATTTATGAAGGTGGTCCTGATGAGGACTCCTATTAATGGGGATATGGAGTTTCAGCTGGCCTTGGCTTATACCCAGGCAAGGTTTCCAGGGGTGAGACTAGGTTACATTCAACTTAGTTGTTGAACAAGGGGATCTCATGGAAATGCCCAAACAACCAAGGCTGTTGCTAATAAAAAAAAAAAAAAAAAAAAAAAAAAAAAAAAAAAAAAAAAAAAAAAACAAAAAAAAAAAAAAAAAAAAAAAAAAAAAAAAAAAAAAAAAAAAAAAAGTTGCTCTCTGAAAACTCACAGTAGGGTAGCACCCATACAACTCATTGAACATGGAAAAGTCAAGCGGCAGGCAACATGGAGTCATCACTACTACTTTCTAGGTTTTTAAGTGCTAGAAGACAGTCTGCAGGCTGCCAAAGAAGAAAAGCGAGCACCAACCCAGACACAAAACCTTTGACCTGCAATCTGTTTCACCTGAGTGATATGCTAGGGCATTGGTGGCAGAGAAGTGGCAAAGAAGTACAAGTAGCCAACCAATGTCTGATTCGATATAAGGCCTACACCACAAGAAGGAACCCAAACCTGGGAAACCAAGAACTGGAGATTAGATAGCCCAGAGACTAGGGTAAAACCAAACACTACTGGTCTTAAAAAAAAATCATTTGAATTTATGATGCCAGTATATGTTAAGACCAAAATCTTAAACAAAGATGCATATGCATAAAGTGTAATATATAGAATAATCATTAAAATCTATATGAAGTTTTATATACTTCTGTTAAATCAAAATAGGATTTAAAAACTGTTCATCCTGAGTGAAATATCCCAGAAGGAGAAAGACAAACACGGTATATACTCACTTATATAGAACTATAAGATACGATAAACATAATGAAATCTATACACCTAAAAAAGATAATCAAGAGAGCGGACATGGGGTAAGATTATCAATCCTCGTTTAGAAAGACAGATGGGATGTGCATTGAACATATGACAGGAGTCTACTGAGCGCATTTGAAAGACTCTAACTAGCAGTGTTTTCAAAGCAAAGACTCATGACCAAACCTTTGGCAGAGTACAGGGAATCATAAGAAAGAAGGGGAGTTAGTCTGATGAGGAAAGGATAGGAGCTCCACAAGGACCAAACATATCTGGGCACAGGGTCTTTTCTGAGACTGACATGCAACCAAGGACCATGTATGAATGTAACCTAGATCCTCTGCTCAGATGTAGCCTGTGGTAGCTCAGTAACCAATTGGTTTCCCATAGTGAGGGGAACAAGGACTATTTGTAACAGGAACTCAATGACTGGCTCTTTGGCCTCCCCACCCCCCAAGGGAGGAGCAGTCCTGTTAGGCCACAGAGGAGAACTTTGCAGCCAATCCTGAAGATACCTGATAAAACAGGATCAGATGAATGGGGAGGAGGTCCCCCCTATTAGTAGACTTGGCAAGGGGCATGGTGGAGATGAGGGAGGGAGGGAGGGACTGGGAGGGAATGAGGGATGGGGACACGGCTGGGATACAGAGTTAATAAAATGTAACTGATAAGAAAAAAATAAAAATAAAAATAAAAAAACTGTTCAAGTAACAAATAAGCAGATAGGACAAAGTAAATAGAAGTGAATAATTGAATAGTGATAAAATAAAAATGGGATGGTCTTGCTTAGCATATTAGTAGTGTCATTTAATGTGATAACACAACTCTACCAACTAAAATGATTCGTAAATGAATTATAAAACATAATCTAACTATAAAAAGTAGAGAAGTCGTGACAACTGTAGCTGCATTGATATAATATAAACTTGTGTTTGGATCAAATGAACTCACTAAAGAGTGGGACCTATACATTAATAAAAAGATAAGCCTTCCCAGAGAATTATCTGAATCTCAAAAATGTATACAACAATGTGGCCACAAAATGTATGAATCAGCCAGAAGGCCTGAACTAAAAATAAATCTCCAGCATACTTGGAAATTTTAACATCCCATCTTAAGAAATTGTAGGAACCTTAAGAAAAAAAAATGAGAGACATACACAAAGAACTAGAAATGATGTTAACTAGACATATTTCATTTTTGTGAATAAATGCTAAGATTGGATATTTAACTGAATCAAAATAAAAAAATAAGTCATCAAAGTTTTAAAGACAACTGAATCAGTGTTAAGGACATTTATAAAACTAAAATAAATTAATAACCAAAAAATGCTTGAAATCAGTAATTTAAGTTACCTTGTAAAAAATCTAGATTAAAATAAACTGAAAATAAGTAGAGAAAATAATAAACAAATGCATACAAATCAGTGATCATGAGCACAGAAAACTTAATAAAAACATGAGCAAGTTTTCTGAAATGACCAACAAAATTAACAAAATATAAAGGTTGAATAGGGGGGAAAATGCAATGGAACAAATTGCTAGTATCATACACAATGCAGATTTCACTATAGACCCATAGAAAGCATCCAAAATCTTGAATACCAACACTTGGAAAAATTTAGACATATAAACTTCGTATTCAAGCAAAATTGATCTCTGTAGTTAAAATGCTTCTTAGAAATGGCTAATGTGGCATTGTAGTTTCAACAGTAAATATTTTCCACTGGCTCACATTTTTAAATCCTAATCCCAGGCTGCTGGCACTGATCTTATCAGCTGTGGAATCTTTGGGAGGTGGAAGACAGGTAGAGGGTGGAGATCAGTAAGTGCTAAGAGCTATGTTATTCCGGTTATATTATCCCTGGTTTATAGCTTATACTCATTCTGTCTTCTTTGTGTTCTGTTATGAAATGAAGAGCCTCCACCAGATGCTCTTACTTTTACTATATAAGCATCTAACGGCACGACTCCTCTGCCATAGTGAATTGAAATCTTACGAAATTGTGAACCAAAGCAAACCTTTCTTTTATTAGGTAAATACTGTCTGCTATTGTGGTCATAGAATTGAAGAAATAACTGCAGAAAATGGGTAACAAAACACTGAAAATGTTATTGTGAATACACATGAGCATTTGGTACTTAAGCTTGTAAATGTTTCCAGGAGGGATTTACAAGAGTTTGGAGATATGGACTAGAGAAGCCCCAGAATGTCCAAGGAGGACTCAAGGAGTGATTCTGGTGAGAGTTCGGGACCTAAGAATATCAATAAAAATGTAGACAACGAAGACCACGCTTCCTGGCCTCCACATGGAAACAAGGTTATGTTGTGAACTGAACAGGAGGCCATTCATATCACACTTGTGTGTGTGTTGGGGGTGGGGCGGCCTATGTTTTGTTGAGCCCTGGAAATCTGAGTGAGAGGGATTTCAAGATGCATAGCATTCATGTAGTGGCACAGTTAGTGGCGGCTGCACTTGGCCAAATTTATAGTAAGCATCAATGTCAAAAAGCAGAGCAGAAAAGTATGGAAAAATGTACACTGTGGTCAAAAAAAGGTATATTTAACCATCAGGTAAATTTATAGTTAAACACACTGTGGCCATTGCAAAAGAAGAGCAGCAATGAATACTGAGAAAATACTAAGAATACCTTGAGGAAATTTCAAAAATTGGTGGGATCTTATAAATGTCAGACTTCCAGACATAAGTCAACAAGATTATTTAAAATTTTATTTGAAAATAAAGAGCCTTCTGGGTATCCCTTTGTATAAAAGACCATATAGGTGAAAATTTCCAGGATAACTTGCTCAAGCACTTAGGAATCTCTAAAATCTTGGTCTAAGGTAGTGGTGGGATAGGGGTGGGAGTGGGGTGTAGTTACTGTTCAAGTACTGCAGGAGAACTTGACACCATCAACATTGAGCTAGTTTTAACCGTGAGGGATACAAGAGTTATTGTGTCATAATAACTTCAATAAAGTATCTGAGAAAAGTCAGTGAGGCTAGGCAATGCACAGCTGGGTAAGATTTAATACAAGACTATTCTGCAAGGGCCATAGATGAAACTATAAGGAAGAAACCCTAAATGTCATGGAAATGGCAGGATATTAGAAATGCTAGGGGCATAGGATATCTGTGGAGGAAAGCTCTGGCCATAAAGTAGATCCAGGGTGGGAAAAAGACCATGTGTTCTATAAACACATGGCTGACAACAAGCTCTACATCACTAGACATGGAGATACAGGGTTTACTTTTTGTCCTGTTTGGTTGGGTCATGTTTTTGTCTAATTTTCTATCTTCCTGTTCCTTTTGAGAACAAGAATGGTCACTCTGTGTCACTATACATTGAAAGTATATAAACTTGTTACAAAGAATTTACAAGGTCTCTACAGGCAAGAGATTTCCTTGAATTTAAGGATAGAATTTCAACTTGGGACTTCAAAGTCATTTTAGAACTTGTGATAATACTGAAGTTTAAATAAATACAGTTTTGTATTATGAAATGGCTATATGAGCTTTGTGAGTGAGGGGTAAATATTATGAGTTAATGGCAGTATTTATGGAGGTTACAGAACTTTTAGGAGATCTAGCTAGAACTATGTCCCTGAGAATTAAGTCTTTGGGGAATGTATCATATTAGACTTCTTTATTCCCTGCTCTGTATTTCCTTGTCTTTTATCAGTTAAAATGTATTTACCATATTCTCCAGGTACCATAATCTTAGATGTTCTACCACATCTTTTTGTCACAGTAGGCTAATACTTTCTAAATCAGGACCCTAAATCAAATGTTAATCTTTGAAATTGTTTCAGTCAGATATTTTTGGTCAGTATGTCATACAGGTAACTATCATATTCTGTTATTTCACTGAGCTGAGAATAAATGGAAACCCCTAGCTAGTGTTTTTTTTTGTTGTTGTTGTTGTTATTGATAATCTGATTTCATTTTTAAACAACACTTTAGGTAAGAATCACAACCAGCTAAACACATCAAGCCAATCAAATATCTAAGACTGGATAACTGTTGATTTCAAGTTCAATAAAATCTGAGAATCAGAGGTTATCACTTGAAGTATACCATGGCCCAGATCTGTAAAACAGAGCTCAATGAAATGAATGCTATTGCTGTAATTCTTTGAAAGGAGCCTATGGTAGAGATTCCTACTTTAATTTTAGTATATTTATATCTAATTATCAGGCTTACCTTGGGCAATCACTTAAACTCTTTGAATCAGTAATTGGAAAAAGTTGCCTGTGATTATTTTATGGTCTTTCCTCTCAGCTATAACAATTTTTTTTTAATTCAAATCCAGTATGTTTCATCAGAACTAGATTAAGGGGAAGTGTAGCCAGGGTACCTTTGGTAAATTGGATTTTCTAATGATGGTCATACCAGTATTAATCTCAAAGCACATGTTCATCTCACAAAGTGATTTTGATAATCCACTGAAAGGTGAGGCATCTTGTCTGTCCTCTCTAACCTGAGCCTGGCTTTATCCCTGTCTCAACTCTTACAGTATGGCAAAATTCCTTATCTGAATTCTGAGGCTAGATTATGAAAAGGAATATAACTGTTTTCCTGGACCAGTTCTCCGTCTACTCCCCTCTTTTTCTCCATGCTCTGACCCACCTTTGGGGTTCTGATCTACCATGTAAATAGCTCTGTGTCTGTTATCTGAAAGATCATAAAATGACATCACTAAAACTTATGGATCAAGTTCACATCATTCCAGTCTTCCAAACTTTAGCTCCACAGGTTTGAGACCAGATGTTATTGTCATCAGACTACGACACGAAAGGCCCTGGGATCAGAACTATAGAAATGAGTTCTTCCTAAACTTATGACTCGTAGAAATGTGAGGTTTTTTTTTTTTTTATTATCTCATGACATTAAACAGTGAGGTGTCTTTTCATAGTGACTGTTGCTAGTCTAGTGCTCACCTAAGGATGCTTCAGACATCACTGGATATGAAATGAGATGCATAAAATTGCCTTTTCTAGAATGCCTTAGAGAATATGAGTGTAGAGATGAGAATTTATGTCTGTTTAAAGCCACAGCATTTTAACGTTATTAACATTTAAAAAATGCATTTATATTTTTATACAACAGTACAGTCAGAAGACTGTGTCGACAGATACAGACAGATACAGAGAGCTGACTCGGCATATTGAAGACACACATGTCCATTTTCAGAATACCTGTTTGAAAAGCAGCAGCTATAGAGAAGCACAGCAGAGGACGGCGGTTCCTCTCCCTATGATGTATGAGGACACTCAGCTCTGACAGCGTCATGCCACCTAACCCTGGGATACTGCTGAATGATCTAGAATGGTTCTAGAATGTAAAAAATACTTGGGTCCCTGATACTGGTGGGATATTAGGGGGATATTGATTGGGTACCGTAGCTGTGGTTTCTCCAGCAGCTAGTTCAAGAGAGGACATCTCCACTGTGACACATGATGTATTTTTCAAGGTCACCCATGCTTATCTCTGTAAAGCAGTTCCTGGATCTTACCTTATCCATGTGTCTTGTAGTTCTGATGTGTAGATGGTACATGTCTTTCTGTTACTAGACTTGTCGAGTGTAATTTCCACAGGTCATGTTGTGTCTCGTAATGGAACAGAACCTTCAGTGTCTTATGTTATACATTATACTTTTGCTTCTGAGCTCTGTTCTGAGAGAGACACTTCATAGACAGGAGTTATTTCATTAGCACAGAGTCTTATTGAGAAGATGGAAAAGATTCAAGCTATAGTTGTAGAAGAATTCTACCTGTGGTATGAATAAGTAAGGATGGCACTGAGTTTGGGGAGAATCATTAGTCCAGAAAGATTACCCACTACATATATGTAAATAGCCATTAATAGCTTATTCATTCATGTTTAGATTATGGAATCTTTTCCTGAACTGTTAAAAAACATATGGTTGAGGGTGTTTAGTATAACATTTGTCTGTCATGTGTTAAGTCCGGGATTGACTTACAATAAAGGAAGAAAGAAAGGAAGAACAAGAATATGTGAGTATACAGATCATACACAGATCATATATATATATATATGATCTGTGTATGATCATATATATATATGATATATATATATATATATATATCATATATATATATATATATCAAGTTTGGTAACAGAAATTACTTAACCATTCATTGGATAATTTAGCCAGTGATGATAAATAATACCACAGTTCATACATAATTGGTAATACAAGCTTTTATTGACTTTCACATTTTATTTCAAAAGTCAGTAGAATAATTTAATGCAGAATTCCAGATTTAGCAATGTGTTTTAAGGCTAGTACAATAAATAACTGGAGGAAACCATTAAAAATATGTTTCCTACTTATAAACAGGTATTTGGCTGTGAAGATGGCTCATTGAATAGGGTGTTTGCCATGAAAGCATGGAGACATGAGTTTGAATCTCTATTATCTATGTAAAATGCCAGGCATGGCCAGGGACATGCTTATAATGCCAGTGCTTAGAATGGGGTTGGGAAGCAGACAGAAGGCTCTTTGGGCTTTCTGGGCCACCAGCCTAGCTTTAGTTTCAGTAAGAGACTGTTTTAAGTCAGAAGTGATAAACAGGACATTGGGCATGCATTATGATCTGGCTTCTCCCTACCCATCATTCACACCCCCGCATACTCACACACATTGAACATTGATAACCTGCACAAATAAATATGAATAAAGGTAAAAATCATAGAGATATATTATCAGTAAGGACTGGTTTCAAGTGGAAGACTCCCAAACCTGTACACCATCTCTTTTACTTTAATCCCATTCTTAGAGCAAAAGGTGAGAGTCCTAGAGGAAGCATTTGAGACTGAGAATGAGATGTTTTATACAGGAAATATTAAGATGCTATTATCAGAAGAAGGATAAAGTCTAGTCAAAGGTAAAAATCCAAATGGAAGAATTAACCCCAGAGAGCATGTTTAATAAGCATGGATGTTTGCTCAGCTGTAGGAAGATTTAAACAGTCAGGTTTGCCTGAGTGTATTTTGCCAATTTGGAGCCAGACTGGAACTGTTGAGTTTCACCGAGGGGATTCTACTGCACCACGTTCACAGCAGACTCTTTCCACTCCCACAAGGGGAGAAGGACTTCAAACAACTACTTCAAATCACAGGGGAGAAGAACGACCAATGCGTCTGAGCTTGGGGCAGAACTGCAGCCCAGGCTTTGGCCCCTTCTCTACTGGGGCCTTGGGTTCTAACAACACCTTAAGACTTTGCTAGTCCAGAAGAGTGCAGGAAGAATTCTCTGGCTGTCTATGAGAGAACAGCTTCAGGAGGCGGCTCCCAACCTCATTTGCCAGGCATTACTTTGTGTATAGGATTTGGTGCCTTTTTCTTTATTTGAAAAATAAAATCAAATATGTAAAAAGCTTTAAATACAGTCTCCCAGGTGTCTTTTGCAGCCTCAAGGCCCTTTCTTTTCTCTATTGTTCTCTTAATTGTTACTTCAAAACAATTAGTTTGGGATTCATATGCAAATGAATGCAAATAGAGGGGCTCAATGTAAGAGATTTCACTACTGGTTAATTTCTACTTTGGGGTCTACTGATAAGATCTGTAGAGCTGATTTATTTTTCCTTTTTGTATCCTACTCCTTGGGGCATAAAAAAGAAAGCATGGTATGAAAGCCACTTAAATATCTCAAAAGTATCACCACTGTTAAGATCTTGGAAAAACGTATTTTAATTGTTTTCTCTATTGTCTGCCTTGTCCTCTTTCACAAGAGAGTGCACTGTTGCCACAGGGCATGATTTGTTCTTCAAGATTGTGAATGGCAATGGAGTATTATAATCAATATCGGAATAAGCTGGGAAAAGAGAGGTGATGAGCAACACAAAAATAAGTAGAAGCTGATTGATTGATTGATTCCTTGATTGAAACCATTGTTTCAAGGCCTCACAAAAGGGTGATTAAGTATCCAGAGTGGTGGGAGATGTGATGAATATATGAGGTAAATGTTAGTGAAGCATCTCTGTTCTGTTTGGAATAATATATGGGATGAGGGGATAGTTGGAAATCTATCAAGCACACCTTTGTTGATGTACTAGATCAGAGACACTAGCTATGCCTGTGATAATCCACTACGAAGGGGCATCTTCCATCCCCTTATATCTCAGCTTGCTAAATGATTTATCTGACCAAGGAGTGAAATCCAGTAGCTTCCTGGGACTTTCAGAAAGATCTAGTTACAGGAGTGTTGCAGATTTTACTGAACTCAGATAATGTTCCCTCTAGAATCTCAGTAACTCTGCTAGCGGCCTGGGGATTGTTACTACATTGTCACAGCCTGGTTGCCTCATCAAAAAACACTAGGCTAAGATCTTGGCTGACATGTAATATCAACTTGCTGGCCATGTTAGGGAGCCACGATAGAGACGTAACATTTGATTCTAGCCAGACAGTCTCAGAGAGAAGACCCTCATCACTCTTCCAGTCCTTCTTCCCCAATATTACACTCCATGTAAACTGCTTTATAACACGGAAGTTTTGGAATAGTTATGTATCAACCATTTGATGGTGTTATGCCAGGTTCACGGGACCCTCAGAGACCACCAGGAGACGACTCGATGCAATTGCAAGAGAGCTTTATTATGAGAGCGATCGAACTCGGGACCCAAGTCTCACTGGCGCAGCAGTAGAGAAGTGGGACCCCGAGCTCTGAGTGAACAGGATTTTTAAAGGCATAGCCAGGATTATGGCTAAGGCATATAATCACAATGGCTATTTTTCTAAACCATATCTGAAACATTGGGGAGAATTTTCCCACCCGATTCTCAACCGATTCCCATTGATTATTGCCAGGAAGTTTGTCTCTATTTTCTATGGAGCATTTATTCTGTTATATTTCCTGGAGGCTGTTGCTAGGAGAGTTAACTTTGTTTTCTGCCAGGTGTACACTCTGTGATATTTCCTGGTACCTGAATTCAGTTCCCAGTCAAGATCTTTATTTTAAAATGGAGTTATATTCAGGCTATCTTAAGCTCTTCAATGGCTAGTATTGACTGCTTAATCGGTAGAACATCCAATCACCATGGAAACAAATGTCTGGGAATGACTCTGAAGAATTACTTAGATCAGGTTAATTGGGATGGGAAGACCTACCCTAAATGTGATGGAGCATCCCACAGGGTGAGGGTCCTGAACCAAATAGGAAAAGCAACCTGAGTGCCAGTGTTTCTTTTTCCCTTTCCCATCTATAAATGCAATGTGAACATATGACTCACTCCTGCTACCATGTTGTCTCCACCACAATGGATTACGCCCTCAACCCGAAACAGGATGAACCTCTTCTTCCTTAAAGCTTTTGTAATTTTTTTTTTATTTCATTTTGTCTTTTTCTAAGCAGCGAGAAAACTGGGAAAAAAAGACAGACAGAACCCAGCTTCCAGTTTGAAAGCAGTTCTCTTATGTGTAAGACTTCCTTTGCAAAGCTAAATGCAGGATCCACTCATTGCAGACAGTTTAAACACAAGAAATTATTAAATTTCTCACATATTAAACTTGGCTCTTTCTGTCTCTGTTCCCAGGTGGAGGGCCTGGAGGCAGGGGAGGAGCAAGCTGAGGAGATGGATGTGCCAGCCAAGCCTCCGGTGTCCTCTGTACAACCTACAGAGGCCTCCCTGAGTAATCTTCATCTGTATATAATTCAGAAACAGGGCAAGATCCCCTGGATTTGAAAATGGGAAGTAAAACTCATCCATCTTCTCCCGATGGCTAAACAGGCTAGTATTAGCAGGACCCATGATTTAATAGGCCTGGGATGGAGAGGCGCATGTTGATAATTAAACACTCCAGACTTCCATTCCAAGCCGAGTCTCCTCTATCAACACTCCTGAGGTTTGTTTGCTTTGAAAACACTCCTCTCACTTTCACATCTCTGAAATGCATTCATGCATCACAGAAACTTTTTGATGAAAAAAGAATACCTTGTTAAACCACAGCTCAGTCATTCATTCGGGTGGCAGGTTAGATGGACTTAGATGTCTTGAATCGGCTTCATAAACTCACACATGAATTTGGAAGGGAAACTTAATCACAGCATATGTGAACTGTGAGTGAACGGGTTAGCATAGAGAAAATAACAAAATGTACTTCAACACAGGCTCTGTGTTGAGACTACCTGACCTTGACCACGGCAGTAAACGAGCTAGGTCCATTCTTCCTCAACATGCCTGTTAAATCGCTAATGTCTGAATCGATGATATTTGGAGGCTGAGTTTTTGGGGAGAAGTTAAGTCATGAGGATGGAGCTGTTTGGAAAGAATTGGTGACTTTAAAAGAGATGCTGGCTTACTTTCTCTTTCACATGAGGAAATAAGGAAGGAACTAATATGACTCCAGCTGGAATTCCTAGTCTGTAGGACTTGAAGAAATGCTGCTGCATTATCCATATAATCTACAGTGGTCTTTTATAGACCCTTGCTATGTTTTGAATCTGGGGTGTGTCCTCGAAGCCTAAGGGTTGGGGGCTGGGTTGTCCAATAAAAGGCTTTGGGGAGGTGAATGGATTCTGCCAGTTGGACCTAATGGATCTGAATACTGTAGCCTTACTGGAAAGTGTGCAAAGTAGGAGTAGGAACTGGGCCTCACCGGAGGAAGCAGGTCAGAGGGATTGCATCCTGTGAAAATGTTTCTTACCCTTGTTACTTCTTCTTTCTCTGTGTCCTCACTGCTATGAAGTCAGGAGTCAGAAAGCTTCTCTTCACGTATCCTTGCACCAAGGCACTCTGACCTTACCATAAAACCAGAACAGACCCTGCTCCAGAATAAATCTTCATTCCTCTTGGACTGTCTCTTACAGATACTTATCACAGCAACAGAAAAGCTAATCAACACATAGCCTAAGTAGAGCAACACTACATCATTTTTTTTGGTGGCTTAATTTGATCATTTAGAAGTGAAAAGATGTTAGATTCTAAGGTTGCTTTAGGCAGTAAGGTTTATTTGCTCTACAGATTTCATTGCAAAACGAAGTTTCTGTTTGTTTCCATTAGAAATTGGCTTGGGAACTTGGGGGATGTTGCTGAGTTGGTAGAGAGCATGCATGAAGCTGTGGGTTCCAGCCCCAGTACTCATCAGATCTAAGTGTGGTGGAATACAGCCACAATCCCAGAGTACAGGAACATCAGGGTCATCCTCAGCTTCACAGACAAAGTTTGAGGCCAGCTTGGGACACGTGAGACCTTGTCTCAAATAAAAAAAAATTAATTAACTAAACAAATAAATTGGCTACTGAAGTGGTAAAGTTGCTAGAAAATTATTTTTGTTTGTTTGTTTGTTTGTTTTGCCTTAGACATAAGTGCTTATTTTCGCAGCCTTCTATATTTTCCGTATGTCTTTGTATCTTTTTAAACTATTGTTATTTGAATAAGAGGAAATCCTTATTTCAATCATGGCTACGTGTTAATCATGTTGCTCATGTATGTATAAGTGTATTTGATGTGCTCCTCCCAAGAACTCATTAAGTGGGATACAATCAGCTTTGTGATGAGGAGATGACCAGGTCTCTCTTAGGCTTCCTGTCTCTATTGCAAAGCTTAGTGGATCCTGTACTTCAGTCCAGGGCCACCCAATGTCCAAACCTACGTCCTTGGGAGAGTTCTCCCCAAACCATTTCTTTTAATGATGACTTCAGCTTGAGACAACCAACAGAAGCATTTTCTTTTCTGTCTTACTTTGCTATTTGAGGCAACTTATATCTGAAGCTGGCCTGCACTTCACTGCATATCCCATGTTGGCTGCAAACTCCAGATCTGGTTGCCTCAACTTCTTAGCTGCTAGGATTAAAAGCCTGATCCTTTATGCCTGGCTGAACAGAGACTTAAACAATATTTATTATGTATGTGTGTGCACTGGTGCATGTATATATACATATGTGTACATATATACAAATATATATTTATATATATAATTTATACATGTGTGTGTATGTATATACATGTATGTGTATATACATATATATATGTATATATATATATATAGACAACCCATATATATATATATATATATGGGTTGTCCACTAAAAGGCTTTGAGGAGGTGAATGGATTCTTCTAATCTGACCTAATTTATCTAGAATATGGTAGCCTTGTTGGAAAGTGTGCAATGGAGGAAGTAGGCCTCACTGGAGGAAGTAGGTCAGAGGGATTGCACTGTGTGACGCAATCCCTATGTATGTGGGAGCATGCTATGCCTGTTGGTAGAACTTAGAGGAGCACTGTAGAGATCTGTGTATCCTTCCATTATATCAGCCCAGGGATTAAGCTCAAGTTCTTAGTCATGGTGGCAAGCACCTTTACCTCCTGACCCATCAAAAACAGCCCTATAGTGGGGACTATAATTGCAGAGTTTTAATTACAAATATTGTAATACCCCCCCCCAAAGAAGGAAAAAAAACCCAAACAAAATAAAATAACAAAACCCCCACAAACAATGTAAAATTGAAGGCTGCGAAGGTGGCATGCTCAGTGGGAAGGCTGTTCTACATGGTATGGTGCTGTGGAATTGGTCTCTAGGGTGATATTTTTCCATTCTCAACTTGGAATAGGCTTCAGGGGAAACTTCCACTACAGTACAGGAAAAAAATAAATAAAGCAGGACTTCAGGAAAAACATCCTCTTTGCTCTTTTGAGATGAGGCTGCTGGAGGCAACTTTCTGTACATGGTGGTCCTTTCAGAGAAGGGACTTAATTTAATCGGTTAGAGAATTATCACCTTGGTGTTCATGGGTTGTTCTGTGTTTGGGGAGTGGCAAAGTCAGATACCCCTCCCTGGATCTGTGTCTATTATTCTGAGAGTCATCACCATGACCTCTCACTTAATCAATGGAGGAATCAGGCCCTATATCCCAGGAGGGAATTCTGCCTTAATAAGAACCTGAGCTCAGGTTGAGTGAGCCTTGTTACCGCTCTCTGTGTTATGATGTAGTTTATGTTCTCATCCTAATTCATATTTGAAATCATCCCTTCCCACCTAGATGTTAGGAAATGGAGACACCGGAAGATAATCAGTCCTGAAGGTGGGGGCCTCATGACTGGGACTGAAGGAGATTTGTGTCCTTATTAGAGTGGTCAGAGAGACCCTTCTCTGGATGAATGTACAGTCTATTTTTCAGCAGCCTAGATTTCTATGTGCTATTTATGCTTTAACCCTGCTTACAGTTCTCTTGTTGCTTATTCTCCTAACCCCAGCTCTAATAATCTAGCAATCTCAGAGTTCTTTGTTTGGGAAAAGGGGGCTCACTGCTGAAAACTCCTGAATGATTACAGCTCAGATGTTTCTGTAGACTTCTTTTTACATTGCTTTGGAAAACTGCTGATTGTGGTGCAGCAGAATGTCTTAGCGTCAACCGTTTCCCTCTGCCTTAAAGACTTGTGTCCATATTCACTTGGACCTTAATCATTTCCTCTGGCAAGTGTTCTAACATTCTTCTACTTTTATTTATTTAAATGGATCTTTTCTCAGCCAGCATGCATGAATGTCACCTGGCAGTCCCTGTAAAAAGCAAGCTCTCAGGCCTCCTTGAAGACCTGCTGTTTCAGAGACTAGTGGTGATACCAACAGCATGTGCTTTTGCAAAGCTCTAGGGATTCTTAGGCAAAAGTTCTTTAAAGAACCAGAAGTAGATGGGACTTTGAATTTTTGCGTCTAATAGCAAATTTTAGAAATTTCAAAAAAGTACACAAATAAGCAAGTAATTTTCCCTCAACACCTTGGACCTGGAATCTTCGGCATTTTTTCAGCTCTGCAGTGGTTTATATTTATTACCTTGAGCTGACATAAGAAGATACTGGCACATTGGGTGGTTTAAATAACAGAAAGGCATGGTGTCACAATTTGGGAGATAAGAAAGTGGGCAGTGTGAGCTCTGACTGGGAGAGTAAAAGAGAGAAAATCACTCCTTGGCCTTGGTACTGGCATCTGGTGTTTGGCTATCAGTGTAGTTCTGTTTGATTTGTGAGAGCATACTTCCAGTCTTCATGTGGCAAGCTCCCAAGACTCCATGTCCAAACTCACCATTTTTTAAAAAAGACTATAGTCGTATTTTCTTAGGGCACATCCAAATGGCCTCATTTAAGCATTATTGCCTCTATAAAGACCCTTATCAAACAAAGTCATCCACTTTGAGCTGTTAGAGGGTAGAATTCCAATTTTTTTTTTTTTTTTTTTGTGGGGTGTGTGTGTGTATGTATCTGTAACCTATGATTTGGTTGAATGAATCTCTTCCCACTCTAGGTAGTGATGAACAGAGCTCAAAGGCTAGAAGCCAACAATACAAAAAGGAAAATATTAAATGGATGCTCAATTATTTTTTAGTATTTACTATCCTTCCAAATTTAGTAATGTCAAGACAATGATTTTAGATGGCAGCAACCTCCAGAATTTGATGTGCTTTCTCTGCCTGGGCTTCTGCTATGAAATACCGTAGTCTGGAGGGCACGAGCAAGAGGCAGTGATTTCTCATGCTCTGGGGAGTATGAGACGAGACCAAGGTGTTTGTTTGGAGAAGTGATAGTTCTTGGGTTGTGTACAGCTGCCTTCTCACCATGTTATTAGGACCTTCTCTTTGTGTGAGAGTGGAGTCTCCTACCTCTTCTTGCAAAGCCATTTACCTCATCTGGAGGGTCCCACCGTTGTGATCTTTTTAAATTCTGAGCACCATCTAGAGGCATCTCTAAGTATCATCACACTGGGAGTGGAGGATTAAATATATGGTTTTCGGGGAATGGAGGAAGCCTGGAAGTCACCCACAGATAATTCTGAGGTGTTTAGTATGGTGTAGGACCAGATTATCTGACTTTTTACAACTTTGCAGAGGCTCATGAAGCAATGCTAGCTCTTAAAACAATTATTCTGGACCTTTATTTCTATAAAAATTCCATCACTGTTAGTTCCTTATTTCTTTTTAAACTAGATCACATGATGTGAGTCGGGTTGGACTCAAATTCACGGTCCTCCTAAGTGCTGGAATTTCAGATATGCCACATTGAGTATAGTCTAAACACAGCATTTTTTTTTCTATTGATAGTTAATACAGAAGATGCCAGGAAAGGAGGCAAAATATAGTATCTTACTCCACTGTTCTAGTTGTTTCATGGCTGCCTTGCCAGCCTGTCTCCTTTGTCACTTGCTGCAGGGAATTTAGTCCACTAAGAGAACCATTCTCAGAGTCTTCAAAGCAGGGCTACTTCCGAAGTTCTTCACAAATATAAGCTAAATAGACAAAGATAATCTTGGATTCTTCCGTCATCCTATTTGATTTAATAACCATACAGATTAAAGAAGATACTTGATAAGCTAGGGTCAGATGGAAAGGGAGGAGGTCCTCCCCTATCAGTGGACTTGGAAAGAGGCAGGGAGGAAATGAGGGAAGGAAGGTGGGATTGGGAGGGAGTGAGGGAAGGGGTTATGACTGGGATACAAAGTAAATAACCTGTGATTAATATAAAAAAATAAAAAATATAAAAAAGAAAAATCAATACACATAGATTATTAATTCTTCTATAAATAGTAAAGAAATGCAAGGTACACATTTGGGAGATTTTTCCAGCATCTGAACTCAGAGTCTACATTCTGGGCCTAGACTGGCCAGACAAAAACAAACTTTTTAGCCATTTATTTCTCTCTTTTGTGTCCCTCATGTAACTATCCTTCCTCCTCAAAATGCTTGCAATGCAAGAGATCATAATACAGGGAAAGCCTTATTCTAGTGTTGCCCTTAGATGTGTTAGGATTTTAAGAGGGATATAAAGATATTTTCTTCCCATATAGTTGAATCATGCACAGAAGCTGAAAGTAGGCCATCTCAATGCTCTATCCCTCCTTTCTGTTCAATCCTTTGCCATTTGGTGACGTGACATTAAAAAAGAATGCTATTCAGAATATTGGCATTCTAGGAAGCCCCAGTTCCCCACCCCCAAGCCCCAGCCGCCTGGCACTGAATCAGAGAGAAAACACTCTCTGCTACTAAGTTCTGGAAAATACGTTTCCTATCGGGCTAGCCATTACAGGATTTTTCTATTAAGCTTAGCACACCCTGATTTGTTTGGAGATAAATTCTACCCCCAGCATTTCTTTAATAATCCTTTTATACTTTCTTCTTATCTCTCCTCTTGCTGCTATTGTTTGATAGTGCCACTTAAACAGGTCTTTCCACAAGGTTACTCAAATTAAACATTAGCTAGCTCAGAAAGAAGCTACAGAAAACTACTGACAGGATCCAGTCAGATAAACGTTCACCCACCAAACTTTGGAGATTTCTTTATTTCTGTCTTGATTGTTTTAAAGGAAGGCAGTTTTAGAGACCAGCTTAACTAGCTTTCTATTGTTTTCTCAGATATTAGGATTTCTGGTGCCAAAGGACCATGTTGCACTGATAATTGGGTAGATTTCACTTTGTTTTGATAATAGTAAATTTGCTTAAGGTTGTGTACCTGGGAGGGTAAAACAACCTTTAACACCATTCCCTTGAATTGACAACTGTACAAAGGAGTAATCTATCCCTTGTCTGGAGCCCTCCAGGGAAGGCACATCCTCATAGCCAAATCAAAACCAAATACATAAAACCATGCAGGAAACAACAACCAATTTAAGAAAGGTAGTTTTCTTTTTTCTTTAATTAAACACTAAAGTGAGAATTTAGTTTAAAATAAATGGTTTTATCATAGGAAATGCCAGTGAGCCTATCATTTGAAGAAGTTATGACAAAAATAAGGCTCATGTGATTTTGGTCACTGAACAGGTAGCTTGCTGTTTCCCTCCCGGTGTAACTTCCCAGATCTACCCCTCCCCCCAAAAAGCAAGATGTGCTTACATTGGGATGCAAAGATAGCCACTGATAATTTTCAAAACAGGAGTTTTAATATTGACAATTAATATTTATTATTAATTGTTAATGTTTATTATTAACATTAAAAATTTAAAAATTATTAAGAATCCACACCCTATTTCAACATATTCACATATAAACATCATATAAACATCATGCACACTGATACCCAGAAGACCCCTATAAAATTCATAAGTAAAACGAATATCCCTAGGATTTACAATGCTATAGATTACAAAATAATAATTATATTCATGGAGCATAATACATATATTATATCATAGTATAACTAGGGAATCAAATAATTCATTCTATGGAAAATTATGTAATAGCATATCATCACTTAAGACTTTGTTATTATTTGCACATGTTGATTTGTATTTTCTATAGGTTCCTCTCAAATACATAACAAGGAGATTTTTTATAATTAGTTGGGAAAAGTGCAGGGAAAGGAAAAACAAAAAGGGAAGGGATGTGGAGACTAAAAGATAAGTTAACTTTAAAAGGTATGTTTTTTTTTTTTTTAAGGAGAGCAAAAAAATATAGATGTATGCATAAAAACAATACAAAATATAATGGCTGAGGATTTACTAGATTAGAAAATAATAAAACACATAAAAGTTTGGTAGTGAAAATTCTATAACAAACACAGGTGCTCTCGGGTGAAAGCTATGAATAAAAATGTCAAAATAGTGTGTTAATACTTTCCAGACCGAAATGAGCATGCTGTTTAATATTAAGATTCTCTAATACCATATAAATGATATAAGTGAGGTAATATTTTCAAAGTGACGAAAGGCTAAAAATGCAGTTTAAATTTTTTCGTAAGATAATGAATTACTTAAATGTTAGTAGAGAAATAAAGCTATTTTAACCCCTTATTTTATCCCATCCAACCATTATTGAGAATATTTTTTGCAGGAAGGTCTTGGGTGCCAGGAAAACAATTCTTGGAGGATGCATAGCATCACACAGATATGCATGTGTGTGCAGATGAAATATGTGTGAAATAGGAACATGACATGTGAAGTGAGAATATTGTTCCGTCAAACATATACTCTAAAGAGGAAAGGATTTTACATATACACATACAAGTGTGTATGTGTACATACTATGCATACGTGTGTGTGTGTGTGTGTGTGTAAATAATATATGTTGTGGGAAGAAGTAAAGACGGGATATCTGAGGATTCTGAGGACATTCTCCATCACTGGCATGCATTGCTTAGGTACAGGCATACGTCCCAGGAAGCTCACTGTTAGGTGCCTTCATCGCTGGACCAACATAATATACTCACTCACAGAAACCTTGATAGGATGGAAAGTCCTTTCGTTCTTGATATAGTCAATAGATCTGGAAGACAAGATGTCTAAGGCTGTTGCCAGAGGACAGTGGCATATATCTTTGCAATAAAGAATTGTTTCGTAGATAGAATAAATCCGTTCTTTAAAAGAGAAGCAGATTGGTGTTATATCCATTGACAATAATGCCACTTACCAAGGATGAGGCCCTACACATCATTGATTGGACTACTCTTTTTCTTCATTTTTGACATAATAATGTAATCACAACATTTCTCCTTTTCCTCTCTCTCCACTCACACACGCTCTCCCTCTTTCTTGGTTCAAGGCCACTTTTTACTTTTATTTTATGAATATATGTATAGGCATACACATATATTCCTAAATATAAAAGCACCTCTTCCACTCCAAAATTTCCTCATTTGCTTACAGTACTTTGTGTAAATTTGAGGTCTTGAGGTGTTTTCTCCATCCAGTTTGGGGTGACCATTGGCGTGACATCTTCTTTGTTCAGCTTGTGTTAGGGCGGTCATATTGGTAAAGCTTTATGACTGTAGCATCTCATGTCGGTAGGAAACACAATCTCAAAGCAAAATACCTGATCTTTGGCTCCTAGAATCTCTGCTTTCTTCTCCACAGTGCTCCCTTGGCCTTAAATGTGGGCGTGTTTTGTAGCCACTGGGACTGGGCTTCATAACTTGCATTTTGAATGGTTGTGACTGGCAGCCCAAGCACAGCAGTTTACACTATAAAGCTAAAACGGCTGTCTCAATTGTTGTTAGGAAATTTTTAGTTGCAGAAAACTTTCCTTTTGAGACAAGGGTTTCATGTATTTCAAGCTGGCCTTGAACTCAATGACTCTGAACTTCTGACTGTCCTACGTCTAACCCTGTAGTGCTGGAATTATAGGGGTATGTCACCTTGCTTTATTTTCTGGGGTCCTGGTAAACATCCTGCCAACTGAGTTTGATCCCTAGCCCTCCTTATACTCTTTGGGATTCGTTCTATGTATATAGTTGGTTGTTGAAGGAGCATGCCCAAATTATAAACATATGGAGGAAAGTTCAGTTAGTAATAACTTCAGGTGATATTTCAGTAGATATTTTTGAATTATAAATAATTGAGGGCGACAGACAGAATATACACAGAAATGATAATCAGCATGGAAGTAGTAGTGAATGGGGTATTGAATCACCAAGAAAGTGCATTCCTGAAGAGAAAGCTAATGAAAATTGAACTCTAAAGTTATGTCAAATGCATAGAAGGTCAAAGGAGCAAGGACAAACTCAACATAACCATAACTGGAAGGAGAGAATGACATGGCTTAAATCCTCATGAGGGCAGCTTCCAGAATGCTTTGTTCACAACTGGGTCTGACAGGGTCAACATTCCAGGTGCTCAATGGTTATTTAATGACTGGTAGAAAATATTGCCAAAAAATGTAGGTTGTTAGAAGAATTCATATAATAATATTACTTTGGCAAGACTAATAATAGAATAAAAATGTGATATACTAATTAATAAAATACATTAAAATACACATTCAAGAGATTTAAAGAAAAATAAAAATTTTGTAACACAAATTATTATTTTGAATATATTTGAAACATAAAAAGGAGACAGTTACATTAAAATACAAAAAGCTAGACTTAGAGCAAGAAGAATAAAAATCTTAACAGAGCAACAACTATTAAAAGAACTGGAACACTCAGGGTCTCCTTCAAAGATGGATCATGTAGGCACTAATGTGTTGCTGAGTTCTCCAGACTTAAAGGGAATGGGTGTGAGTGCTTTATGAAAGACTTAAGCAAACCCATGGACAGCCAGAGAGAGAGAGAGAGAGAGAGAGAGAGAGAGATCATGTTTAATGAAGCCAGTATAAGTTGGACAACTAGAATCCAAAATAAGATATTTATAGATCCATTTTGTCTAACACCACACAAAAGATTAATAATATGACATTAAACATAAATATTACCTTGTATAGATATGGCATATAACATGATGCTATAAACTTACAGGCATTAACATGGTACTACAGTGTGAAGTATAGCAGTGTCTGTGACCAGAACAGCAAAATCTATTCATTCAGCAAAAATGACTGTTCTCAAAAGGTCATTCCCAACTTTCTGTGGCTAACCACTATGATCCCCACCCTTGAGGCTCTCATCTCCTTTTGCAAAACTTCCTGAATGACCATACTGTGCTGTATGTTGGTAGCAGCTCCTGCACCAATTGTGTTATTGACATGACTTGTCTTCATTGTTTCATGACCTATTTTTAAATCAAATAAAAAGAATGTTCAAATGTGCTTTGTGTCTTCTATAATTTCCAAATTATAAAGTAAATGTAAACATTAAGTTATAAACCACTGACAAGGGCAAAGTGATTTTTATGTGCCGTTAATATCACTCTTCAAGATGGGTATTGACATTGTGCCTTGTACATACTCATTCCATAATGTAAATAGCTCCTTCACTTGGTGATGAGCTCCTCTTAGGAGGCATATAGTGTACCAGGTGATGAGTGTGAGGGAATATTTAATGCCTGCTTCCTACTCTTAAAAAGTGGACAGCCTATTATGGGAGACAGACAATAAAGAAAGAAATCCTAGAAGAGTTGTGTCAGTTAGGAATTTTGGAGAAGAGGTACAATCAATAGAAATCAACTCTAGCTAATTTAATTAAAATAGAACCTTATTTGAGGGCTATGGAGTTGCTCACAGAACTGAAGGAGATCAGAGGAACTACAGCTTTCAAATGGACAGGAGCCAGAGGAACTCCATGATAAAAGGCAGAAACCAATTGGTGTTATTGTCAGGCTGCCAGTACTGGTATTAATCAGGACTAACCATTCCCATCCTAGTGTCTCTCCACTAAAGATCTCAATTTCCAAGAGAGTAAGGTAAATTGACCCAGCTTTATCTCTAACTACCACTTGGCAGGAAGCAAGCTGGAGACTCTGGTTGGCAAGCCACCTGAGAGTGCACATAATAGGTGAAGAAAATCAGAAAAAGAGGGCATGAATCTGGAGCAGAAAAAAACCAAGAAAATCGCCACAAAAATAGCTAGATGTTGGGAAAATGCAGAGCCATGTAGCATTGGAATGTCTCAGAGAGGCTGAGGAAGTCTTTGGGTTATACTTAATGATGCTTTAGCTGAAGTATGAAAGCAAGTAATTTGTGTGAAGAGGAGGGTCAAGGTCAAGATGCATTTGCGAACATGTGGAGAATAGATTCAGTGGTCAAGAGCACTTGTTACTGTTCTAGAGAACCTGAGTTCTGTCCCCAGCACCAATGATATGAGCTTCAAAACCACCCATAATTTCAGCCCTAAGGCATTTGGTGTCCTCTTCTGGCCTCTGCAGGGGCCCACATGTACATGAGCTTGCACACACACACACACACACACACACACACTTATGCATGCACAGACATGTAAAAACCAATGGTAAGTCTTTAAAAATGGGCATTCTGTCTGAAAGAGTAATAATAAACCAGAGCATAAATCTTTAAAGATCGCAATTCATTTAAGAAATAGGAAATTATTTGCTCACAATAAATGAAAGAACAGCTTTCGAATAGAGGAATTGAATATGGCTAAGGAAGGTAGGAATGGTGTGGTGATCGACATCATCAATGCTGTTCAGTAACAGAGGGCACAAGGTGATCAATTGAATCTCCTAAGTGATAGGTGGTGTCATTAGATGGGCAAATGGAGCAGTCTGGCTCCTGAGTGGTTGAAGAGTTAGAGAAGACAGCAAACCTTTGAAAAATCTGCTTCAAAAGTTCAATTGAAATTTGAAAATAAGAATGTCATCTGTTCAGTAAGAATGCAAGAGGGAATGATCAACAAGAACTGTTAGGAAATAAAGAAGCTCAGGGATAATTTTGTATGGGCTTAAGGAGGAGTTTTAAAGATTGAAGAATGGGTCTGGAATGCCATCTCAACTTACTGCTCTGGGAGAGTTCTTGAATTTCCTAGAAAGACATCTTGCTGATACAGTTTTTACAGCAGAGCCTCAGGGCCTTTAGCTGATGACTGTCCTCTCTTCTGCTTCTGATGACAATATGGGGACTGCTCATCCCTCAGGTTTGTGCCTCTTCTAAGAATGTGTTTGCTTTGAAGACTTTCGAAGCTAGAGGTCAAGACTTGACAGCTTTGCTTCAAGATTTTACTGCCTCTGTGCTGGCTGGTCAGTGTAAAAGATGCTTTAGGGAGGAGATAGCTCAGTTGGTAAAATGCTTGTGGTACAAACAGGAGACCTGAGTTCAATGTTTAGCACCTGGGGAAAAAATGTGAGCATGGTGGTCCACACTTGAAATCACACAGCTGAAGAAGTTAAGACAGACAGATCTCTGGTGTTACTTAAGCCACTAGTCCAGCTTAATGAGCAAGCCCCAGGTCCCAGTGAGAAAGCATGTCTCTGAAAACAAAATGAATGGTGCCCGAGGAAATATTAGAGATCTCTGGAATCTACATATAAGCACACATATGAATGTTTACCCGCTTGCACATACACAGAAATAAATTACTTTTGAAAATGTCATGCTTTGGCTTTCTCATTTGTACACACATTAAAGGCAAGCTCTATCAGTCTCCAGGTAGTATCAGCTTTTATTACCATTCCAGGTGGAATGGATTATTTGGCTGGGAAGCTAACAGGGTATCGCTATTAGGATGCCTGCCCACAGACTGAAATTCAATCTGACCACTGACATTTGAAGTGCTCCCTTCCATTACAAAATCACCAACCCAGGAGGACAGCTTTCTAATCAAATCAACCGGGTGACTTTTACATAACAGATTTATCAGGTAAAAAGGACACTATGAGATCATCTGGTGTAACCCAGGGGTATGAAGACAAGACTTCATGTGAATCTGCGGTGAGCCTTTACCAGAGCGCAGTGCCTTGTGTGAGCCCACGCACGCACGTATGTGTGCACCTGTGTGTGTGTGTGTTTTCACCAGGAAGGCTTTCTAGAGACAGAGGACAGTTGTCTCCCTTGTCCTAGTAACTCTCCTCTTGTTCTAGACTCATTGGAGATAGAGGAACCTATGTCCTACCACTCATGCACCTCTTCCTGTACAGGAAGAGCAGTGTTAATTCTGTATTCAGCCTTCTCTTCTCCAGGCTAAATAAACTCTATTCCTTAACCTTTCCACAGAGGGAATATTAGTCAAACCTTTCATCATTTTAGTGGCTCTCTTCTGGATTGCCTCCAGATTTTCTGCAGCACATTTTATCTGGAAGAGCTGAAAGGAAAACCAGTAGAGAAAAAAATCTTATGAATTCAGACCTTGTCATTTCTAAATTCGTGACAAGTCACATGGGATTTGCTTACACAACCCTTTCTCCATGAATTTTGTAAGCTTAAGATGAATCACATTTTATTTTACTTTTTGCTGCAGGGCGGGGGTGCATAGAAAATACACAGACTAACCTTTCTTCAAGTGTTTCATTAGTAAGTTTTCCCACAGAATCACTTGGAGGCCAAGTACAAGCACAGTTACTTTGGCATGTCAATCACCGCCCTACAGACCTACACTAAGCAATAGTGTAAAATGAGAGTGAGTTGTTGGTATTGTGACCCGTACTTTTTCTCAGGGGAATTGTTTATTGGCTAGAGTGGTAGATTTATTAAGATATTATTTCACAATTCCAGACTATAAGTCACTACGATTTCTTAATATATTCTAATATAACAAGGTTAAATACAACTATGATCTAGTTGTATTGGCCAAGTTGTTGGGTTTTTACCAACTCAGGGAGGATACTATTTCATGAATATATGATAGGTTGTTTCTCTAATTTCTGTATGCAAATATTTCATTCATGTACATTTAACCTCAGCATCTAGTCATTTTGTAAGTCCAAATTACTCATTGACTTTCTTCCTTTTGTTTAAAACATCTTGTCTGTGTCTACTTTGTGGCTTGCATAACATGCTCCTATCCTGAAGGTTTCTTGGTTTGGAAAAATATAATATAGGTATTAGTTATGTTCAATGAGACTATGTTAATACACACAGTGGGATCCTTGGGAGGTCAGGAAAAACGTCCTGGCAGCTTTAGAGAAATACTTTTTCTTTTTCTTTTTTTTTTTAATTTAATGTTTATGAGAAATATTTACTTTCTGAATGTGTGAGTTTGGCATATAATCTTTTGTAATTACATCTATTTCACTGTGATCAGAGAACACATCTTATTGAACACCATTGCTCTATAACACAATATAGGGTTAATTTCGGAAAACCTACAATGTTTATTTAAATGGAGCGGCAACCTGTAGTTGACCCATTATGTTAAACCTGTGAATTGTAGCATTCAAATTTAGCATCCCCACACTGGTCTTATGTAACTGATCTCTGATTTAGCTACACAAATGTGTTTAAATCTCCCACTCTGATATGAGAAATACTTTTTCAGATGCATAAGGTAAAGGAATGTGAACTGGAAATTTCACAGAACTCCAAATGACTCACTGATAATAACACTTGGATTTAATTTATGCATTTTATGGAACACAAATATTTTTACTATAAGATATGAAAGCAGTGGGCATGATGGTATATGCCTGTAATCCCAGGACTCATGAGGGCAGAGAAAGGAGTATCTCTGTGAGTTTGAGGCCAGGCTGGCCTACAAAGCAAGCCAAGACAGCCAAGGGTATACAGAGAAACCTTGCTTTGGAAAAAAAAATGGAAAGCATAAAGGCTACTCTCCTTTGTGTGTACACCTTAATACTTATTTGTGTATCTTTCTGTGTGAGTATATGACATACATGTGCAGGTACCCACTGAGGCCAGGAGAAGACATCAGATTGCCAGGAGCTAGAGTTACAGGTGATTTGAAGCCATTGTATGTGGGTGCTGTGGACTGAACTCAGGCTATTTGGTAGAATAGCAAGGGCCCTTAAACACTGAGCCATCTATCTGGCCCACCGTATTGGTTTTAAAAAGAGAAAATAATAACTTCATTTGCTTCCTACTTTGAGTCCAGAACTAACTGAGACATTGGCTATGGTTAGTCAAAATAGCTTTGCTATTGATGCTGATTACTAGGTAGAAGATGCAGATGGCATGCAAATTATTGGCGAGTTTATTGAGACTGTAAGATGTAGCTCCTAGGGTTAGGCAGAGCTAGAGAATCCCAGACATTACAATACTAAGGAAGGCGTTTTTCTTTAGGCATACTGAAGAGCGCTCAGATTTCTCTACAGACAGGGAAATCCCAGGAGAACCCAGGAGCAAATAACAGCTACGGAGCTTGGATCTCTGCCCAAGATTGCCCTATGGGATACCCAGAGGCCCCAGGAGGCCAAAAATGCTTCACTTGTAAAAAAACTCTCCATAAAATTCATGGAGAATAAGGAGCAAAGTTGCAGCTAGATTCATAACCCTTCCCTATCCAGTCAGTTTCATTTTCTGAGTTTTGGCATGAGGAAGTATGAAGCCAACAAAGCCCCACATCTAATCAAGTACATTGTCACTCTCTGCTCATTTGAGAATCAGGGAAGAAAGCCTCAAGAGTACTAGATCAGGAGCCAAACTGGTAAGATTAGACTCTAATTCTGTATTCAACTAATGGAACGACCTTGACTAAATAAAATGTGAATATTAGTGTTCATATTTATGTTCCAGGATTTAAATGAATCAACATATGTACCATGCTTGTATCAGGACTGGCACACAGATTATGTCAGATATGTACTTGCTTTCAGTAGCTAGGTTTTTGCTCAATTCTTATGGGATGAATGGATGCCAGAAGGTTTGTTCCTTCTTGTACACATTCATAACATAATACCCCATGAGCCATGTCTTGTGTAAGGGTATTTCTCGACATTATACTTTTATATTATTAACCTGATGGTCTTGATCAAAAGTAGGTCCTAATTTACTAAGTCTAGAATATTACTCTGAGATCTTTTATGGTCCTTAGTATTAGAAATGCTCAGTATTTTTACATCCTCATATGACATCATCATCTCTAATTTTGTGTGACTGTTTCTGCAGTTATGCCCATAGGCTGAAGGTTAATATGCTTACAAGTTCTAAAATTTTCCATATGTTGCTAATGTTGCAATTACATTTATTTGTTTTGCTATTGTTGTGTATGTATTTGGCCATGTATGTGCAATGACACATGAATGGAGGTCAGAGGACAGCTTGAAGGAAGTTTATCCTCTCACTTTGTCATCTAGGTTCCTAGGAAGAAACTCAAGTCATCAGACTTGATGGCAAGTATCTTTGCCCATGGAGCTATCTTGCCATACCTGACCATTAAATTAGATTTTGCATAGAATGGGTATAAGAGCTTGAACCATGGATCTATAAATTCACTTGAGTGGTCTAAAGAGCAGGCATGAGTAGTGCTTTCAGGTGCAGATACCCAGGTTTGGTTACAGGGTCATATTTCTTCATGCCTTTAAGTGTTCTCTCAGTTACAACCTATGCAATGCATTTGGACCTTACTGCTTGTGATTTATATCTTGTAGCTCTCTCATCAGTTACTCTCTTAATTCTCACACCCAACTCCTTAATTAAGATGGAGACAGAATACATCCTTTGATCAATTCACAGCCCTGACAAAACCTAGTGCTTAGGGACAAGTCAAATCAATAAAAGCTTGCTTCAAGCATCGTTCCTCAAACTTCAGCATGCTCTGCAATCACTCAGCAGACTGCTTCAACCACTCACTGCAGGACCCTATCCCATAGGTTCTTATCAGAGTGTCTGGCTGGTGGCTAAGATTGTACTACACTCTAACAAGCATCTGTGTGAAAGGGATGGCTTCTTCTTGGGAGCCAGAGTTTGCAGCTCACAACGAGGTCTGAGCGTCTGTGAACAGGAACTATTTGGACAGTGGTGCCTGATCAAATTTAATACCATTAAATTCATAACTAGCACAAACGCAATACTTATGTAACCAACAGACTGAGGGAGTATAGAGATGGGCAAATTCGATTTCACCAAATCCAAAGCAGCTGAAGTCAGCTGATAGCACACAAAGCTCTTAGTCATTGCCCATAGGAAGGGCTGTAGGAGAGTAAAGGAAAGCATTAGTCATAAAACCCACACCTGGTCTGTGTGTCAAACCAAATGAAGCCCAAGATATTGGATCAGTGCTTCAGCTGGTAATATCCACTCATGATAACATTGTCCTATGTCAAACATGAGCATCCTTTCTTAACTAATCTCTGGAGAGGCCAGTCAACATTTTCCTCACTGGGCACAGGATTTTTCAGTGTCCCCATGACACTGGCAGTGTTTACAATTTTATTTCACCCTTTATATTTCTCTAGATCTGGAACTTCCATATAAAACAATGGCCATATGTTCCTAAGTCTTTAGGGTCTATCACAGTGTGCTTATATATTTGAGAATATACTAGAGGTGAATCCTGAAATGTAACAAAAATGGCTCTGAGTCCAATGAGTCATTTTTTTTTTTTTTTTTTTTTTTTTACAAAGCAAGTTTTAAATTGACAAGGTAAGGGAAGTTGCCATTGTGCTATTGGTGATACAGTATATTTCTTTTATCTGAAAATAGCATTTCATACCAGCACAATTACTTTACAGTATGAGTATATTAAATTCAGGTATGATGAAAAAAATGAACATTTATTCTTAACAAATTCCAGGTTAAAGCTCTCAAGTGTTTATTCAGAGAACAGTGGTTTTCATATTTGGGTATATTTATGTAATGGAACTTTTTGTAGTAGCGGAAATTAATGTATACAATTTTAGCTACATATCATTTTTTATGGATTCTAGGACTTCAAATTCACCTACTCACTAAAACCTGTTTATAATTTCACATTAATGACTGAGATACTTTGACGTCATGTATGCCCCTGTAGAATGATGCCAACTCAGCACTGTGACACACATTTGTAACTTTATTTAAACAGGAAACTCTTTGGGTTTTGGTTGTCACTCTCATACTGTCAATAAGCACTCTATTCATGGTATGGTTAGCACTCATTTCCTTTAGTTAGCATCCATGTTAGTGATTTTATTGGGGAAAATATCCCCCAAACAAATGTGTAGAGCTATCTAGTGTGTTTAAAGAAAATCAAGCATTACAAGAGAGTAAATGGGTTAGATATTATTTTTAAAGATGTGAGTTGGTAGACTGTTCACTAGGACTTTCAATGCTAGTGGGTCAGCAGTATATATTAAATAAGGCATTTTAAATCAAATATGCACATAAAACAAGGCTATGTATTGATTGGCTGTTGAAAGTTTTGTAAACAGGCTCACAGAAACCTAATCTATATTTTTGTCCGGAGTAATAGTTCAGTATTTGTGAATTCAGTGTTCAAGGTGACTTTACATAATGTAACTACTGAGATTAATGAAGATCAAGTACATAGAATCCAGGTAAGTACATCATAGGAGTATGATAATTATCTGAGGCTAAAAGGACATCTCTCCTGAAGACTATATTCTGTCCTTCTTACAAAGCTAATAAGCAATGGAAAGTACATAATTTCCTGTTGAAAACCATCTTAAAGTACCAAAATAAAACAATACAATGCAAGGAAGAGACGGCTGATGACCTCGTATGGGTTTAAGAAACAAGCACAAATGAAAGCCAGTTCTAATGCCTTCGGGATGAGCTCATGAGTGTTTGTCATTTTCAGAATATCTTACTGCAATACATACATAAATAAAAGAAGTCATGCATGAAAGATGTTGATGTATCACTCTTCAAAAACTATGATTACATATGTGGCATGCATATCCCTCTCACTACAAAGACACACCACCACCCCCCTCTCTCTCTCTCACACACACACACACACACACACACACACACACACACACACACACACGGTAAATAAATAAATGTGTCATATGTATACATGCCCATTGATATACATCTCTAAATTTCATGCTCACAAATACAAAAGGCAAATTAATGATTCAACATATTTTGCCAAACATTAGCATCTTCTATTCCTTCATCAAAGTTTCTTTTCTTTTTCTTTTGTTCTTTTTTCCCTTCCCCTTTTTTAGAGTCTTACAATGTGATCCAAACTGGCCTGTGACTCCATATCATATGGTCTCATATCAACATGGTCTCAAACTCAGCCTTGTTCGAATGAGTTTTGAGATTGCAGGCATACCTCATCACAGCCAGCTTACACAGTTCCTCAAAGAGGGGTCCTTACTGAAGTGGGGCCGGCTTTCCTCCTGCAGGAAGGAAGAGCGAATTGCCACTCATTGCCAGGCCCTGCATCATTCTCACCCTTTTTAACACTGAGACATTGTGTAGATATGTCCAGAGAGAATGGTGTTCCCAAGGAACAAACTGACATGTAGACACCTTGATAAAGTCAGACAGATAGCTGACCAACACATTCCAAACCAAGTAATCCTTCAGACAGACAGGAGGCTCTGAGGAGGAGAGGCTAGAGTGAGTGAGATTTGAGGTTACATGTCGGGAAGGGAAGCCAGCTTGAAACAAAATAATTCTGTGTGAGAGGGATAGACAAACTTTCATATTTAGGTCACTATAGAAGATGCAGAAAGTCGATAAAAGTGGTTCCTGCCAACTTGACATGATGACAAACCTCAAATAATAATACAGACAGAGCAGGCTATGTTTAATTAACATCGGTTAATAAAAAGGAGGTGATGATTTTGAAAGAAAGCAAGTAGGGATATATGGGAGAGTTTGGGGCAAGGGGCAAATAATATTTCATTATAATCTCAAA
This sequence comes from Psammomys obesus, assembly GCF_907164565.1. Taxonomy (NCBI): domain Eukaryota; kingdom Metazoa; phylum Chordata; class Mammalia; order Rodentia; family Muridae; genus Psammomys; species Psammomys obesus. Next base: position 33,477,350 of record NW_026596051.1, on the reverse strand, counting down.
AATAAAAAATAATTAAAAATGAAAATATTACAATTGGCTAGAAAATCTGTATTGAAAAGGTTTGGTAAAAATCCAAAATTTGGCCATAAGAAATGAAATTATAAAATAAAAATAATAGTCTGCAAAATACATTAAGATTCTACTAAGTGATTTGAACAATAAATAAAATTACTGGTGGCGAATTCATCTGACAGGATTTGGGTAAGGCAAATGCTGCAAAGGCTACAAAACACACCCTGTCATGGGGTGACCGGGGATATCAGATCCCAGCAACCTACTCCTGCCAGGGATAGAAATTTTAGGATGATTTGTATAATGGACCTTGTTGTGGCATGCAAATGACATGATCTCTCATCTGCCTGCACCATATTAGGCTGGTGGCACTGAAACAAATGTCTGATCTTATGGTGGCATTTAATCACACATTGGGCTTGATTTACGAATGCTATTGTCCTTCCATCTTCTGTTAAGAAATTATTAGCAGGAAATAACTCGACCCCAATGGCACAACATGCTGGATCAATTTAAGACACAATATAGATCACTGGGATTTCTCCTGTCAAATGGAACCATTAGACTTGCATATTCAAAAAGTATATATTTCTGTGTCGAGGAGAGATGCATTGGGCACCATTATACAAAAGGCCACCAAAGAGGCAAGGGGATCACATACAAATGGAGAGCTCAGAAGAGATGGTAAATATGTCATTGAATATATTAGATCCTAAGTATCTTCTTTCACTGAGAGGAGTCCATGCCTCTCTTTTCACTATGTCGTGGCCAGCTAGTCACTTGCCCTTCATGAACGGGGTGATAAGAGTCCACCTTTTGTTTTTCATAAATGTGCTTTGATGAAAACAGACTCTAGCTGTATCAGCCCACTCCCATGGCTGTCCTTAAGTCCTGATGCACACTGTTTGCACATCAATCTTTGACAGTCCCAGTCCCTTCACCATTCCAGGGCACACTTCCACCAGTGCTTGTTTGTCTGTGTCCCGTTGAGCCTGTTTTGCTGTGTCATGCTGTCATTTGCTATCCAATGGATGCCTGGACAGAACAGCTGAGTGATTATTCTCCCATGACTGCCGTTTTTACATTTGCTGCTCTCTCACTTTGCTTGCACGCAGGTAAACTAGGAACAGTGGGTGGCATTTCTTGCTGCAACAGATTGACCATGTGACCCTATTCATGGGCAGTTCATCAGGAAGCTGAGTCATACCACATAGCCCTAAGGATTATCAGAGCCAGTAAGAGAGAGCAGGTGTCACCAATGAGTCTGGCTCCAGGTCATCATCCAGTGAGCAAAGTCTAAGGAGACAGTGGGACAGAGATGGCAACCTCTCTTTTGACTCCCATTCTATCTTTGAACAACCTTGGCCCAGACTCTTAACACCTTGGGCAGCTGTTTTGTTTGTTTGTTTGTTTGTTTGTTTGTTTTCCTGCATCCCACACAGATCTGTAGTAGAAACCAGTAATAATGCTGGTAACAGTTACCATCACTTAATGATTAATGAATGGTTTGGGGATGCCTTGATAATTAGCAAAAAAGAAAAAAGAGCACTGAGGTTGAATGTTGTAAAGTAATTTTCACAAAAGCAAGTTAAGAAAAAAAAAAAAAACTGTCACCAGTTGATTCCAAAGAGTACTTCCTGTTTGCTGTTTTGCCGGGCTGCTAGTCTGAGCATGCTCCAGGACAAATGTATAAGATTAGCTGCAGTTTTAAACACTTTTTTCGTATTTCAGACATTGTTCTGCTATTGTTGTTTTCTATGTTTTATTGTTTTCACAGTTCTAATTTACTTCCAGCTGGGTTATTCTCCTCTTTGCTATTTGCAGCCATAAAAAGATGCTCACTCTATTTGCCTTCAAGTAATACCCTATTGTGACCCTATCGTGGGACATTTTTTCTGTGCACATAAATCTCTGGTTATTGTCATTTAGGTTACTCTATCTTATATACTTAGTCAAAATCTAGAATGCCTGCTTTGGGGCAGTAAACTAAAGCTTGTCAAAATAAGATCCATGGAATGAGAATTTCGATGTTCCTCAAAGTGACTACACTAGCTGGTATAATGATCATCTCCAAATGTCACAGATGGCGACTGGGATCAAAGTGCTAGTTGCAGCAACACTAGACAGTGCCTGGGCTTTCAGAGAACTTCCAGCCGAGAAGTAAAAGTGACAACAAGGAAACACACAGTGATCAGAGGATTTCAAGTACCACTGACAGTCATGCACAGACCCGGGGTGCACAGGAGGGGAATATGCTGCCCAGAGCAGACTGAGGGGCCAAGCAGTCCAAGAGGACTTGCAGTAGTTTATCCAAGAAACAGTATTTTATAGGAAGGAGGAATATGAAATAAGATGGGAAGGCTAATTTGTGACATTCTGTGAGATCTGTGAACGCCACAACAAGGCAGTATGATGGATTGGAAAGTGTACACTAAGCTCCTAATTGTAAGCACTTTAAAACCTTTCCTTGATGATGGAAGAAGTTGCACCGTTACACACACACACACACACACACACACACACACACACACATTCACTCATAGCACTAGAAGAAAACAATTTGCAGGCACCTCCATGTTAATCTTTCTAAATGGGGAGACGTGACTTTTTATATCTTTGGCCTTCTAGTTTGGCCTTCTAGTTTGGTGATGGTGCCCTGTGAGACTATGTGGGCCACTAGTGTCCCCAAGTCTTACAAACTGTGACAGGTGACAGATATTGCTTCTGGCTTGGCCTCAAACTTTCCTTAAAACAGACTCTAGAACCAGAACCCAAACTGGTGGCTTATACCTGCATTTTCAATACTTGGGAGGTTGAGTTTAGAGAGACTTGAGGTAAAAGTTCCAAAACACAGTGATTGAGAAGAAAGTGTCACCCTTAACCAAGAAAATATTTGAAATTGATAGCTGCTGAGCAAGGGTAGATCTGATTCCTCTAGCTTCACTGCTGAGCAGACCCCATTCTCAGGAGTAGCTGGCCATCACAACCTGTCTTGTGTGTGCTGTTTTGTTTTGATTTTTTGCTTTAGAGAGAGATGAATGTGAAGTTTGGTGGATAGGGAGGAAGATTGGAAAGGAGTTGGATGAAGGGAGAAAATATGGTCAAAATATAGTATATGAATATTTTAATTAGAAAATAAAGACCTGTAAAAATCATTATGGTTTTAAGGCAAATAAGTAGTTAAACACTAGTAAACCTCACATCAGTACTGAATAGTTAAATTTAAAACCAAAGTGCAAATGTACTAGCTCCATGAGTTTTCTAATGAGGTTGCCCAAACTAGCCTCAAATTCGTAGCATCTTCCTGATTCTGATTCTCAAGTGATGAGATTACAGGTGTGAACAATTCACTGGGCTTATCTTAATGGTCTTTCCATTGTCATTGTTGTTGCTTTGTTAATGTTTAAGACTTTGTTACCCAGGCTGCCCTCACACTCATGATTTTCCTGACTCAGTCTACCAAGTGCCAAGATTACAAGTGACACTGTTGAATGGTAACCATCAGTTATCATTTCAAATATAAATGTTTCCTATGTCTAAAGTTCTTTTAGTTATTACATCTAGAATGTACATTTTCACGGACAGATGCTACAAAAGTAAACTTGCACCATTTTCAGGGTTCTCTATGAAGAGGTACATAATGTTAACTGACATTTTTCATTTTGGGTAACATAGTAATTCCTTGATTAAAACAAAGATTTCCTCTGTATTATTAATAACTAATTAAGGGAAAGAGATACCTCAAGACCTCATAAATATTATTTTCCCCTAGAAACTTTCTGTTTGGTTCAATTATTAATTTCTGCTTGGTTCAGTTATTATTTTGGTATATAATGAATGGCCTTTGTTAACTGCTTTGGTTTTGTACCTTCTTAGCTGGCATGCTACTGTGCCATCTCTCCAGAAACAAGGAGAGCAAAATCCTACACTGTTGTATTCAGTGTATTAGAATTTAGTAGTTTAATTGTTCGTTTTGATATACATATATTTCTTTTAAATTAATTTTTTATATTAATTACAATTTATTTATTTTGTACCCCAGCTGTAGTTTCCTCCTTCATCCCCTCTCAATCCCACCCTTCCTCCCTCTTTTCCATTGATGACCCTCCCCCAGCTTACTGATAGGAGAAGTCTTCCTCTCCTTCCATCTGACCCTAGCCTATCAGGTCTCATCAGAACTGACTGTATTGTCTTCCTCTGAGGCCTGGTAAGGCTGTTACTCCCTCAGGGGGAGGTGATCAAAGAGTCAGCCACTGAGTGCATGTCAGAGGCTGCCCCCTGTTCCCCTTACTAGGAAACCCACGTGGACACTGGGCTGCCATGAGCTATATCAGCCGGGGTTCTAGGTTATCTCCATGCATGGTACTTGGTCGGGGTATCAGTCTCAGAAAAAAACCTCTGTGCCCAGATTTTTTGGTTCTGCTGATCTCCTTGTGGAGCTCTGTCTCCTCCAGGTTTTTCATCTTCCCATTCATTCATAAAATTCCCTGCATTCTGCCCAAAGTTTGAGTATCTGATTTAATACCCTGCTGAGTAGAGACTTTCAGAGCCCCTCTGTGGTAGGCTTCTGACCTGTTCCCTGCTTTCTCCCTCTTCTGATGTCCATCCATCCCATTTGACTTTCTAACTTTCTAAATTGATAATCTTACCCAGGTTCTTCCTTATTGTTTAGCTTCTTTAGGTATACTGATTTTAGTATGTTTATCCTATATTATATTTCTAATATCCACTTATAAGTGAGTATATACCATGTGTGTCTTTCTGCTTCTGGGATACCTCACTCAGGATGATCTTTTCTAGTTCCCATCATTTGCCTGCAAACTTAAAGAAATGCTCAATGTCCTTAGTCATCAGGGAAATGCAAATCAAAATGACCCTGAGATTTCACCTTACACCCATCAGAATGGCTAAGATAAAAACTCAAGTGACAATACATGCTGGTGAGGATGTGGAGAAAGGGGAACCCTCCTCCACTGCTGGTGGAAATGAAAACTTGTACAACCACTTTGGAAATCAATCTGACACTTTCTCAGAAAAGTAGGTATAGTGCTACCTCAAGATTTGGCTATACCATACCTAGGCATGTATCCAAAATATGCTTAAGTATTCAACAAGAACATTTCCTCAACCATGTACATAGCATTTTTTGGTACAGTTTTTTTTAATATAATTTTTATTTATTACAATTTATACACTTTGTATTCCAGCTGTAGCCCTACCCTTGTCCCCTCCCAATCCTGCCTTTCCTCCCTCCCTCCCTCATCTCCTCCCAAGGCCTTCTCCAAGTCCACTCATAGGGGAGTACTTCTTCCCCTTCCATCTTACCCTAGTCTATTAGATCTCATAAGGACTGTCTTTCATAGTCTTCCTCTACTATGGCCTTGTAAGGCTGTTCCCCCCTCGGGGGGGGGGGTGATCAAAGAGCCAACCACCAAGTTCATGTCAGAGATAGCTCCTGTTCTCCTTACTAGGGAGTACATTTGGAGGCTGAGCTTCCATGGGTTACCTCTGTGTAGGGGTTCTAGCAACTTTACTTATAATAGTCAGAATCTGGAAATAACCCAAAGCTCCCTCAACAGAGAAATGGATGCAGAAATTGTGGTACATTTACACAGTGAAATACTACTCAGCAATTAAAAACAAGGAGATCATGAAATTTACATAAATTTATATATATATATCAAACTGGTTTGGATTTGGCCTTCTTCAAACAGCTTCAGTAGCTCCTTTGAGTCCTTTATACAACCTCTTTCCAATTTGAGCACTTTTGATTTGAAAGCACAACAAATGATTCTAGTTTATCTTGGTTCTGTATAACTGTGGTATTTGATTCTAGTACTTTGAGCAACTCTGTCTTCTTTGAATGAATAAGAAAATGTAGAAACCAAGAACTAGGAAATAATCAAGTTCAACAACATTATCACTCAATTTCTCCAGTTTACTGTATATACCAATTGTGGGGACAATATAACATGACAATTTCATTCAAACTCTTTTGAGACTCCATATATATTTTGCTTTATCACTATATTTGTTTTATTTTCTGAAAAATGTAGGTATATCTGAGACAGGTGGCTTATCTTCTTTCTCCTTTGCCTCAATTATCACTGTTACTGTCAGTAATATTATTGCTAGGTGATCTTTGTCAATATCTTTGTCAGTCATATCTATTTTGTATCTTTATTATTGTCAGGTAGACCTTGACTTTGATTGCATCATTAGCAGAAAAAATTCATTCTTCTTACACAGTGTAAATTTTTTGCCTATAAATCGTAGATCTTTTATATTAGTAAAATATTCAATAGTATTAATCTTTGGATAATATGGGCTAAGTTTATTCACATTCACAATCAAAGTAATTCAAAGAATAGAATCGGTTCCGTTTTCTGGCTCCAGTTTCATACTTTCTGGAAGATGGCAGAGATCTTTCCCCTCTCCATGTCACAAATGATCATAAAGTCACCATTTTTAAAGAAAAGATGATAGAGGGGGAAATTGGGAATTAGTATTCAAATGAGTGGTTAATACACTTGAAATGAGAATAAATGCTTAACATAGCTCGTAATAAATTATGCATGAGCAAAATGTGACTCAGTACATCATAGAGGCCACAGTACATCAGCTCTGAGCATAGATACTCAATGGCTGAAAACTAGATGTTTTTTCTTTGATGTCAGTAATAGGACAAGCATACTTACTCTCACTACTTGTAGTCAGTATAGTATTAGAAATCCTAATCAAAGAAATCAGATAAGAAGTAGAAGTAAAAAGAGAAATGGTTAAACTTTTATTTCATCATCATTGTCAGATGATATAATGTTTCATGGAAAAAAAAACCTTAAGAATTTATCAAAAGCCTGTTAATACAAAAGTTAATAATTATACAGGATGTGGAACCAAAATGTTTTAGTCTAAGTCCTAATAGACAATACAGAAAAAAAAACTTACTCAAAAAGGCACCATAGAAGTTAGACACCATCAAACCAAATAATCCAATTTAAAAATGGAGTACAGAGCTAAGCAGAGAATTCTCAAAAGAGAATGGTGAAGAAATACTTAAAGAAATGCTCAACATCTCTAGTTATCAGGGAAATGCAAACCAAAACGACCTTGAGATTTCCTCTTACACTGATCAGAATGGCTAAGATAAAACACTGAAGTGACAACATGTGCTGGAGTGGATGTGGGTAAAGGCAAACCCTCCTCCATTGCTGGTGAGAGTGCAAACTTGTACAACCACTTCGGGAATCAATCTGGCGTTTCTCAGAAAATTAGGAATAGTGCTACCTCAAGATCGAGCTATACCTCTCCTAGGTTTATACCTAAAAGATGTTTCACCACTCAACAAGGACATTTGCTCAACTATGTTCAAAGCAGCTTTATTTGTAATAGCCAGAATCTGGAAACAACCTAGATGGACCTCAACAGAGGAAAGGATACAGACATTGTTGCATATTTACACACTGGAATACTACTCAGCTATTAAAAACAAGGAAATCATGAAATTTGCAGGCAAATGGACTGAACTAGAAAAAAATCAACATGAGTAAGGTAACCCAGAAATAGAAAGTCAAAGTCATGCACAGTATACAATCACTTATAAATGGACATTAGCCCTATAGTATAGGATAGCCATACTAAAATCTACACACCTAAAGAAGCTAAACAATAAGGAGGACCCTAGGAAGGATGCTTAAACCTCCTTCAAAATGGCAAACAGGATAGACACCAGAAGTGGTGGAAGAGAGGGAACAGGAGGGGAGCCCAGGGGGTCCTGCAGACACAGATGTGCCAACTAAGGACCATGCATGAAGAGGACCTAGCCCTTCTGCTCAGATGTAGCTGATTGGCAGCTGAGTCTCCATGTGGGTGGGTGCTTGAGTAAGGGGAGCAGGAGCTGCCTCTGTCATGAACTCGATTGCCTGCTTTTTGATCACTTGCCGGGCCAAGAGGAATAGGATCCAGGCAGTCCTGATGAGACTTGGTAAACTATAGGCAGATGGCAGAGGAGAAGAACTCCCTCTGGACTAGCAGATGGGGATGGGGGAAAAGCGAGGGAGGGGGCTTCAATCGGATATATATTGAATAATTTTTTTTGAAAATTCCAATTCCTCCTGGGGTGGCATTATCTTGAGGATAAATGTACTCTAATGGTTCATGAGTCAGAATACCTGTACCCACCCCGCTCCTGATACTATTTTGAGTGGTTATGAAATCCTTAGGAGGTGAGGTATAGCTGAAAAACTTGTTTTGGAGGTTTTGAGGAGCGTTTATTATTATAGACCAGCAGTGACTCTGCCTAGACTGTCTTCCGACTCGACTCCTAAGACAATGTCATCAGCCACCTTAGGCTGTCTCTGCCCAGCAGCAAGCCTTTTCCTGCCTCCATGCCTTTTCTTTCATGACTAAGGGTATCATCTCAAACTGTGAGCCAAAACCAGTTTTTTTTAATGATGTTTTTCTCAGATATGTCTCATAATTGTGGAAAGAGTAACAGTGGTAGCTTTAAATTTTTCAGGAGAAGGCTGAGAAATTTTCTTTTTTTTTCTTCTTTACCATAAATTGAATTCAGATGCCACTTCATTGGCATCTTCTAAACTGTTTGCTGGTGCACAGCCCTTTATCCTTCACCTGTATGAGGCCCTTTTCTCAAATACACTGCACATCAGAAAAGTTAGACTTTGCTATTTCTTCCAGCTTTTTGGTTGATTTGATTTTCCTTTTTAATTAGTTTCGTTAATTCTCTTTAATATCCTTTTAATTGAAGTAGAATTACATTTTCTCTTTCTTCCCCCATCCTTTCACAGCTACCCTTCCTTAAGCCTTTTCCATGTTCCTCCTTACAACTTTCAAGCTCTTTTTCCTTGGTTATTATTATTAGTCTCTTTTTCCTTGGTTATTATTGACACACACACATACACACTCACACAAACACACATTACACATACACATACACATGCATCAATATATAAATAAAACATGCTGACTCTACTTTTGAGTCAGCATGTCTGTTTTTGTCTGACTTTTTACTCTTGTCTGTTTTTAAGGCTGACTACAATTCACTGGACAGCCAATAAAGGGGCTCATCCCTGGAGAGGATAATTCTCTCTCAACCTGCAGTCATTAGCTTCCTGTAGTTTTGTCTGAGAGTAGGACCCTGTAACCACCAACCCCCTTCCACATTATGTCTTTAGGTTCAAATGCAGAAACACTATAATGATCCCAATGGACAGGCTGATGAATTGTCAGTCATGTAAGTAGAAAATAAATCAAAAAGCTTCCTTTAGTGGACAAGAAATGAAGGTACTCTTCAACACATGAACTTACTTGAAATCTAGAAGGAACTAATATTTATAACCTTTTCATCTTAAAGAAACCTAGCTATGATACCTTTAGACGATAGCTCTGTGATCTCAGTGGTCTTGTGATGAAAGAAAGGTAGACACAGGAGAATGCCTAGATGCTCATGGGCTAGCTAGCCTGGAATACCCAAAAGAGCATAAGAACAACAACAACAAATCCCTATCTCAAACAAGATGAAAGGCAAGGACCAACACCCATGGTTTTCCTTTGGCTTCTACGCATGTGTCATGTCCTACATTTCCATTTTTAACACAAAACATTTACATATACCACATACATAATACATACATACTTTTCCAAATATACATCCATCAAACACCTATACAAAAATAATTTTCAGAATGATAAGAAGTAAAGACATGAAGACCAAAGCTAACTATATAATGCAACAAGAGCAGTGATATAGCCTGGTTCAGAATTAACACTACAATGAAAAATTGTTATGAATACTGGGAAACATCAGAACATGCTTCAAGGGAACACATGTGGTATTAATAACCCTTTCTCTTTCTCCAGTTCAGTATCATATAACATTCATTATGCATGCACAACATATCCTTGTCCAATCATTTTTGAGGAACAAGGATAATGGAAAAAATCTAGATAGTAAATGGTAAGTATTACATGACCTTACTTATCTGTAGAATCTTAAAAGTCAGACATAGGGGCATAGAACATAATGATGATGACTGAAGGCCACTGGTGGGGTTGGGTGTGGAGAGGAGGAGTTCCACAGGAGGTTCAGAACAGGCCATTAACTCCATTCATGAAATGCAGATGGGCCCACAAATGATCATTTAAGCAACAACCAGCACAGTAGTGGATTCTCTACAAATGCTCTTAGTTGCGTGAGTCACCCCCCTCTCCTCAAAGGCATGCTGTGTATTTGGTAGCAAAATAAAGCACGTAAGTAAAAAATTCCAGAGTGAGATTAAAATTTCAGGCAGAAGTCCTAAGTGGAGCCAAGTGTAGACTCAAGCTGTTATACACAAACGAGCCAAGAGATATACTGTTACACTAAACTGTAGAATAAAAAAAAAAGTGTGAAAATGACGATCACCTATGCAAGGCACTGCAGCTTATGAACTAAGACCACTATCAGAAGTTGGCATTAGGCTATTAAAGGTGTAGCTACAAGAGTTAAAATCAAACATCAAAGAAGTATAAATTGAAAGTAAAGCTACAGTAGAAGGAAAGAAGGCTCAGCAGATTTTTTTTTTAATGTGCTGCATAGCATAGTCTCATTCCATTTTCCTCACTTTGTCTCAGGCAGTGTGGAGGAGCTTCTTGGCCTTCAACATTTTCCACACTGAGAGACCAGCTTTTTTCTACCATCCCCTTGAACACTTTAAATACATTTAGTACTCCTTTAGTCATAATAAAAAGAGCATTTCCACAAGGCAGTGTCATGAGGCCTAATTAGTACCTGTAGAGAACTCTGTGTTCTTCAAACAGAGAAGTACAACAAGAGATTGATTTAACCTGAGAACCAAAACTGGATGAAGAGACTGCTCGATTTCCTTAGAGGCAGAGTCAGCCAACACAGTGAAAGGAAATGGAGGTCTCTCCCCAGGGACGCTGCCCAAGGTCAGGATTTCATAGACTCAATGTTTTCCTAGTGGGATAGTGAAATAGAACAGCTTTTCATTTTAGCAGATTGGAAGACAGCCTGATGCTGTGAAGGGATGGATACATGGGAATCAAATACTAATCCAAGGTGTTCTTCCCCTACATACCAGAGCAAAATAAATCAGTCTTTTGCAGCACTGGGTGCAATTTATTCATCTATAAATTAAATAGATGGAACTAAATGGCATCTAAAGTCCTTTTGACTCCAGCACATTTATCACTGAAATTCCTGATTTTACCTTGAGCAGGTTTTGTGCATGCTGTCACAGTCTCTGTGAGTTCATATGAGGATCAGCCTGGGTCTGTCTGGAAAATGTTATTTCCTTGGAGTCATCCATCACCTCTGGATCATGCAATCTTTCTCCCTCCTCTTCTGCATAGATCTCTGAACCTTGAAGGGAAGAGTTTGATAGAGACATTCCATTTAGAACTGGGTGCTCCCAAGTTTCTCACTCCCTGTACACTGTTCACTTGTGGGACTTTGTTAATTCCCACCTACTGCAAGCAGAATCTTCTCTGATCAGGGCTGAGGAAGGCATCGATTTATGGATTTATCAGTGTGTCATCCTATTGCTATGTTCTTTTAGTAAAGTAGTTATAGTATGTTTAGGAGTCATTAGTCAAAACAAAAAGGAATTTGTGTTTTTGTTTTGTTTTATGCTTCTTTTTGTTTTTCTTTTATTTTTGTTTGGATTGGTTTAAGCTTCCTGTTTAAAAGAGAGAGAAAGGATATGTAAAGGGATAAGCAGAGAAAAGGAGAGATTTGAGGGAAAAAAATTCCCAATTTTTGTATTAGCTAAATAATTTGGATCAGTGTCTGCTGAATAGGCTCTAAGTGCAGGTATTGTGGTAGCTTCTAGATCAGGCCTACATTTTTGCAGGTATTCAGTGGCACATCTGGCCTAGGAGGCATCCTGTGAAATGTCTGTAACACAGCAGTGAAGCTTGGTCTTTAGACAGGAAGTGACTACATGAACTAAATTTTTACTGGTAGGCAGTAGAAACCCCAAAGCTTTTATGAGGAGGCAGTGTATACAGTGATTTTGGGGGGAAAGTAATGGATTTTTTTATGGGTAGACCAAGAATATTAGAGTGAGGTTTCCTTAAGGAAAAGTCCGTTTTAAGACAAGAATGTACAGAGGTATAGGCCTCAGTAAACGTGCTGGCTACCGATACTGTGAGCATGGAGGCAATGGCCCAATGCACTTTAAAGGGATGACACGTCTCTCTGGGATGACACATCTCTCTGTGATGACACATCTCTCTGTATACACATAATTTTATTTTGTCTGCCCAGCTTAAGTACTTGTGATTATTTCTTATATCAAGCAACATTCTTTCCAAATTTGTATGTCTCAAATTATATAGAGTGATTGAAGAAATATTTAATTGAGCAAGGCAAATTAAACCTTGCTTCATGTTTTCTGACCTGTTTATAAAAAGGAACACAGGATTCCCTACAAGGCAAATAACCTTATGATGGTGATTTAGCTTCCAGGGGAACTCAGTGTCTGTGCCTGGCCTTGCTGTGAATGTGATACAGAGAAGTACAAATAAGGAGACTGGAGAAGTCAGCCAAGTCCTCTCTAAAATTATCCCTGTCATCAGAGACAATTAATACTATGTACTGCATAGTATTGTTCTAGGAATAGGAGCCAACAGCATTTAGGGAGATTTGCAGATCATATAATTTTGTAACCTGAGTTTATGGTTGGCACCCGTTTGAGTGTGAAAATTAATTGGTGGGAGGATTTGTAGGGTACAAATGAAGCTATTCACAAGGTTCAGACAATATTGCTAGAGGAAGATGGTACATATCATTATTCCATTCTTGGAAAATTGGATCTTTTATTTCTATTTGGGACTGATCAAGATTATCTGGCTCTATGGGAGCCTTATGGACCATGTGTGTCTGTGTATCTGCATGTGAGCACCTGTGTCTGTAAGTATATAGATTTTCTCTTCCTTTCCACACCATGCACTGCAGGTACTGAGTAAATGTCAAACTATCATATCCAGGCAACCTTTTCCGACGGAACTAATGGACCCTAAGATGAATTTACTCAGAGTCCTTTGCTTTTTGTAAATCCCGAGCTCAGTCACACCTGACATTCTTCATGCATTTTAAGAAAAGCAAAGTCACATTGCAAACAAAGACGGATGGACATGGGGAATGAAAAAAATATTTAAAGTGAAAATATGATCATTGTCTGGTAGAGTCAACTATTTTTTCAATTTGGTGTCTTACCTGTTCTCTTCTCTGCAAGTTCTCTGCAGTGGTTAGGCAAGGAGATGATTCTATTTTTTTCATAACATATTTGAAATGCAAATGGAACTGTATGAGTAGTTTCCTGATATGTTCCAGAGTGCTCTTCATAATTTGGACATTAGTGGGCTTAATGTTGATGGCCACATTTTCATGGTATGTCTTTCACTATATATATATATATATATATATATATATATATATATATATATATAT
>NW_026596051.1:33406592-33463854 GCF_907164565.1 Psammomys obesus | reverse complement strand
TATATATATATATATATATATATATATATATATATATATATATATATATACCACATATGTGAAACAAAATAGGATTTTGCAGAAGAAATTAATTCATTAACAAGTTAGTTCCCTGGATCTTGGTTGGGATTCTGTTTAAGAAAGGCTAAGCATGCAGTTTGTTGAGTTCATTTCTTTTTTTTAAATTTTTTATAATTTATATTTTTTATATTAATCACAGGTTATTTACTTTGTATCCCAACCACAGCCCCCTCCCTCATTCCATCTCTCACCTCCTCCTATTCCCCTCAATATGTCCACTGATAGAGGTCCTCCTCCCCTTCCATGTGACCCTAGCTTATCAGGTCTCATCAGGACTGGCTGCAATGTCCTCTTCTGTGGCCTAGAAAGACTGCTCCTCCCTTGGGGGGTAGGGGAGTTCAAAGAGCCAGCCATTGAGTTCATGTCAGAAATAGTCAGAAATAGTCCCTGTTCCCCTTACTAGGATACCCACTTGGATACTGAGCTGCCATGGGCTACATCCAAGCAGGGGTTCTAGGTTATTGCATTTTTGCTAGTGCTTAAATTTTGATTGGTTAATTCTGAGCTCTGTACACATCTAGAGGCTAAGGGAGGATTTCATCAATCATCAAAAAAGGAACTTCATATTCAGAGAGAGGGGGAGAGGTTTCAAGCAGAATAAGTGTTTTCTGCAGCATGTGTGCCCACATAACAAGTCTACATCATCAAATTGAAACAATGAGTAAAGCAACATAGAAACACAGACTATGTATTGTTCTGTCATGCAAGGACAAAAGATCCCTGCTTTCTTAGAGAATCTGCACATGCTTTTTCCTGACCCCTAAATACCTCTGCAGTAGAAGTTCTAGTGGTCAGAAGAGGACATAGTGCAATTCAGCTTTAAAAGGCAACTTGAACCTGGACGCTGATCTCAGGCTTTCTGCTCTTCAGGGAGGACAGACTGCCACCTAAAGAGTCACCACCTTGTAGTTGTTTCTGTCAGCACTTGATTTTCCTTGGAGTTTTACCAACCCTGGAGTATGACCTTGCTCAGAAAGGAAATCTGACCTCATTACAATGCAAGCTTAGCATTTTGCAGACACATTACAAAAACAGCCAGAACCCCTCGTCAGGATCTTTTCCCCCACATCTTTTCCCCCACAAAAAAGAAAGACAAGCCAGAGGACTACAGAGAAACAAACTGGCAAGAACAGCTGCAAAAAAGGCTCAAGCATCTGTGTAATGATATGTTTAGACACTAAACACAAGTATTTTATCCTAAGATAGTCTAAAAATCCAATACACATGTTTATGGGAAGTCTTATTCTCGGTCTGAGGAAAGTGCCTGGTTAAATGTTCAGCTGAATTAAACCTAATTATTGACATCTGGAATTGGTTAATGTTAATATTAACCAAAACATTTGACTAAATGAAAGTGATATGGGATAAAGGTTTATTCTGAACACTTACTGTGATGTCAACACAGGCACTGCACATTTTAATGGAAAACCTGCTAGCTTAAAAAAAGAGTACATAGATTTTAATAGCCACAATCCATACTGATTTTTCAACTTACTTTAATATTAAATGTTATATTGCATTTTCTAATTTCATGTATGTAATACAGGGCATCCTAGCCACAGAGAAATCCAATTATACTAAACAGGATACAACTTATGTTTTGACTTCTATGCATATTCATATATTCTGAATGATAAAAGCAGTAGAAAGGACAAAAATATAAAAATATGAAAGGCACCTACAACATGGCCTTTGCTATCTGGTTCTTTTTAGAGTTCCAACCACACATTGCTTAAAAAAGGGGAGGAGGACATCTTATACCAACCATATCTGATGGACTAAATGGAAATATTTTAAAGAACATACTTCCCTTAAAGACTGCTACTAGTAAAGTTTAAAAATGCAGTTACAGGTATCAATGTAATGTAAGGCATATTTGCGCATACTAGCTTTTTTGTGGTTAAATTGGTGTCTCTGATAGAATGAGGAATTCAAGAGGGTTATGTAGATTGGGGAATTCCAAAGCACCAGCCAGCCTTGAGATAGACTTAAGAACAACACTTTACCAGAGCATTCTAACCCAATTAAACAGCTGTCCCCAAGGCAGCCTGCTACAGCAGTAATTGAAGCCAATGACAAATGTGTTGCTCTCACAAAGGGCACAGTGTTAAAAAGCTGTACAATCTTCAGTTATTACTTTTTTTCTTTATTTGAAAAGAAAATGTTTGAAGAAGTAGTTAAAAAAAAGTAAGGGGTTACGTCAAAGGGCACAGGAAACAAACAGAGAAGAGCCCTTAAGGACTAAGATAGAATAAGTTGAAGAACAGAATACATTCCATAAATGGATTATAAACCAAATCATGAAACAAACAAACATGTATCATAGTGATGTAGGCAACTGAAAAGTAAAAATGAATAATATATAAAACTTTCTTGGTTTTGCAGGAAGATATAAATGATCTCTAAGTTTTCAGTGGGAATAAGACATATCAACTGGCTTCCAGAAAATGAGTATATGAAGTGAAAAAGGTAATTCTACAGTTACCCACCCTGGCAATGAGTGTGGTTAATTTTATCAAGGTGTCATACAGTAATTACATACCTCCTGGCATAGCAGATGAAGATGGTATTCTGACATATTCTCCCAAATCCATAAGCCCACTCTCTTTACAAGAAATGCATTAAACAGCCCAAGTTAGGAGAGTGGTATATAAAATATCTTACCATTAATCTTCAGAACCACTAAAATGATTAAAATGATCAGAGAAAAGGTGATTGGGAAAATGCTACAGCTCACAGGGTACTAGGAGAGGCAATGTGGTATTCCATTTCGTGCTCTAAAACACAAACAAAAGTTAGCTTAAAAGCTAGTGGAATACAAATAATGTTTAGAGCTCTGTTGAAAATAATGTACAACAGTGGTTGCTTTCTTAGACTTTATACAAGTACAAGTAAATGAGAATATTGAGGGAAACTGAACCTATACATGTAACCTATACATGTAACACAAAGACACACTCTAAACTACCTTTTCCACTTTTCTGTAAATCTAAAATTAACTAAATTATCAAAACTTTGATGAAAGTATAATTAAATATATTTATGTGTAGGTCTTAAGATTAAATTCCTTAGCTGTTTATGCATATAAAAATATTTTCCAATGTTAATACAATATATAATACCTATATTTACTTAAAAAATTTTGCATAATGAAGGTATAGATACCCACTTTATGTTAAGTGTAATTTTGAATAAGATGCACTTAAGAAGCAATGTTGCTTGCAAAGAGAGTCAAGCAAAAAAGAGGTTTCAGTGGTCAAAGTACTGAGAGTAAAGGACTATTGAGGGCTCAAATGTAAAAGATATTTATGTCACACCTTATCCCCGAGGCTCAAGGGAGGGAGTCAGAAAGAATGGAATAACCAGAGGGTGAGGAGAAATGCTGTGAAATGCTAACTTTTGAGCATGGCATGGCTGTTTTACTCAGGAACTCACTGCAGCTATGGTGACCTATACAAAAGCTTTACAATATCAAGTCAACAAGATCAGTCAGTATTTCTCTGGGCAACACACTTGAGCTTACAGGATTAAAAAAAAAAGGAAAGAAAGAGAAAAAGGAGGATATGGAACATGAAGAGGAGGAGGGTGACTATTAGAGGTGCCCAAGAAAGTGGGAGGGGAAGGCTGGGGGTGGATATGATCTGGGTATGTTGTTTATAATGAAGAAAACTGTCAAAGAGTAAATAAACTATTTTCCATTTTAAAAAGAGTTTGAGAGCATTTTTAAAGATAGAATTAGAAGAATAGTTGAAAATTATACAAGAATGTAAAGGAAATCTTTAATGTTTAATTCCTGCTCTTGCAATGTTGGGGATGAATCCTACGGCCTTGAATGTGTTGGGATATCTGAACTATATTCCGGATAGACTATGAAATAAATGCTGTTGTCAGGATTTTCCATGGAGTTGAGCCTCTGGAAATGGAATGTTGGTATAGCTACCAACTGACATTAGGGAGATTTAAAGGGAAGGGCTAGTCTGAGTAAGGGATCAGGATTCAGATTAAGGTGTCTTATCTAAGGCCTAAGATACATATAGAAGCCAAAAATTCAACATGTTAAGTATAGTATATGAGATATCTAAGCTAAAAACGTAAATTGGAGCATCCTTAGCATATAAATAAGATAAGATGATGGCAGTAAATAATGAATAATGAAAGAAAACAGGAGAGGTCTCTAGGGTTTTTCACTGTTCAGAGAGACAGTAGATGGGGTATGCAGGAGTGCAGGCTGAAAGAGAAAAAATCAAGGTGAGTTTTCAATGGCTATAATACAGGGAAGGGAACACAATTAGCCTTGGTGGGCAACCTGGGTTACAGAGAGAATTGAGGACCCAGATTGATAAAGGTGGCAAGAATTTACATGGTAGACCATCAAATAGAAGACAGTTGCAAAGAGGATAAACTCAGGGAATGTGCAAAGAGGCCCCTTGCAGGGATTTTGCTTTGTTAAAAGAGAGAGAGAGAGAGAGAGAGAGAGAGAGAGAGAGAGAGAGAGAGAATATGCACAGGGTATGATTGGAAGATGGAGACAGAATCCCTCAGAGTGAGGATCAGAAGGAAGAATATTCCATACTCCCACAAAGCTGAAAACAGCTCTCATTTTTGACAGCCAGATTGTAAACAAGATACACAGGGCTATTTGGGGAATACACTGAATGCTTTTACTCCAATAGCAGAGAACAAGTATTAAGAGACAAAATGCTTATCTGTTCCTGCTTCAACATTTACAAGAGAGGTTTGACCTCTCATGAAACCGTAACAGCTATTGTTATCTGCATGAGACCTACCCTGCACTGGGCCCATCAGCAATTCCATCATGGGCAGGGAGAGCCTCATTCATCCTTACTTTTAACTGAAGACCTACTGGTAGGTAATCTGTTCCCCAGGTAGGGCATTATTTTTCATTGGAATAGCCAAGCTCCACCCTAATTGAACTCACGGAGTCACACCTGCAAATGACATGAAAGTGGGAGTAGACTAGTTGGGAAGAAGAATATTTCAACAAGAGAAGGAAAAATTAAATAATGAAGAAGACTCTGATCCAAATATACTGACACATACATGAAACTGTGTACAAAAGACCTCAAACTTGTGTGCTAAGACAAAGTTCAAAACTATTTACAGAAATACAAAAACTTCAGAAAACATTGGGATACAATTTGTTATGTCTGGCAGTCTGTGGAGAAAAATTAAAGCATGCGGGAGAAGAAAATCATGCTTTAATAAGGGGAAAATTGAGATTTTTCATATCTATCACACATGCTAGAATTAGGACATAATGCTAATAAAATGATGATTATGACTATATTCCATATGTTCACATAGAGAAAAGAAGGATTAGAAAGGATAAAATGAGATATAGAATGTATAAAAAGACCCACATCAAATTCTTTTTTTCTTTTTCTTTTTATTAACTACAATTTATTCACTTTGTATTCCCCCTGTAGCTCCCTTCCTCCTCCCTTCCTAATCCCACTCTCCCTCCCTTTTCTCTACCTATACCCCTCCCCAAGTCCACTCATAGGGGAGGATCTCCTCTCCTTCTTTCTGATCATTGTCTATCAGGTCTCAGGAGGAGTGGCTTCATCGTCTTCCTCTGTGGCCTGGTAAGGCTGCTCCCCCCTCAAGGAGAGGGGATCAAAGAGTAGGCCAATCAGTTCATATCAGACACAGTCCCTGTTCCCATTACTAGGGAACCCACTTAGACACTGAACTGCCATGGGCTACATCTGTGCAGGGGTTCTAGGTTATCTCCATGAATGGTTCTTGGTTAAAGTATCAGTCTCAGAAAAGACCTCTGTGTCCAGATTTTGTTGTTGTTGTTCTGTTGCTCTCCTTGTGAAAGAGACAATATGGGCAATGACAAATATACTTCATTAGACTGATGGAAAATCAAATCCCACAGGAAAAAAGTAGTGAAATAAAATAAAAGTAAGTGATAAGGCCATAGCTTCATACCTGCATAAGACCTATGAAAGACTGGGCCCGCCAACATTCTATCATGGTCATGGGAGGAACTCAAGAAAGCCCATTCTTTTCTGAGGAGCTATTTGCAATTAATGCATGCTGAAAGAGGGGAGACCAAATAATTTTTCTTTAGTGGTGTAGCTTCTGGTAAGTTTCCCACATTCCAGCAAATAACCTCACAGCCAAGCTCATGCAAGCATCCTTAAATAAAATCAGTGGGTCTAAAAACAATGGAGTAGGCGTATGAAATTGAGAAGGGAACCAGTTGAGAAGACATAAAGGGAGTGGAAGTAGAGGGGTCATGCGGGAGATAAAGGAAGAAAATGAGTGGTAAATACAACCTTAACATATATGCATGCATGAAATTGTCAAAGGATGAATACAAGTATTTTTAAAATGTGTTGTAATTCTACTTACTACCCTAAAAAAAAAAAAAAAAAGGAGTTGAGACAGAAAACGAATTTGTAGCATTAATAGCCAAATATCTCTCAAGCTTTAGGTGACTCTGTACCAAAAGATCCATTAAACTCAACAGGCTCCAAGTGAAAATGATTAAAATTTCTGTAAAAAGAAAAGCTTTACGAAAATTATTCCCAAACCACAACATAAATTGCCACAAACCAAATTTTCCAATGGGGGGTAGACACTCATGAGCTTCAATGGCCAGAAGGTAAAAAAAAAAAAAAAAAAAAAAAAAAAGAGGGGGGTGATAAGTAGCTAGAATATTGTATTTGAATAATAGTTTTCAGTCAAAAATAAAGGACAGAGGTAAGATATAAGAAATTTGAATATACGTTTAGCTAATAAAAACACACAGTATAATTTTAGTATTTTCATAAAGTGCTAATAGAAAATATGACCACAGGATATGGTGACATTTCTGATAAGAAACAATTTAATGTAAGGAGACTTATTTCAGCTAAGAGTTTGAGAAGCCATCATAGTAGAAAGAAAGGGCATTGCGGTTTGAGCACGAAGCGGCTGGCCACATTGCAGAATCAGGGAACAGTGAGCAGACAAGTTGAGCTGGGCTATCAAAGCTTAAGGAAGAACCAGGCAGGTGGGGAGTAGGCAGAATAGAGCCACTCCTTCAGTGGCCCTCTCTTTGATCACCTCCCCCTGGGGGGTGCAGCATTACCAGGCCACAGAGGAAGGTGCCAACCCTTGATGAGACCTGATAGGGTAGGGTCAGAGAGAAGTAAAGGAGGTCCTCCCCTTTCAGGAAAGGGCATATGCAGAGAAGAGGGAGGGTGGGTGAGGCTGGGAGGAGATGAGGGAGGGGTCTGCAGCAGGGATACAAAGTGAATAAATAATAATAATAATAATAATAATAATAATAATAATAATAATAATAAACTTAAGGACCTCTCCGACTGACCTATTTTCAGTTATGAGGCTCCAATTTCTAGGGTTTTACAGTTTTCAAAAACAGGATCAACAGCTGAGTCCAAGTGTTCAAACTTATGATCCTGTGTGTGTGTGTGTGTGTGTGTGTGTGTGTGTGTGTGTGTGTCTGTGTGTGTCGGGGGGGGATGTTTCACGATCTAAACATGATATTCCTCCTCTGGCACAACGGGCTCCCAATCATCTCATAATGAAAAGAGTGTTCATCCCAATTTCTCAATGGATTTAATAGACTAGGTTGTATATATGAGAGAAATAATGTGATGCTTGTTTTTCTGAATCTTATTGCACTTAACATTATGATTACTAGTTCCATATTAAAAAAAAATCACAAGAAAAATCTTGTTCTTGTTTATGGCTGATTACTCTTTTTGTACATTGTCCTGGGTTTTCTGTTGTTGTGGGGAAAAAACTGAAAAGTGCAAAGGAACATCAGTGGGTAAAGGGCTCATAGAGCTTACAGTTGTAGGCTACAATCCATCACTGCTAGGAAGTCAAGGAACTGGTAACTTGAAGCAGCTACTCACACAAACAATCAAAGGTTGAGATGGTGGGGGATGTGTGCTTGTGCTCAGCTCACTTCGCCCCAATTTTACATAGTCCAGGCCCCCAAGCCAAGGAATGTTGTCCACAATGGATGTGTAGAATAATTTAAAATGTTATGCATTCAAATGTATGAGCATTCACAGTCTTTTCATCTACTATCTTCACTTTCCTTCTTCAGTGTCTTATAGTTTTCACTGTAAATATATTTCATCTCCTGTATTTTTCTTTTGAGGCTAATGTGAATGGAATTATTTTCCAGATTTTTTCCTCAGTGGGTTCATTACTAGTAAATGACACAGAATTCTTAAGTCACAAGAGAAATACAATAATTATTTTCCTCATTATTTTAGCATTAAGGGTAGAATATTTTAATTATAATCAAATTCATATATAGTATTCACAGTAACTTTCATTTAAAGGCCATATGCTTACCATTTTAGAAGTTGTCTTTTTGTCTCTAAAAGCCTAGAAAACAATAATTGGAGATGGCATTCTATACATGGATTATCCACCTTGTAGAAAAATTTGAGAGAAATTATTGAAGTGCCAGATTTTACTAGTATGTTAAGCTGTTACTTACCAGGTCATTAACTACTTTATAGAATGGGTTAGGGTGCAGAAAAAATGAAATTACTCTCCAAGAATGGAATGTCAGAACTACTTTTAATTGCATATATCTCATAAATAAGAATTTCAGCATCTTTTAAAAAGTTGTCAATGATAAAGATACTTTCACTTAACAGAATCTCTTTTGTGATGGTAACTGTAGTGCTATGATGTCTAAGGAGTAGGTATATAAAGGGTACTTGCACCAACTCTCTGAGTGAATTACGATTTGAAAACTTGAGAACATGATTTTCCCAGATACTGTAGCTTAGTAAAAAAACAAAACAAAACAAAACAACAACAACAAAAACAAAATAAAAAAAACCCAACAGTGCCAGATGTAGGATACCTCCCATTGAATGTTGGTCATGGAGAGACAAGAGACATCCAAAACAATAGAGGATATTGACATTGTTTTTGACTACCTATCAGAAGTAGACTGTAAAGCTTTAATGATAAAGACACCATGTAATTCAGTGATAAGCCTTAAAGAATTCAAGTTGGTACACATTGGCAAGTTTCCTCCCTACAGTTTCCGTGGTGTCAGATGCTGCTAGCTAAAACAAAGCATCAATAGTCTTACTCAGCTATAAACTCTGCAAGTTAAAACAATGACTGGGTCAGCAGGATTTGCTCTTTGGTGTAATAAAGGTATGAATGTTATGATGGGCAAACTGTAAACCTAGCCAAAAACAGAAGGCTTGCGGGGACATAGACCCTAGGAAAGAGTTTACTACTATTAATTTTCTTAATGGCAATAATATCAAAAGGCCTCCTACAATTTTATTCTCTAAATAGTGAAGCTCTCAACCTTCATCAACAAAATTTCTTTTGAAAGGAAATTGGCTACAGCAGAGATTCTCAAGTCGTCAAAGAGCAGACAACCAATGACAGTGAAATGCTTATACCTTAATACAACATCTGTATCCCCCTCTCCCAAAAGGTTCAGGTAACATTGAGAAAGAGGAGTAAGAAAGAAGATGAGGATTGCTGTGAAATCATGTTGTCTGTACATTACTGGGCCATTGCACTCATGAATTCATGTGATTGAAATTGTCTGCACAAGATCCACATAAGATCAAGACAGGGAAAATTCCAACATGGATTGAGAGGGACTCCTGAGGCCCCACCACCAGTTGAGGAGCTATTGGAAGTTGGTGGCTGATGTGACTGGGAGATACCCTTTTCTTCAAGAGTGTGCCTCTTACTAGGTTGCCCAGTCTCTAGTGAACAGCCCCCTATCCCATATGCACATGGGCATCACTAGAGAACTCAGTAGAAGATAGGAATTAAAGATGACATGAAATACAGAGAAGGATACTGTGAAAGGGGTCTAGGAGGATTTGAAAGCAGAAATAGGGTGTAAATATGATCAAAATATAACATATACATGCATTAAATTCTCAAATAATGAAAATATATTTAAGAAGAATATTTGGAAAAGTGGTCATTCTATTTATCTGACTACATATCGACGAGAATCATTGCTGTATTTTTTAATTGCAAAAGACCTATATAGTAAGAGACTGTGACTAGTAACTTAAACTTGAAAATCATTCTCTAGATCCTATTATAACACTACCTTGTCTCAGCATGCGTGTCTCTATAGGCCAGAGAAAAATGACACCTGACAGGTGTAGGATATTATTTTTGTATTGATTCGCTAGTGTGAGATGAGATAAGCACTTCTATTGGTACAAATCTATAGCTGGTCGTATATAATAGTGTCGCATACATGAAGAGTGTGCTATCATGAGCAAACTGAAAATGACTACTTAGGCTTTTCGTTTCGTTTGGTAAAAAAATGAGATGTAGCTATAAAGCAATTTATCAGTTGATCCAAAAGAAAGGTTGAGTCTTCATCCTGTTCAAATGATCTTAGTGCATAATATTGAGAAGAGCCAGGACAAATGTCATTTTGTTTATAAATGAATCTGTGTGATATAAACAAATTAAATAAAAATAAGTAAGTGAGCAAGAAATCAAATGAAAAACAAAATCACTTCTGTTACTGTTTTCAATTTACTAGAAACCAATATGTTAACTGGTGTTCAGCGTCAGCAAACCATTTTATTAGCTACTTTTTTTCCTGTCACACATTGGTGATGAGTCCTCAGTGGTCTGTTCTCAGTGATACGCAGTGAAAGAAATAGGAATTTTATATATACAATCATTTTATATCATAGGATCCTGTTGTTTCTATTGTACATCTTCCTTTCTAGGATCTTCTGATGAGTTATAACTGGTGCTGGGCTCTGCTCACACTCCCACGCAACATAAAAAGACCCTCCCAGGTAAAAGGAGACACTAGATGCAGTAATAAACACACTGAACAGATGAAATGTTCTAACATGGGAGTAGCATACACAGAGGAGAGGGTTTCAACCCACCAGGGCTCTTGGGAGAATTTTGGGAGAGGACATGCTGAGCTCACTCTTCAAAGTAAAGGGAAATCAAGAGAATTCTGGAGACTATGTGGCCAAGCTAGCTTTTAAAAAAAGCTTTCAATAGTGGTTGTGGGAGAAAAAAAATAAGAGTGTGTTTAGGAAATGAAGTAGACGATGAGGAATATATCCAACTGTCAAGGTATCAGAGGCAAAATAAAATCACCCAACCTGTGGGTTGGATCCATATAATATGGTGAAAAACAAAATGGTTTCAGAAGTTAAGAGGTGACTTCCAGGCTTCTCATTTTGCTAAAGGAAGAAAGAAATGCTCTGCAGTCTTGAAGGTCATAGAATTGTAGAGCACTACTCTCTGCACAAATTTTTACAGGAGGACGTTACTGTCAGTGTCTCCCTGTGTGCCAAGCATGGTATTAAGATTCTCAGCAGGCACTGCCAGATGAAATAAGACTGTAAGATGAGGGAGGGATGGCGGGATTGGGAGGGAATAAGGGAGCGGGATACAGCTGGGATACAGAGTTAAAAAAATATAACTGATAAGAAAAAAATAAAATTAAAAAAAGAAATAAGACTATAATTCCATTAAATTTCATATTAAGCTTTTTTTTTTTTTTTTTTTTTTTTTTTTTTTAGCTAAAGAAAGCCCTTAATAAAGCTGGGGTGCTGGCTCAAAAGGCAAAGTGCTTGCCATGAAAGCATAAGGAATCGCCAGGCCCTGTAAAAGCAGATGCAGTAATGCCATGCTGCTGTCATGCCAGCATTCCCTCGGAGAGACGGAATACAATCCCTAGCTAGCCTGACATTTGCAGCAGTGAACCAGGGATGCGGCCACAAGCATGGTGGAAGGTGAGGTCCAGCATCAAAGCTATTGACTTCCTGGGGCATGCACATTGCTGTGCACTCCCTCCTTCCCTGTCCATCAACACAGCCGTTTGGTAAACAAACTCGGAGTATAGATTAATGGCAGAGCACATACTTGCCTAGCATGTGAAAGGCCCTGGGTTTGATCCCCGCACTGCAAAGTGAAAAGAGCAACAATCCCTTTTCATCCTACCTACTTCTTTCCCTGTGTCCACGTGCACCTAAGTTACAATCACTCTCCCTCCTTTTCATTTCTTTTTTTTTCACTTTTAGCAATTTTTGTCATTGCTATTCTATAGTTATTTTTCACTTGTAGTTTTGATTTCCTCTCTGACTTAGAATATTTTTTTTTACAGTTTATTCATTATATATCCTGATTGAATCCCCCTCCCTCAACTCCTCCCAGTCCTACCCTCTGTCCTTCTTCCCATCCCCTTCCCCTACTCCACTGAAAAGGGGATTTCTCCTCCCCTGTCATCTTCCTATAGCTTATCAAGTCTCAGCAGGACTGCCCAGACCTGACGGTTACGTAACATACTACATGCAGACTTTGTAAGTCTTCTTTTTAACATCTCATTTATTTATTATTTTTATCCATACTGGTGTTTTATCTACACATATATCTGTGCATCACATACATGCAATACCTGTGGAGTCCAAAAAAGGGTTTCAGATCCTCAGTGACAGAAAATACAATTGTGGTTTGTCCTGTGGTTTCTTGATATTGAACCTAGGACCTTTAAAAGACCAACTGAGTACCCTTAATGCTGAGCCATCTTTCCAGCCTGTCATGTAAAACCTTCAAATAATTTGGGAAGTGTTCAAGATTCCTTCCCAAGTTCAGAAAAAAACAAAGAGGGATCAACTACTCCTTCCTTGTACACTTACATAAAAAGGACCGCAATTCTCCATTGCTGTTCATTTTGGATGAAGCAGAGCAAGAATAGATTGCTCGGTATTCTAATTCTGCATATATTATTTTTAAAACTATTACACTCAACTCCACTGAAACTGTACTCAGAAATGATCTGTATTCTCATATCCAGAGCGTCATAGAACTGAAGATATCAACTCAAAGGAGTAGTGGGCCCATGTGTGAACTTTCTTTGTATGTGAAAATGTTTGTCAAATGCATGTAAAAGGATATTACTATGCAGGTATAAATATTTCACTGTGTGTCTTCTGAAAACATATGGGCCTGCTTGGGCTTTATTTGTGAATGATTTCTGTTTGGGTGTACATGTGTGTTAAAATGTGTAGTATTTGTATGTTCACACATGCTTGATTATTCTGACAAGAAAGTTTTACTCCTGAGCAGGACTTAGGCCCTAATCTTTTTGCAGGAACATAGCTTTACCCATGTCCATTCATGTGTAAATTATCCTACAGAAGACACTGTTTCAGCTTTCTACTCTTTTCATTATTCTCTTAATTATCGCAGTCCTTAAATATTTACATGTTTAAAGCTTTTATGTAAGATAAAGAAAGTCTATAAATAAAAACAAAATTCTCTAAGATAGCAGTTTTAATGTACTTAAGCAAGTTGTTATGTTGAAAATAAATTCCTATAATGTGAATAAGTTGATGACATTTCTCTTGTTTTTAAAGTGACACATGTTAAATTTTTCACAATTTTCAAGTTTTACTGTAATAACAATTCTTATTCACTGGGCATATACATAGTTTGTGCTGGATTTGTGCTAAATCAGCATCTGTAGGTTAAATAAATTTATTCGTTTTTTCTTTTCATTAGCTACAAATAATTAAAACAGCTGATGTGAATCTGATATTTGCATAGAAAATTCTTGTATTGCAGTTATAAGTTGACAGGCTCCTACATTTATTTATATTATCATTCAAGTGAAATATGAAACTTTACAAACTTCTAAAATTGCTGATGCACTGCTTGAGAATAGGACCTTGAATTTTTGCTTCCTTATAGGAGAGTACAAACATCTCCCATCAGCAGAGTTCTGTCTGCAAGTCCCACCATTCAGTGACCACCCTCTAACCCATCAGAATTCCAGAAAGGAATACAAACGGTCATTAAGTTTCCTCACACTATGGCTACTACTAGCACTTTAATCCCTTTTGGACAATTATCTATACAGATGTAAGAGCCATGATTAATTTCTGGATTGGGTTTAGTTGCATGGGAAAAAATCACCCTCCGTTTTTTCATTCATACTCTGTGTGCATCAGCATGTACAGTCTAGACTTTGGGCTTGGCATTCAGAATACAATTTCTGCAAAGAGGAAGTGGACAGCTGGCCAGGTACAAGAGGTGCACACTCCAAATTTACACTCAGTGACCGACCAGGCAGACTTTCCTCTTTAAGATGACCTGGGAGTAAACTCTGAAAGGGAAAGCGAGAGGAAATTGAAGAAAGGAGAAGGGGTATTTGCAGCGGCAAAAATGGTCTGTGCCAAGGGAACCGGAAGGAGCTGAGTTTGTCTGGATCAGAGTGAAGGGGGCGGTGCATGCTAAGCAGGGGTCATGTCCTGAGGTGCCGAAGCATAACAGCCTGGACTTCTGCACTGAATGCTGTGGAAAGCCCATGCTGAGCACCACGCACAGCAGCACGGTGTTTCATAAGATCCTGAACTCGGAACGGGACAAAGGGAAGAAAGTTACACAATGGAAATCTAATATGAAGACTAGTACGCAGGATGAAACAGAAATAGCATGTACTCAACCAGAGAATAATAATGCAATGAAAACAAGGTGGGACTGGGAGTGTGTAAAACATCTTTTTGGTTTGTTTGTTTAATTTGCTGAAGAAACTGAATCTTAAAAAAAAGTTATAGGTAAGGACCTGCTTTTTGGTTTTGACATTAATGGATGAAGAGTAATTGAATATTTAATATATGCCAGACACTAGAATGAGTGTTTTATCTTTATTATTTCACTTAATCTTCTTTATATTCCTTTAAGGATGATGCTATCTTGTCCTTTTTTTTTTTTTTTCAACTTGAAGATCATGATGACTCATAGTGATTCCACCACTTGCCAAGTCTGTATCTCATTCACTGAGCTAGAAAGCACAAGAGGAACAATGCTCATTTGGGGAGTGCAAAGAACCTTAATTTTGGACACATTGACTTTGAGTCATGCATTAAGACAGGCAGAAAGCCTTACAGCTTCATGAAGACTATTCCTGAGGCCCATGACCATGGCACCCTGGAGTCTTATCTTGCTGTGGACTGCCACAGGGTATGTATAGTGCATAATCCCATACAGACATCTGAAGTTCAGCAGACAGCATTAGGCCATAAATTTACATTCAAAGCATCAAGGTATAGTCCATAAAAATATTTCCTGACTGCATGTCAAGTTGATGAAAACTGAAACTTGTGGCATGAGTTCATTCTGGCAGCACACGCAAGGAAGAGGATTATATTACACAAATATTTAGAGGCCAAGCCGAAGAAAACTATGACAACTCTGCTGGGCAGTGGGATAAAAGCCAGAGGATTGTGTCTCAGCAATCAAAAGAAAGACAAGTTCAGTAACAGTGTGCTCACTGATGTCAAATACTGCCCAAAGTCTGGAAGGCAAGCATGGGAATGGCTTGTGAGTATGAAGAGTAATATGGACCAAGGAGGGCTTGGGAGTCTTCCACTGGGTCTTGGTAGAATGTAATATCATTCACTTGTGTTGTATATGAAAGCATTGCTATGTGAAAGCTGTTTGGGCAGACCCAAGGCCTATGTTGATCTATCAAAATAGACATTTTGTCAGAGACAATCTCTTTTGAGTGTGTTGAAATCTGTAGTTTCAAATTTAACAATGTTTGCATGTTTGAAAATAATACACAGAATCATGGGATGTGAAAATACCAGCAATGCTATTAATTTCATCTCCAAGACTTTAAAAGGAAGATCAGTTGTATTCGAAGAAGTGTGAAACAAACAGATCCTATTGTCTTTGTATCATACTGGCTTACTAGGTTTAACTATTGTCTTTTGACATTGTTCGAAGAAAAAATTGTCTTTCTAAAAATAACCTAGAATATAAAACCTCTCCATGAAAATGATAAGCATACCTAGACACAGAATGAAGGGAAGACACAGACTTTTGAAAAACACACATAACACATCCCCGCTTTTGTCTCATAGTCTTTAAGAACCATAGCAGAAACTCCTACCTAGGTTTCATTAAAATATTAGTATGATAACCATTCCAGGAGAAGTCAGGTGCTAAGAAATTTTGAGAATAATACTCTATAGTGAAATTCAAGATGGTCATACAGTGGCTTCAAGGAAAGAGAGAGTGTATGTCCTGGCAGTCCATGTGGTATGTAACCTGGTACTGGAGATTTGAATTAAGAAAACATCCTGACCAGCCCATTTTTGAGAAAAAAAAAAAAAAAAACAGTGTAGAGAGGTAGAATGATATCAAGAGAAGACACATTCTTGGCATATGGTCCACATTGAGCTGCCCAAGGTCAACATGGCTACTAAAGCATCTATCTGAGATCACAGACACTAAAGATAAAACCTTCATGCCACACCTGTCTGACTGAGAGTGAAATAAAATGGATGCTCTGTGCTACTGAAATTTGAGAGGATTTGTTATGAAGCATACATAAATACAAAATCTTAGATGGAAGCTTTGATCTGACTTCATGATTGAGAGCCTTTCAAAAGCAGAATTGTTAGTCAAGGAGACAACACAGTGAAATCCAGTTATTCAGAACTCTTGGGGAATACGTCATTCAGGATGATGGAATGACGGCAGTTCAAAAGATGGAGGTGATCAATCTTAAATGCTAGTAATATTGTAATTTCTACTGTTTCATATAACGAATTTTAAAGTTGTATATACACTAAAACTATGTACACATATATCTACAGTCACATTAAATATGTATTGTGTGCTGTTAAATACTGGGTGCGAATCCTGCCTTGATGTACACAGCCCTTATTCCCCAGAAAATCCAAAAAGCATTAGGAAGGTGAGATACAAAATTGCAAAGTGTTATTTTCTCAACTCATGTCTGACTCCAAAATCCATGGAAAGACATTTGATGAGGATAAAGTCAGAGTAGGACAGCTGAGGCCAACGGAGTCACATACCAGTGCCCTCTGTCATCATTCCAAATTGCTCTCCTTGAAAAAGAAGTGCATTGTGGAGCAACCATCCTCTCCAGGTCTTAACTATTTCCCCCTTCTTCCATAAGATTCCAAAGGATCTGCTTTGATATCCTGCTGGGTAGAGTCTTTCAGAGGCCCTCTGTGGTAGGCTCCTGTACTGTTCCCTGTTTTCTCCCTCTCTGATGTCTATCCTCTTTGCCTTTCTGAATGGAGATTGAGCATCTTAGCCAGAGTCCTTTCGGATTAGCTTCCTTACGTGCACAGATTTTAGTATGTTTATCCTATATTATATATCTAGTATCCATTTGAGTGAGTATATACCCTGTGTGTCTTTCTGCTTCTGGAATACCTCACTCAGGATAATCTTTTCTAGTTCCCACCATTTACCTGCAAATTTCATGATTTCCTTTTTTTTGTTTTGTTTTGTTTTGTTTTGTTTTTGTTTTTATCGCTGAGTAATATTCGATTGTGTAGATATACCACAATTTCTGTATCTTTTCTTCAATTGAGGACAGGAGCTCCAAAAGGACAGCGACAGATCCTAAAAGCAGATATTGAGACTCATAGCCAAACTTTGGGCAGAGTACAGGGAATCCTATGAATGAAGTGGGAGATGGTAAGAACTGGAGGGGACAGGAGCTCCACAGGGACAGTGACAGATCCTAAATGTCTGAGCACAGGGGTCTTTTCTGAAACTGATACTCCAGCCAAGGACCACTCATGGAGATGGCCTGGAACTCCTGCACAGAGGTGGCCTATGGCAGTTCAGGATCCAAGTGGCCTACATAGTAATGGGGACAGGGACTGTCTCTGACATGAACTGATTGGCCAGCTCTTTGATCACCTCCCCCTGAGGGGTGAGCAGCCCTACCAGGCCACAGAAGAAGACAATGCAGCCACTCCTGATGAGACCTGATAGACTAGGATCAGAGAGAAGGGGAAGAAGATCTCCCTTTTCAGTGGACTGGGAGAGGGACACAGGTGGGGAAGAGGGAGGGTGGAATTGGGAGGGGAGGAGGAAGGGAGGTACAAGGGAGATATAAAGTGAATAAACTGTAATTAATAAAAAGAAAAATAAGTAAAAAGAAAAAAAGAAAAAGAGGTGCATTGAAAAACTGCATTTGCATATGTCTACAACCTTAAAACTAAGTGTGAGGAATGGACTTTGCTTATGTTTCTGCATGGTCATTGCTATGATTTAATCAGTAAGTTCAGGTGAAGCGAATGGCTTGCAGTCATTTCAGATGGCATCAGTGATAATAACGATTCCTTAACTTCTCTGGTGCCTCTCATCAGAGGATTGCAAAAGGTTTTTACCAGCATTAATTAAGGCTTACAGGATTTCAATGAGGTCATGAAGCAGTTTAATTACTGTAATATATTGAAAAATTTAAACAAAGCAGACACAACTTGAGGTTTCCATTTCAAAGCATTCTCTTTTGGTCTTGGTGGCAAGGGCTCAAGAGCCTGAGAATCACTTTTGTATTTCTTCATTTGTTTCTCAAGTTTTAGGAAATCTCAACACTATAATATATTCCTTTGTATACTGAGGGGCACAGGGACAGTGGCATTGTATGCCTCCAGTGAATTAATTGCTTCACCCACAAGCCCTTCACACACAGGTAGTCCTAGTCACTGTGCTTCAATTTCAAGACTACAGAGAATAGAATGCCTTTATTCAAAGACCTCACAATTAAGGGAAGTCTATACAAATAAAGTACAAAATGCCTAGAGTGGTGACAGAGAGCTTCAGAGTGTTATTTAGGTGTGTGGATACATACTTCATAGGGACATATGATAGTGAACTCCACACCAAGGTTTAGTAGGATTTTTGTTGTGTTTTAAATTAAATTTCTATTAATAACAATGTATTCATTTTATATCCCAGCTGTAACCTCCTCCTTACTCCCTTCCCAATCTCACTCTTTCTCTTCCATGCCCCTCCTCCAGTCTACTGATAGGGACAGTCCTCCCTTTCCATCTGAACCTAGCCTACCAGGTCTCATCAGGACTGGCATAACCCAGAAGCCCTGCACAGATGTAGCCCATGGCAGCTCAGTTTCCAAATGGGTTTCCTAGTAAGGGGAATAGGGGCTATCTCAGACATGAACTCAGTGGCTGGCTCTTTGCTCACCTCCCCCTGAGGGGGAACAGCCTTTCCAGGCCACAGTGGTTTATTAGGTTTTAAGCATTGTTCTAGGACCCTGTGTGTATTGGTTTATTAATTTTTACAATAGTGACATCAGATGCTAATTACTTTTCTAACTTTATAATCAAAGAATGTGAGGCATAAAAACCTGAAGTTAATTACCCCCAATCTACAGGCAAGTGTGTGGTTGAGGCAGGGTTTGGCCCTAGGTGTTTTGCATAGTTTACTTGCTGTTCTACTGTGATTTAGTGTGGCTGTGGGTGGAGTAGGAGGGGATCTTAAAGGAAGGGCAGACAGAAGGAAGTCAGAATCATGTGCTTTGTATGGACATAATATCTTGGGATCTGGGCTTTGATAGTACAAAAACTCAACTGAAAAGGTAAGAAGGAAGGATTTCTACTGTGCTTCTTTCTAGTCAGCTCTGACATTTGGGCGATACTTTAAAAATTGTTATCAGTATCTTTCATCCTTTCTAATAATATCCTTGGCTCATGGTTTCCTACTCCATTATGGCCAGGGCTGGTCCTTCCTCAGCATCCCTGCCGGACAGACTCAGGAATAGGGAATGCATGGCTACACACAAGCAGTGCATAGCTTCGTACTTGGAACATTAGAATAAATCTTTCCCAAGGTGCTGGCATTCTTTAATACTCTTGCTCTACTCTTCAGTGATTAAGAACAATTCTGTTCTCCTGGCCAAACCTTGGGCCTTCTCCATCATTATAAACTTATCTTTTGTCTTTCCACATGTAGAGTCTTTTCAGGCTTTGAATCAGAAATGTCCTCATAGAATCACGGTTTGAAGTCTCAGTCCCTAGCTTGGGGAAAGTTAGTTAAGAAGGCTGAGTCTTGGACAGCAGAAGTAGGTAACCAGGGCAGGACTTTTAGTGTTATGCTCAGCCTTTTCTCTTTGCTTTCTGGTTCACCCTGTTGTGAACAGATGTTGCTTCTCTTTCCATTCAAAGAGAACCTCTATTGTCTTTCATGTTATGATGGACTGCCATCCTCTGAGACCATAGTCTAAATAAATCATTCCTCCCATAGCATTCTCTCATTATATATTTTGTGACATCAACATGAAAAGTAGTTAATATGAAAGGAGTCTTCTCTTCCTTCTGTTCTTATACAACTGAAGCCATTATTTCTGAGTGAAGACTCCTATTTCTATGGAGTATTCTATTTCCATGCCACTTACCACTTAGTTATTCTTGAATAACAATGACTGTGTGAATAGTGTATATTTTACTCATCCATCAGGATGAAACTCAATATCTTCTTGATTGATCTAGTGGATGACAAATTCCATGTGGCAATGTATTGACTGATGGCATAAGTCCTGGACACCAACAAGTACAGTGTATTTATAAATATTAAGAGACAGTAAGCATTTTCTTAACGTTTACTCATGCAATATGTTATCATGAACCTCTGTTTAAGTATAGCAGATTTGAGTCAGAGGCTAATAATTTAAAGTGATGTGCTGCATATGTAAGAAAGAACAGTTAGATGCATTCACCCAACAAATGTTTCTTGTCTGTTATATAAAGGTGTTGTATGAATCTGGAAGAATTTATAGCATAATACATAAGGCAAAGAAAAGGGTTACAGGTAACTTTAACGTAAGCCATTTGGACAACATAAATAAGTCATTCCCCTCACTGAGACATGGACACAGCAGAAAGCACATAACTATGTTAGAATCAGTCTTAGAGATAATGAATTCATGGTAATACAGTGGTGAAAGAGAATAGACTCCAGAGCCAAAGTACTCAGTTTTGAATCCTGGAGAGACCATTAGCTGCACATGACCTTGTAATAATTGTTTCTCTGTACCTTAGGTTCTTGATATTAAGCTACTATTAAATAAATGTGATGTTTAATTTTGTGTGTTGGCTTGGCTGGAGTACAATGTCCAGATATTTGGAAAAATATTCTTCTGGATACCTCTATGAGAATATTTTAGATGATAACAACACTTATATTATTGGACATTAAAGACAAGACCCAGCCTTCCATAATTAGAGTAAGCTTAACCCAACTAGTTGCAGATCTGAGCACACCTTCTTTGAAAATGAAGAAATGCAGTAGAATCTAACATTCAGACAACACTAAGACCCTTTTGAATGTTCACCCTTTGGCTTGATCATCATCTATTATTCTTTAAGTTTTGATACACTGGCTCATTCCATAGACTTTGAATTTTTTTAGGCTGTATAATTTTGCAAGCAAATTCCTTATAATAAGCCAATTTTAAGGTGTGTGTGTGTGTGTGTGTGTGTGTGTGTGTGACCAGTATTGTATTTCAGTTCTATTTTCTGCTACATTGAAAGAAGTGTGTGTGGAACACACATTTCACTTCCAACATGCATTTGCACACAGAAATATGGGTGTAGATTTCAACAAAGTAAAAGTAGGTTGGAGATAAAGTTTTGGCATCATTAGCACATAGATGATAAATGATGCAATTGGAGCAGATTGGATTACCTAGAGAGAGAGAAAAAAAAAAGGTGCTTTGCAAGAAAGGCTCAGAGCAAAATCTTAAAGCTCATATTTTAGATATGGAAAGAAACTTTAAAGGATAAAGTAGAAAAGTGGTAAACTAGAAGAATGTTTCTTTAAATCACTACAAATTTCATGTATGACTGGGATATTAAAGTCAGCATGTGACATTAGCTTAGGGACTATATTTGGAAAGAACTTATGTCCAACTTCACATTGATCTGTGTTAGTTTATAAGCTTCCTCAAAAATAATGATTAAATAATAGTTATGGGCATTTAAAATTTAGCCTAGAAAGTATTTAGTTTGAGATAGCTCAATCAAGTGAAAAGAAATGACCTATATATGTACATTAAAAACTGTTTATTTGTATTGTCTTTTAAAAAATTAAATTACATTCTTATAGAAGATACAAAAATAAAGAACATAATGCAGAATGTTACTATTATGGCCTAAATGCTAGTTTTCTTTTAAAATTCAGGTTGAATATTTATCCCTGTGTCAGTTGTTTAGATGTAACTTTTTGGAGAGTGTCAAAAGAGTTCCGCTCATGAAGGGGATTGGCGACTTCATAAATAGGATTCAACACCATTGCCAATGGGCTAATGGAGAAACAACGTGCCTTTTATGAAACAGAATCATTTTCATGTATCAATTCTCTTGGTCTATTGATCATGGGAGACTCAACTGGCAGGACTGTGAGCAAAAATTTCTATTTTAGATAAGTCACCCAGGGTAAGGTGTTTTTTTGCAGCCATATTGGTAAGCTAAGTAAGGCAGGCCTTGACAGCCATTTTGTTTGCAAGATGGAAATATGCAATATGAAGGTAAAACAATGCTGGACTTCTAGATATAAAGTGTAAAATAACTTGTTTATTCTTTAAGACATTTTACATAGACTTATCCTTTAACTTGTATCCCCAAATATCCCAAAGAAACACAAGGGTGACTTACATGTGGCTGTTGTAAGTAGGTACATCCTAATTTTACAGTAATTTTTAAATTAATTGCATTTTGTACTTATCCTTCTAAAAATGCAGACTGACTCTTCAGCTCAAAACCTGATCCATTTATGCACATGATGGGTATGAGGAGCCAAGTAAGCATCAAGAAGTTAGTTGGGGTGCAGGTGTTCTAAAAAGATGAGGAGTTGTGGGAATTAGGGAGATGTGTATGAAACCGAACTGCATGCAACAGAAAGAAACTAAAACAAGGGAGAACTGTACTGAGAAAAACACTGTGCATTAGTTAGATTTTAGTGCTCTAAAGGCATATTGAAGCCAGAGAATAATGAGAGGAAGCTCTAGGTTATAGAATTCCAGTAACATGACTCTGATATCATCAGCTCTGAGGATGTCAGGGTAGATGGCATCAGCAATTGCCAGAGGAAGGGGCCTCAGAGCTAACCAGGAATCCAGGAATTGCTTGCTCTGGCAACTGGTTTTTGAGGTTGATCAGTCTTAGCTTGAAACTTTTTCACAACCATTTTAGGGACAGATCCCTCACTGACTCAGGGTCTGACTACTGTCCTTCCTGTCCTAAAGGTCTCAGATTTCTCATATTGCAGCACTGAGGCACAAGTTTCCCACACAGGACACCTTGGAAACATCCTGAACTAGACCGAAACTGTAACATAATAGGGTATGGAGCTGGGGAAAATGATGTATGTATAATCATTCATATTTTTTTTCAGGAGAAATAAATTTTCTAGTTCTAAATGTTCTGCTCTAGTTGTTTCTGTTGCTCTGATAAACACCATAAGCAAAAGCAGCCTGGGAGAGAAATTGTTGATTTGTTTTACAGGTCACTGTTCTTCATGGAGAAAACCAAAGGCAGGAACTCCAGGCCATAACCTGGAGTCAAGAACCAAAGCAAAGACCACAGAAGAATGGTGCTTGCTAGCTTTCTTTGATATTCTCAGTTTCCTTTTTTACACAGCCCAGGACCACCTGTTTAGAGATGGTAGAGCCTGTTGTGGCTGGGTTGCTTCTACATCAATTAATAATTAAGAAAATCTTCGAAACAGACATGCCCACAGGTCAGTCTGGTGGAGCCAATTCTGCAACTGAAGTTTCCTTTTCAAAGGTGTTACATAATTTACGAAGGTGTTAAGTAATCATAGCCCTTATTTATGAAAGCTTTAATAAATTATACACTAATTAATGGCTGATGATTTGGGAGGTTGAAGGGGCTTCTTGTCTGGGAATTTTCAGTGAGAGCCAGTTTTAGACTAAAGTTCCTTCAGATCTGAAACAAGCCATGTGGATTAGGATTATATAAAACTCACAAGTTGGTCCTTGGTCATTATACTTCAGACTTTGGAAATCAAGTAAGAACAAAAGTTAATTATGTCCATGATAAGATCTAAAACATCCAACTGAGAGAAGTTGAAATAAGGAAAGGGAAGTGAGGACATGCAGAGAATTAATAAAGGCAACTGGTAAGTTGCTTTGGTGCGGATGCACAGAATTGAAAGGCCATAAAAGGAGATCTGCGGACAGCAGAGGATATTTTGTTTTTGTTGTTATGGACTTCTAATGTGGACTAATTTTAGCTTTACTGAAAACAGAGCAGAGGTTGCTGTTGGAGATAAATGATTTTAAAGGAAGAAGGATAAATTGATTCAGCTGAGAGAGAAGATGACTTAAAGAGATAAAGAATTCTTTGAGAATGTGAAGCTCAGGCTAGAGAGAAATTCATGGTCCAAGTGAAGAGGTTTTGCCTTAAAAGCAGAGACTGATGGACAGCAGGTTGTGTGTCAGTACGAATGCAAAGGGATTGATAGTCTTGATAGTAAGGGGACAAGGTGGTTTTCTGTGGGTGAAGAATTTTTGTCCGCTAAGAAGGAGCTGAGGGAAGATGTAGATTTTTGAGAAAAGAATAGTTTCTTATTAGTAAAAGAGACTTGTCTAAGGAAATACTGTCTGTGTCAAGTTCCCATTAGACATTTGTTGTCCTATGTTTGAATATGACCAAGCAGATAAGCCTATGCAATTATTATTATTATTATTTGTAAATCACTAGACTTGTAGGTTTGGTCATAGATGCAGAGTAGATAGAATTAGATTTAAAGTAACTGATTATGATTTAGGTTTGGAGAAGCTTATGCACAAACACTCAAATTATTCCCCAATTAGTCACATATTTAATTCTCTCTTCTCATCCTGTTTGTTTCTAATAAAACAGAGAAATGGTAAAGGGATTTTACAAGTGTCTACCCGAGTCCTTAACATTTTGAATTTTTAATAATCTAAAGACAGGTGGACCTTGTTGGCAGTGGCCTAACAAGAAAGTTTTTATTTTTATTTTTTTTTTTGAGAGAGGGTTCAAGATGTCCCTGAAAACAGACTTTTATGTGGCAATAACTTGTCCCTTTCTTTCAAGGGCCTTTGTAAAACAAACTGCACAAAGACTGTAACCAAAAGAAAGTGTCTGCTACGTACAACTGAGGAATACAAACATTCTCTTTTGACTAGTGTCAAAAGTATATGTGATCTGTACATCTAAACAAACTAAGCAAAAGAGAGGACCCTAACTAAAATGTTCAATCCCCATCCTGAAAGGCAAAGAGGATGGACATCAGAAGAAAAAGAAAATAGGAAACAACCTCGGAACCTGATACAGAGGGCCTCTGAAAGCCAGAAGAAAACAGGAAACAACCTTGAAACCTGCCACAGAGGGCCTCTGAAAGCTTCTGCAGTATAGACTGTCAAAGCAGATGCTGAGCCTGATGGCCAACTGATGGGCAGAGTGAATGGAATTTTATGTAAGAAGTGGGAAATAGTAAGAGCTGGAAGGGATGGGAACTCCACAAGGAGAGCAACAGAACAAGATAATTTGAACACAGGGAACTTCCCAGAGACTCATACTCCTACCAAGGACTATTCGTGGAGATGACCTGGAACCCCTGCACAGGTGTAGCCCATGGCAGTTCAGTGTCCAAGTGGGTTACATAGTAATGGGAAGAGGGACTGCCTCTGACATAATCTGATTGGCCTGCTCTTTGATCACCTCCCCCTGAGGGGGGAGCAGCCTTACCAGGCCACGGTAGAGGACAATGCAGCCACTTTTGATGAGAACTGATAGAGTAAGATCAGAAAGGAGAGGAGAACCTCCCCTATCAGTGGACTTGGGGAGTGGCATGCATGCAGAAAGGGGAGGGAGGGTGGGATCTGGAGGGGAGGAGGGAGGGGCTTATGGGAGATACAAAATGAATAAAGTGTAATTAATAAAAAATTTTAAAAAAGTATATGTTATAGACTTGTGTTATCTTGAGCAGAGACAGACTTCTGACTGACAGGTGTGAAAAATTTTAAGCCATCAAGTCCATAGGACCTCATTACACAGTATTAAAAACTGTAATGTAGGAACTCTAAAAGTAGCTCATATAAATAAGAAAGTTAAAAAAAGTGTTTTATTAATATGATTATGAAGCAAAGGAGAATTAAGAAAGATAAAACAACATCTAAGTATCATAATAGAGAGGCTGGGTAGATGGCTCAGAATGCTTGCTGATCAAGCCTGAGGACACGAGCTCTAAATATCAATATCCCTGCAAAAATGTAAGTGTAACTAAGTATATCTGATGGAGGTTAAGACTGGAAGACCACCTGTCCTCTTATGAACCTCTAAATTTAATACAATCCTGTTTTAACAGAATAACTCACAGAGTGTCAGAGCAGGGACACCAAAAGTCCTCCTCTTCATACATGCATGAGAGTGAGAGAGAGAAATGAAAAGAAAGGGACAAGTTACTGCCACATAAAAGTCTGTCTTTAGGAATGTCTTGAATCCTCTCTTTAAAAACATACCTGGTTAGGCTAATGCCAACAAGATCCACCTGAGAGAGAGAGAGAGAGAGAGAGAGAAGGAGAGAGAGAGAAAGAGAGAGAGAGAGAAAGAAAGGATCATAATATGCATGTGGAATTGGGAAATAAAGAAAAAACAGGAAGGGTTCATGCTGGGAAGACCTTTAGAAAGGAGAGAGGAATTTTATCGGTGGTGGGATATGATTATCTGGGGCAACACTGAGACTTTGGAAGTGTCTTGAAATGATCATAGATTTAAAAACAGAGAACAGTATGGGAATCTCAGAGTCTAAGAGACTTGGCGGTAGATGAAACAGAATGGAAAATAGAGCATGATAGGAAACTGAGATTGTCAATCCCAGAAAGTTCCACAGCACGTCACTGTGACCTGGAGAGAGCACCGACTCCCCTGAGCTTGACCGAAGTGATCTGGGTAACACAGACTTCTGCCCTGGTACACCTTTATTGCAAGGTAGCAGTCAGGTGATGATGATGGGAAGCAACTTATCTCATTCTATCATCATTTTTTGTGTGAATTACAACCTAGGACTAATGTAGACTGTACTTTACTTCACATTCTTAGCCTTTTCCTAGGAAACAGCAATAATCATCTCCACGCAATCCTTAACAGAGTATGATAATCTATTTAATGATTAATGTACAGTGGAATTGTTCCTCTTTAGTCTGTAATTGTATTCCAAAACTATATGCACTTTGTAATCACAAACTATTAGCCAGCTCTGCTGAACCCAAAATCTTATCCAGCAGGGGTTAAGGTAGAATGAGAATGGGGCAAAGTTGTCAATCCTATGGTTTGCAAAGCAAAACCAAGTCCTCCAGTCTTTTGTTACTCCATAAGGAAACCAGCTATTTCCCCCTAAGCTTCTTTTGTCCGTCTTTAGTGGGTTTCCAGTTCTGTTGAGAGATAGGCATACTCCTCTCCCAAATGTTTGATCCTTTAAACACAAACAGTCATGATAGAAGACTTCAAGCCTTGCCCAACAACATAGGTATAGAAGTGACCTGGAGTGTAGACCTCAGTTTAGTAGTAGCTGTTCACGCAGTGGTAGGAAATAAATGTGGAAGATAGTCAAAGAAACTTGCGTGTATTTGGCACAGGGTTCCTGTGTGTCTCTCGTTTCCCTCTTTCTTGGGAGAATTAAATGGCCTTTATTTGATTGTTGATGAGTTCTATAACTTAGGGTGCTAGACTACGGGAGCTTCATATCAATGAATCACCATGTGGACTCAGTGTCAAAACTGCATAAAATGTTTACTTCTAATGACCCAGAGTGTGTT
This sequence comes from Psammomys obesus, assembly GCF_907164565.1. NCBI lineage: Eukaryota > Metazoa > Chordata > Mammalia > Rodentia > Muridae > Psammomys > Psammomys obesus. The sequence goes on along the minus strand of NW_026596051.1, from coordinate 33,436,133 downwards.
TTTCTGTGCCCAGATTTCCCGGGCGATAAAAATGAACTTGGAGTGTTTGTGCTAAGATTGAAGAGTAAAACATTTGGCTGCCTGTGAGTCAGGGAGGAGCTGAGGGGCACAGAACTGACAGCCTGTGCCAATTGGTTTATGCTAACTAGTCAAGTTGTTTCACACTCAGAGAGGAATTTGTAGGCCAAGCCTTTGAAGATTACAGCTTCCAAATAAAGGGAGAGTTGCTAAAGGAAGTATTGCTTTCCTGGGAGGTCACCTCCTAGCATTGATGCTAGACTCTGCCTGAAATTGCCTGTGGTTAAATTCTTCTAGCTCCAAGTTGTCCAAGTAAGGTTGTGTGATAGAGGAGATGGTAAAGTCTTACCATATACATGAGCAGGGATGAAAAAAGGAAGCAAAGCCTTGACATGCTTGGCACCTCCTGGAGCAGGAGCATCTTTGCCCTGGTGAAAATTGAGTTATATGAGCCAACACATTTTTCAGCTGAATTAGTTCAAATTGGACCTTTTTCCCTCCCAATCTCAACCTCATGCTCTTACCAATGAAAAGATTCCACAAACTATTCTTTCCTCTTTTTTTCATATTTGACTTTTAAAAATCAGTTTCTAAATCTTTTAGAAAAATGTTTGTAAAGTGGAGTTTATTTGATATATAGTAGATACCAATTTAAGGAAAAAGAGAAAGAGGACAAGGAAAGGAAGGCTCTGCCTCCAGGAAGGCCCAAACATCACATTGGATTTGAAATATCAAATGCAAGAATGGTATCAGGAATCAAGATGATCTCTCTCCAGTCAGAATAGGAAGGTGGTTATTTGTTTGTTGTCATTAAATCTTATCAAGTGATCAGTTTGAGTATAAAACATTAAAATTGACTGAGATTATATAAACATGTAAAAAATGAAAAAATATAGAAATCCCCAACACTATGGAGGCTAAGTTGTTAAACTAATCATTATCATTGAAAAAAGTAACACAATAAACACATATATATTCAAGTTCTGTTTCTACTATTGGATGAGCTCTAGCCATGAAATGTACACAGGAAAACAATTCATTTAGAATGAAGGGAACATTCACAAAAATGGATGTAGAATAGCTTCAAGAAACAAGACAATGGCCAATGACCTCAGCATGATTGACAGGTCAGTTCCCCTTCCCTTTATCCTTAGTTTGCCTCTTCAGCACCCTTTCCTCTTAGTGTCTTTCTCCCCTCTCCTCCTGTCTCTATCTCCCTAACCCAACCCTTCTCCCTTCAGACTCTAGGGCTTCTACTCTTCCATCTCCCTCAGGTTCTTTACTCAGCCTTATACTTGAAGTGGACTAGGATCTCCTATTCACATTGGCCACTTCCATTCATTAACTGCATTATACTCAAGCACACTAGTGGGAGATCATTTACATCTATAAAAGGGGGTAAACATAGTAAAGGAATGAAAAGATAATAATCCTGAAATTAAGGCAAGAAAGTAGAAAACACATTAGAAGCAGAGGAAGGCCACAGGGAAATCCTTTACAGTCTGCCAGCCATGATGGTGTAGTTCTTCAATTGTTCTAATTATCCATGGCTGTGGGATGCACACTGAGTGTGGAATGGCTTGAGATAGGGGTTGCATTCATTTTCAACATTTGCATGAGAGGAATCTCAGAAGGGCTTTGCTTTAAGTACATGCTTTAGTCTCCCGACGTGGCTGTTGTCAAGAGGCTAGTTCAGAACGTTAGGGGCTGACTCTGGGACAATAGAACCTCTGTCTTTCTACGGATAGTCTTGCTTCCATCTCCTTTTTTTTCTGTATAGTCAGCTTGAATGTGCCATTGTAGTCCTAATTATAATACCCTAGACCTCCAAAGATAACAGGTAGAACCTATATAACATTAAGGTATGAGACATTATGATCATTGTGGTTAACCCTCCCCATCTTCCACATTTTAGAAGAGAGAATTGAGACTCTTACCTTTCAATGAGAAGCAGAGCTAAAATCTCACTGAAAGGACCACATGCATTTGGGGAGTTATCCCCAGAAAATGAGATCTGCCACATCTGTGGACCAAAGCCAGACTGCCCCTCAAGTGTAGAAAGTTTGTTTGTGTCCTGATGTCATTTTGATTGCTCTCTCCTTTACCTGCCTCCTCCTTATGGTGAGGGACTCACTATAGAAGGTTGCTTAAATATTACAGCAATCACTGCCTGGTATTTTTAACACACTTCACAGAGCATGGTGAAGTTGAGGATGAAGTAAAATCAATTCCAACAAATGAATTTCTTTTCTCATAATGGTTTTATGAATATGAAAAATGTTTTTGGAGGACTAGCTTTGAATATGTCAATCATACAAGGAAATCTTTGACGATATTTCTTTACAGGGCAGAGGACATCTCAAGACTTGAGATGGAGGTGTTGCATACTGTCTGTATGTCAAGGATGATTCCTGATGGTGGGAATGCAGTAATTAGTATATGGAACACATGATTTTAAAAATCCTCAGTACTATAGATGCTTTACCTGAACATACTACACATTGGGAAAAGGACACTCACTACACACTAATAGATGCATATTCAAGCAGTGCCTCATTATTGGATGTGGATCAATCATGCATTAGGCCACTTCCGTGACTGTATTCCAGGGCTTCCTTTGAACAATCCTGGTGGAGAAGAAGTGTTCAATGGGTATTATCAAGCTACTGCGGAGGTTAGGGGACTGAACTCATCTGCCTAAAAAGGACTTTCCCTGGCTTGGGTGTGTAGCTTATTGAGTACTTGCTTAGCACAGGAAATGCTCTTCAATAAGCCCGGTCTTCCATTTCAAGCATGGCAATGAAAAAAAGCAGCGACAGGAAAAGGAGAGAGGAAGGAAGGGAGGAAAAGAGAGTGAAGAGAAGACAGAGGAGAAGATAACTCCTTTTCCAGAAAGAAGTCTGTTGCCTTCGTTTTGAAGCAAGGCCAAGACTATAATTGAGAAGATTGATGAACTATGCTCTTAGCAAGGTGAGGAACAGAGGGTGGCACTGTGTTGCCTAGTCAGTGAGAAAAGAATAAAGAAATCTGCATGATTTCTTAAGCTCGGCAGTCCCTTGCATTTGTTATTCCTATTTTTCTCTATTTCCTTGAAATGAATAATAGTAATTTTTTTAAATGTCACACGCACTTATCTTTGGGGACTGGAAGGAAGAAGGAAGCTGGGAAGATGGTTACTTTGCTGGAGAGCTCCAGGGGAGAGAAATCTCCAGGGACAGAGATGGAGTTGGCAGCTTTGGGAAGAAGGGAGTGGGTGGAGTCCTGGAACCTGCTCCAAGCTAATAAGGAACAGCCCACCCAGACTGAAGAGGGGCCAGAGCCCAAGAGGAAATACAAATCTCTGTGCTTCACAGCTGAGCCTTGCTGCAATTTTCTTTGTAAGCAATTAAACACAAATCGATGTTCTAATGTTTGCACCTCTGTTCTTTGAGTCTGTTAGACATGCCATTCAGGCTAGATACCTTCCTGAACTATCTCCTGATTCTCTAAGCTTTCATTAAAAAATCAGAGTCTTGTCATTTCTGCCTGTTTATGTATTCCAACCAACCCTCTATTTTCAGGATTGCTTGTCTGGACCTGTGTAGAATCTTTCTGGTCTTCTACATCAGCATTATAGCTGTTCCTTAATTGGTCTTCAGAATGAAAACTGTTTATGCTTTTTCACACCACTCTTTTTATGAACATAAATACAATAATGTCTTTTTTCGCTTAACTTTTTTACTGGAAAGATTCCTCAAGATGAATCCCTAACCATTAGCATGCAGGACTTTTGCTTCATACTTTTGCTTCACTCTTCTACATTCTCCTAAAGCATATACTGTATTTTAGCTGCATGGCTTAGCTCAGTGAAAGGCAAGTACGCCACACTGTTGGGAATGACTGTTTGCAAGTGCAGTCCGTTGTGTCTGCACTGCTCTTCACTCTTTCTGCAGCATGTGGATCCCTCTCATCTCCAGGCTTGTCTCAGACACTATCTCCCTTCAGGGAAGCCTGTGCTGTTTCTCCCTTGTGCACTATAGACTTTCATGCTCTGCACACATCTCCTTGCAGTGAAACACCTTGTTCCGAGTAAGTCCCCATTCTAGACTGTGATGGACTGCTGTGGAAGGAGTGTGTGGTCATCAAGTGTGTAGCACAGCACACACGGTGCGGCTGGAAAACAATGCACAATGTGAATAAATGATTATGAGGATGCATGAGTTCTACGATTAGTATTGCCAGCAAAAAAACGTGGAAATAGAAGCCGCTGTTAAGTATGTATACCCCATGTTATTGATTTTATCTTGAAATATGTTCTTTTTGCCTAAAAGTATAAAGAAATTAAAGCAGGAAACATTATAACAGTATATTATACTTGTGGAACTAATGAAAAAAAAACTAAATTCCATAAGAGATCAGTAATTTTGTTATTTGAAGGAAGAAGTTCTCAGTTTTTGGTTTGTAGGACAGTAGAGAATGACTGTTTATGTATTTTATGGCTAGCCTGCATAATTCCAGATATTCTTGAATGGTCAGCCTACCAAGATCATAACTTTAACTGGATAATATATATATTCCAGAGGCTGGGGTGGCTTATTACAAAGTGTGATAATAGAGAAACAGGGATGATTGTTGAAGAACTAACTAGAAATGACTGTCAAATAACAACAAATAGCGGTAGTGGTGGAGGTTTATTTAATAATGCAGTGTACTATTTAATACACTGCATTGTGCTAAGAGTTTCCGGGGTGTCGGGATAGATCAGCTCACTTAATCCTCAGATTGACACTAGGAGGTAGGTGCCATTACTGTTTCCATTGTTACAGAACCAGATGTTTGTGTGCAGTAACTGGAACTAGTAACTCAACCTGACCTGAATAACCATTACCAAAGTTATAAATCAAACTCAAGTGCTTTAGCTCTGAAGCTTACATGCTCGACCACATTAATATGTTTAGATGATGAAATAAACATGGATAGTTTCACACACCATGATTTTTTTTGGAATTTTTAAAGCAATGCAAACCTTCATTTAAGCATAAATTTGATAGCTAGGCTGGCAATACGTATCTGCTGGTGTAATGGTGGCATCAATGGCATGCAAGAAACCAGTCACTTTCTGATTGGATTTAAGTCCCACTCCACAATATGTAGCTCAAACCTGGTGCCACTGTTGAGCCAAGAGACTATGGATAGACAGATCCTTTTCCTAGGAGAAACTCTACTGCTATGTTAATGAATGTGTATAGTATTAAACTAACTCCTAATCACTTACAGTTATATCCATCAATTAATACCTCTCTCAAGTCTCGCCAGAGAAGCTTCCATTCATAGTAGATGGTGATTAATGCAAAGATTCACAATTGGCCAAGGTACAGAATATAGGACAGGAGGCTATGGAATTTTCAGCCCTACATAGAACACACACACACACACACATATATGCAGGTATATATACATACATATGTATGTACGTACTTACATATGTACATACCTCAGTTACACTTCATCCTCCCAAGGCTCTGGAATCATTGAGGAAGAGGACTTAGAAATAGTGTAAGAGGCAGAGGAAATGGATGATTTCAAGGAAGCAGTGTCTCTGGACACGCCAGGATTGCTTCTCATACGAACTCAAAGTGGTTTAGACAGCATTCTCCCAAATCTAGGCAAGCCCAGGACAGACTAAATCTCAGAATGATGAAAGGAGTTGGGTACAAAGTCCCACCCGTTATCATGGAGCTGTTGGCAATCATTTGCTCCTGGGAGAAGGACAGTCAGTTAGGAGTGTAGTCCTTAGTGTTTTAAATATTCTCCAGTGGGATACCATATGTCTAAGAATGTTGAGGTTATTTTGTTTGTTTGTTTGTTTGTTTGTTTTGATAGTTTTTTTAAGGTAGCACAAAGTTGGGTAGATGGGAAAAAGCAGTTTATATGGGAAAAATGGGGAAAGTAGGATGTTATATGATGTTCTTAAAAAAAAAACACTCTCAAAAAAATTAAAAGCTCATTTTTGTTTGTTTGTTTTTAAAGCATTATTTAAAAACAAAAAGTCAAGTTTAACATCTGTTGCTAGACTGTGGTATACCAGGTACACTCAAAGTTTCCATTCTATAAAAGTGTGAGGGGAAAAAATTAGTCACATATGTCAGTACATAAGAGAACTGGTAAATTTCCCATGATACAGAAAACAGTGAAAATGTAAGGGGAGTATTATGGGATGAATGGTATCCTACAAGCAGCCATGGGTACCTGGCAATAGAGGACTACAGATCTTCCTTAAATAAGAAAGAAAAACAATGGTGATCAATACAAACATTCATAGTCACAACAACTGCATTCTAACAGAAATTCTGGAAAGAGTTGTTTCTATAAAAAGGTTCAGTGTGTGTGTGTGTGTGTGTGTGTTTAAGTATGAATGTATGTATGCATGAATGTATGTATGTATGTATGTATATGTGTGTAGGCGTGTGTGTATATGTATACTTAGTGTGTAAGAAGAAACTGTCAATCCCAGTATTGTCTTAAGTGCTAAAAGTCAAAAGCTGTTACCTAATGATCTTTATCGACTTTTCTACTTGTGACCCTCCTACTAGATGGAGAAAAATGGAAGTACTTCTCACCAGAGCTCATAAAAACATCAGTGATGATGACAACTGAATTTACCAGAGTCTTGGTGGGAACCAACTTGAGAATTAAAAGCTTCCAGGACCCTGTCTTTGAAACAACAAACAAACAAAGAACAACAACAAAAAATCGCTTTGGTGAGCATTATGTCCCTGAGCCTTAGTAGGTTCAGGTGATATTCTGAGACACCTCAAGCTTCCCCCAATACTAATGGCTGCAATGCTATTAGCTTTGTTGACCCAAGAGAGAATTCAAATGGCACACAGTGATAAGTCGAGAGTCTATTTTTCGTGAGTGAGAAACTCTTCTCGGGGCAAGAGTGACCCCAGCCAGATTACGAAGACTGCAATTCTGTCCTGAATCTCAGCCTAGAAGCTTAGTTTCTTTCCCTACTCCTCAAATCCTCCTATCGGGTAGTTTCTCCCTAAAAATAGGTGAAGCCTTCTTGGAACATCTTTTAGCCATAATTTAGTCTGTTATGGTTTGATGTATGAGATGTAAAAATATACAGGAGCATTTAAGTACCCATAGAGTTGAGAGGATTGTGAGACTGAGAGGGCAGGTGCTCAATGTATGCTCCTCCACTTGGGAAAATCCATGAAGTCATTTTAAGCTGGCTCCAACCAGCTCTGGACACCTAGACCACCTGCTGTCTTCATCTCTCGGTGCTCCTTCTTCTCGAGGCCTGAGGACATTCCTTCCTCTCACTGCCTACCAGGAGTGGAGAAAGCACTCCTCACAACCCTGAGAAGAGATTAGCAGCCACACAGACATATGCCCAGGGTTGCCTTCCACAACCAAAATAAAGATTGTTATCACAACTGAAAAACCTTGTGTTTTGCCACATCCCAGAAGAGGGAAGCCCTCATTTATTTCCCTCTATCTTTTCTAAAGGAAACGACGGTGAGAAGCTCATTGAGGGTCACAGCCATGTACACAATTTTCCTTAAAGCTCCAACTAATCACAGTGTTCGAGCGTCCTGTCTTTCCCTGTGCATCCTCACACCATGCCAGCTTCCTGTATAACAGCAGATTACAGCTACAAGAACGTAGAAGTGTCAGGCCCTGTTTTATGAGTCTCGAGAGAAAACAAACAAGAAGAGGAGATAAAAACAAGGAATATTAGAGGGAAAATTTACCTTCTCAGCTACAGCTAACAGTAAACACAGGCTAACTCCTGAACAAATTAACACACAATCTCGCCATAACAGCTTATTTATTCAATTCATTTCATGGCATATATAACAGCAGACGTTTACTGAAAAAAATAGGCAAGTATAAAAGACTGAAAAAATATGATTTTCAAAAATAAGGCAAGCACTGAAGCCTTTGTTAGATTGGGTATTTAAAAGTAGCCAAGATTAAAATGATAAGGGCTGAAATGGATAAGAGGGGAAGAGCAACGCAGATAGATATATACTGCAAAGCAGAGATGGGAACTCCCAGAAGCAAATCTAAGTGGAATGCAGAAATACAAAATAGCACAGCAAAACTGGAGAATGAAGAAAACCTAGACAGGGCCAGTAAGTTAACTGGAAACAGCTAAGGACAGATTTGGCAACTTGAAAGTTCCTCTGTCAGAACTTCTAACACTGACATGCAAAGGGAAAAAAAATAATGCAAAGTGAAATGGGATATCAGTAAACCGTGGGGCAAGTGCATATTATATAATGTAGCTGTAGTGGGAAAACCAAAAGGAGAAGAGGGGACAAGCAGAAGAATTGTTTGAAGTGATAATTTCTGAGAATTTTCTGAACTTAATACAGACATTAAATCAGAGGGATCCAGGAAGATGGGAGCACCTTAAGTTGGATAAATGCCTCCTCCCTACAAAATCTATACCTGAACATATCATATTCAAACAGCAGGAAACCAAAGGCTGGGGGAAATTTGAAAGAAGCCAGAAGAAATAAAGAAGTAAGATTTAATGAGGGTCAACACAAAGTGAATGTACAGTCGGATAAAAACTGCAAACCTTTGGAGGAAATAGGAAGTGGGGGCAAGATTAATTAAGGGAGAATCACTGTTATGCCTTTTGTGAGGACTCAGATTGAGTGTACAGGAATTTTAATTGTTCAAAGGTATGACGTGGTGGCAGAAATTTTGCTGTTAGGTATAAAGAGAAGACTGTAAATAAAAAGTACGTATGTGTGCTTCTATTGATGGCACAGTACCGTGTTTCTGAAAAACGAGATTCACAAAAACTCGCAGGGAATATTATTTATTTAGGCTGAAATTAGTGCTCAGAGGTTTACATAAATGGAAAATGCCCTGGATGATTTGTGCAAGAAGGAAATTCTGAAAATTGCTCTTCTTGGCAGTTCTGTACTGATGAAAATGGGTATGTTCGATGATGGGAAGAAGTGGTACCTAGTGACATAGAAAAGGGACTGTGCCTTGTGGAGAAAGAGCAAAGAGGCTATCCATTCTGTTCTACTCAAGGCTGTAAAGGCAGGAAGAAACTTATGCAAGGAACACTGTCCTTGTGTCTGCCTGTTCCCTTACTAAGCTGTTGACTAAAACATGGATCTCAAGCCCTCAGGCTGCTGGTCAATACCGAGTTTGAAAGAAAGCAAGAAGCATAATTAGTGAAGCTGAGATATTCTTCAGTGCTTCTAATGATAGATCATATTTCTAAAAATGTGAAAGATTTATAACACGTATTGTACACCTGGTGCATTCCAGATGAGCGGACTTTGTGTGCTCAGAAGTAAGTGGGAAGATGTGCTGCATTGAATTTTATTGATTTTCCTCTTTGCTTGTATAGTTTTATGATGTTCCATTTTCTCTTTCTCCTGGTTTGGAAATTGTGGCCTCAGATTATTTATTTTCTTTCTTCATTTTACATTTAAAACGTATATGTAACACTGCATCAGTTTTCACAGCCACAGGAGAGGGCTGGGTGAGTTTTTAGGCTGATCTCAAGACATGGGAGTTCATTCTTTTCCTTTTAGGGAACGTCTCCCTATAGTTTCTTTTGCTTTCCATTTTTAATTCACTTATATCGTGCTTTTATATCTAATTTTCTCATGTTTCACTTTCAGTGATTCAATATTGGTAGTTTTTTGAGGATTTATTCTGCACCAGGTTGGGACCAGTTATCTTTTATAAGTTATTGACCCAAATCTTCTAGCAATGGGACTAAAGAACATAATTACAATACAGGTAGGTTTTGTCTCTGGAATTCTGGTTATTGATAAAGATTAATTTATAAATTCTCCCTCTCTCTTTCTGATCTTGGTTTAATCAGCAGAGTAAGCCTCTTTCCTAATGTAAGCTCCATTCTGTCAATAGGCTCAGAATTTTGGACATGCCAGCCATTTGATATTGGACATATGGCAAGTTACTGCTTTTCTCCATGTGCTTTTCCTCCTATGAATCACAAGTCAGGTTTTTATAGATTTTTTTTTTTTTTTTTTTTACTGATAATAGTTGTAGAAACAATTCAGAGGAACTTTAGAAAAGTAACTAACTTTAACTTAAGATGATACTTCATAAAAACAATAAAATTTACTTTATAAGTTGGAGGAAGAGGTTGACAACAATGAAAAAACAGAAGGGCAATGACCCTCCACTGTAATAAAAGTCATAAATGATTTTCTGTGCCTCAGTACCTTATAGCGGTATACTTACCCTACTTTGTATTGTGGTACCATGGTTACTACCATGATAGCCATACAGAAAGTGGACCTGCTGCCTAGGGAGAGTCTACTGTTCTGTAGTCTGACGTTCACACTATCAACAGCATCTACTTATAACATAATCACAACACCTATAGTCAATGTTATAAATTAGATTTTAACACATAATACGGCCATTTTGTGTCGTGGAACTTGGTGAATGCTGAAAATCTCACATAATTGGACCTGATGGCTAATATTCGACTCATTTTTTTAAAACTAGCATCTTAATTTTAAAAGAACAAATGTATCACAGCATAGAAAGAAAGCCTGTACTGCATGTGGTAAATAGATTGACAGGTAAAAGAGAATGCAGTATGTCAAACAGGGGCAATTTTTAATTTCCATTGTTGTGCTAGAGTTGGTCATATTCTCAGTGCTGGAGGTCTGCACTTTCTTTGTTAAGGGAGGAAGAAGAAAAGAAGTCTGAAAGAAAACTAACAAACAAACAAAAAATCAAAACAAGTCTTTCTGTTGAAAAAAATCACAGTGGAAAGAAATTTTAAAAGGGGATAAATCTTTCAATCCATGATTTAATGCTTTTACTCATACTTGGAAACAACAGGCAAGGTGGCTTATGAAATGACATAATCGATTATTTAGTTTACCCCTGTTATTTTTTGTGTTCAGGGGGGGGTTCTAATGGCAAAAATGGCTATTATTTATGTAACACCTAGGACTGAGTCAGTTTCATAGTTATTGCTATATGAAACAAAAGGCCCACAAAATGTTTAACATCACTTAACAGAGCACGTGTTTCAATTAATAGCAATCTTTTCAGTATATTCTGTTCCTGTTGTCTAGATCTTATATTCCAAGGCAGTTTCTGTTTCCTAGGTCAAAACAGGAAATGAAAAATATTAGGTAAGTAGACATCTGATTAAATGCAAAGACGTGGGAAGTGACAGCATTTCCAGAGATCCTGTAGTGTGGAGGTTCTCAATTTTTCTAATGCTGCAACTTGTTTACAGAGTTCCTTATGCCATGGTGACTCCCAATCATAAGATCATTTTCTTTGCTCCTCCATAAATGTAATTTTGCTACTGTTATGAACTGTACTGTAAATGTGTGATCCGTGACCCCTGGATGGTCATTACCCACAGGTCGAGAGTTGCTGTTCCGCTGTGTGGTCGTCTGCCATGCTCAGCTGCTGATCATCGACAATCACAGGTTGTGATTTCTCGGAGAGTTCTTACAGCAGGTGTTAAAGCTGAGAAGCCAAAAGATTCAACAGAAGCATCTCTGGAGTCATTGATGCTACCACAAGAGCATGACCAAGCAATGTTTATAGATTATTGTGTTAAGGTGGTCTGTCCTTATAAGATGGAAGAAGATGATATTTTTGTCTCACAAGAAACATAATATTACCTTTGCTAGGTTTCTTTTTTTTTTTTTTTCAAAATATGTAATAATGTAAATTGGTATATGGAACGATCTCGTTCTGCTGAAATAGCAAGAGAATAAAATAGCAAAAAATGCACAAAGTGGAGCTATTAGACACCCTTAAATGCTTATAATTAGTAGGCTTAAGCAATTACAGGATTGAGTACTTTGTCAGGAAATAGAAAAGTACACTCAAGCCTAAAATAAAAATTATAACACTAAAAACATAGTTAAAATTAAGATCACAGTGGATGTATCAAAATTAGGAAACTAAAGGGAAAATTAATGAAGAGGAAAGCAAGCCAGAAGAAAATAAACAGGAATGAGAAAAGACAGTACAAATGGCCAATGCAAGAAAGGATTAGGGACAAATGGAACAGATTGGCAGGTTCTAATACATATATTTGAAGTATTAGAAGGAGAGGATATGGAAATGGAAGAAATGTTGGCAGATACAATGTTTCAAAATATTACAAAAAAATGTCAACAGATAATGTGAACATCTGAAAGAATAATTGTAAAATTCAAAGGACCTAAATGTAAAAAATAAAGTACAAAACCAAACAGAAACATTCTCAGGAATGTTAGTACAATTTGCAGAAACCCAAGTTGAATTCTGAAGGGAAACAAGCAGGATAGTTACTTGTAGTAGTCATATGATTACCTAACGCTCAATTGGAAGAGTACAACCAGATAATAATAAAAGAATAACGTGAAATCTCTAATTAGAGTAAAATCTTAAAGTTCAAATGTCAGAAACTGATGATTGAGAGAAAATTTAAGATGTTTTCAGACCTACAAAGACCAAAAGATTTGACAGACAATAGGATAGCAGTCAACTGAAAAGGGAAACAGGAAAAGGTACTTAATACAAAAAAAGACTGCAGTAGGAGAGGGGCTTAATGAAAGAAGGTCATGCTGGGCTGAAAAGTCCCAAAACTTAGGGAATGTGAGAAATTTTCAGAATAAAAAATAAAAACAAAACAAAACCGTTTTTAGTACATATGTTGCAAAGTCAGAAGAAAAAAAACATTTTTTTAAATTTATTTATTTTTCTTTATTTTTATTTTTATTTTATTTTTCTTTTTAGTTACATTTTGTTAACTCTGTGTCCCAGCTGTATCCTGCTCCCTCATTCCTTCCCCAACCCCACACTCCCTCCCTGGTCTCCTCCCTGCCCCTTTCCAAGTCCACTGATAGGGGAGGACCTCCTCCCCTTTCATCTGACCCTGTTTTATCAGGTATCTTCAGGGCTGGCTGCAAAGTCCTCCTCTGTGGCCTAACAGACTGCTCCTCCCCTGGGGGGGGGGTGTCAAACAGCCTGCCCTTGAGATCCTGTTAGAAATAGTCCGTGTTCCCCTTACTTTGGAAAACTACTTGGTTACTGAGCTACCACGGGCCACATCCGAGCAGACGTTCTAGGTTATATCTATAGATGGTCCTTGGTTGAGTGTCAGTCTCAGAAAAGACCCTGTGCCCAGATATATTTGGTCCTTGTAGAGCTCCTATCCTTTCCATATCATACTAACTTCCCTTCTTTCATATGATTCCCTGCACTCTGCCGAGGGTTTGGTTATGAGTCTTAGTGTCTGCTTTGAAACACTGCTAGGTAGAGTCTTTCAGATAGATGCCTTTTGTGGTAGACTCCTGTCATAAGTTCAATGCACATCCCATTTGTCTTTCTAAATGAGGATTAATCACCTTCGCCTGTGTCCACTTTCTTGATTATCTTCTTTAGGTGTGTAGATTTCATTATGTTTATCATATTTTGTAGGTCTATATAAGCGAGTATATACCAAGTTTGTCTTTCTCCTTCTGGGATACTTCACTCAGAATGATCTTTTCTAGATCCCACCACTTGCCTGCAAATTTCATGATTTCCTCCTTTTTGATTGCTGAGTAGTATTCCATTGTGTAAAAATACCACAATTTCTGTATCCATTCTTCCGTTGATGGACATCTGGATTGTTTCCAAGTTCTGGCTATTACAAATAAAGCTGCTACGAACATGGTTGAACAAATGTCCTTGTTGTGTACTTGAGCAAATTTTGGGTATGTACCTAGGAGTGGTATAGCTGGATCTTGAGGTAGCACTACTCCTACTTGTCTGAGAAAGCGCCAGATTGACTTCCAAAGTGGTTGAACCAGTTTACATTCCCACCAGCAATGGAGGAGGGTTCCCTTTTCTCCACAACCTCTCCAGCATGTGCTATCACTTGAGTTTTTCATCTTGGCCATTCTGATGGGTGTAAGGTGAAATCTCAGGGTCGTTTTGATTTGCATTTCCCTAATGGCTAATGAGGTTGAGCATTTCTTTAAGTGTTTCTCTGCCATTCGATGTTCCTCTTTCGAGAATTCTCTGTTTAGCTCTGTTCCCCATTTTTTAAGTGGATTACTTGGTTTGTTGCTTTTCAGCTTCTTTAGTTCTTTATATATACTGGATATTAGCCCTCTGTCAGATAAAGGGTTGGTGAAGATTCTTTCCCAATCTGTAGGCTGTCTATTTGTTTTGATGACAGTGTCTTTTGCGTTACAGAAGCTTTTCAGTTTCATGAGGTCCCATTTATTGATTGTTGCTCTTAGAGCCTGTGCTGTTGGTGTTCTGTTCAGGAAGTTGTCTCCTGTGCCAATGAGTTCTAGGCTGTTTCCCACTTTTTTTTCCAACTGATTTAGAGTATCTGGTTTTATGTTGAGGTCCTTGATCCACTTAGACTTTAGTTTTGTGCAGGGTGATAAATATGGCTCTATTTTCATTTTTCTGCATGTAGACATCCAGTTGGTCCAGCACCATTTGTTGAAGATGCTGTCTTTTTTCCATTGAATGAATTTGGCTTCTTTGTCAAATATTGAGTATTCATAGGTGTGTGGGTTTATTTCTGGGTCTTCTATGCGATTCCATTGATCCTCCTTTCTGTTTCTATGCCAATTCCATGCAGTTTTTATTACTGTTGCCCTGTAGTACAGCTTGAGATCGGGAATGGAGATACCTCCAGATGATCTGTTGTTGTACAGGATCATTTTGGAGATTCTGGGTGTTTTGTTTCTCCATATGAAGCTGAGAATCTTTTTTTCAAGGTCTGTAAAGAATTGAGTTGGTATTTTGATGGGAATTGCATTGAATCTGTAGATTGCTTTTGGCAGGATGGCCATTTTCACAATGTTAATCCTACCAATCCATGAGCACAGGAGATCTTTCCATCTTCTGAGATCTTCTTCAATTTCTTTCTTCAAAGACTTGAAGTTTTTCTCAAACAGGTCTTTCACTTGCTTGGTTAGAGTCACACCAAGGTACTTTATGTTATTAGTGGCTATTGTGAAGGGTGTTGTTTCCCTAATTTCTTTCTCAGCCTTTTTGTCTTTGGTATACAAGAGGGCTTCTGATTTTTTTGAGTTGATTTTGTATCCTGCCACTTTGCTGAAGGTGTTTATCAGCTGAAGAAGTTCGCTGGTTGAATCTTTGGGGTCGCTCATGTATACTATCATATCATCTGCAAATAGTGACACTTTGACCTCTTCCTTTCCGATTTGTATCCCCTTGATCTCCTTTAGTTGTCTTATTGCTCTGGCTAGGACTTCAAGTACAATGTTAAAGAGATATGGAGAGAGGGGGCAGCCTTGTCTTGTCCCTGATTTCAGTGGGATTGATTTAAGTTTCTCTCCATTGAGTTTGATGTTGGCTACAGGCTTGCTGTATATTGCCTTTACTATCTTTAGGTATGTGCCTTGTATCCCTGATCTCTCCAAGACTTTAAACATAAATGGGTGTTGGACTTTGTCAAATGCTTTTTCAGCATCTAAGGAGATGATCATGTGGTTTTTCTCCTTCATTTTGTTTATGTGGTGGATTACAATGATGGATTTCCGTATGTTGAACCACCCTTGCATTCCTGGGATGAAGCCTACTTGGTCGTGGTGGATGATATCTTTGATGTGTTCTTGGATTCAGTTTGCAAGTATTTTATTGAGTATTTTTGCATCAATGTTCATAAGAGAGATAGGTCTGAAGTTCTCTTTTTTTGTTGGATCTTTGTGTGGTTTAGGTATCAAAGTGACTATGGCTTCATAGAATGAGTTTGGTAGTGTTCCTTCTATTTCTATTTTGTGGAATAGTTTGAGAAGAATTGGTGTTAGTACTTCTTTGAAGGTCTTGTAGAATTCTGCGCTGAAGCCATCTGGTCCAGGGCTTTTTTTGGAGGGGAGACTGTTAATGACTGCTTCAATTTCCTTGGGAGATATAGGGCTATTCACTCTTTCTACCTGATCTTGACTTAATTTTGGTAGATGGAATCTGTCAAGAAAGTTATCTATTTCATTTAGATTTTCAAATTTTGTGCCATATAGGCTTTTGTAGTATGACCTAATAATCGTTTGGATTTCCTCATTGTCTGTAGTTATGTCCCCCTTTTCCTTTCTGATTTTGCTGATTTGTATGGTTTCTCTCTGCTTTTTAGTTAGTTTGGCTAAGGGTTTGTCTATCTTGTTGATTTTCTCAAAGAACCAGCTTTTTGTTTCATTGATTCTTTGGATAATTTTATTTGTTTCTAATTGATTGATTTCTGCCCTTAGTTTGATTATTTCCAGCCGTCTGCTCCTCTTGGGTGTATCTGCTTCTTTTTTTTCTAGGTTTTTCAGTTGGGCCATTAAGTTGTTTGTATGTGATGTTACAGATTTCTTCTTGTAGGCACTTAGTGCTATAAATTTTCCTCTGAGCACTGCTTTCAATGTGTCCCATAAATTTGGGTATGTTGTGCCTTCATTTTCATTGAATTCTAGAAAGTCTTTAATTTCTTTCTTTATTTCTTCCTTGACCCAGCTGTCATTGAGTAGTAAGTTGTTCAGTTTCCATGTGCGTGTGGGCTTTTTGTTGTTTCTGTTGTTGTTGATGTCCAGCTTTAGTCCATGGTGGTCAGATAGTATACAAGGGATTATTTCAATCCTTTTGTATCTGTTGAGGCTTGCTTTGTGACCAACTATATGGTCTATTTTGGAGAAGGTTCCATGTGGTGCTGAAAAGAAGGTGTACTCTTTTGAGTTTGGGTGAAAAGATCTGTAGACGTCTATTAGGTCCATTTGATTTAGGGATTCTGTGAATGCTTTTATTTCCCTATTTGGTGTCTGTCTGGTTGATCTGTCCCTTGATGAGAGTGGGGTGTTGAAGTCTCCCACTATTAAGGTATTAGGATCAATGTATGATTTAAGCTTTAATATTGTTTCATTTACGAATGTAGGTGCTCTTGTATTTGGGGCATAGATATTCAAATTTGTGATGTCCTCCTGTTGGATTTTTCTTTTGATGAGAATATAGTGGCCCTCCTTATCTTTTTTGATTAACTTCGGATGAAAGTCTATTTTATTAGATATTAGGATGGCTACTCCAGCTTGTTTTCTGGAACCATTTGCTTGAAAAACATTTTTCCAGCCCTTTACTCTGAGGTAGTGTTTATCTTTGTTGCATAGGTGTGTTTCTTGGATGCAACAGAATGTTGGGTCCTGTTTCCGTAACCATTCTGTTAGCCTGTGTCTTTTTATTGGTGAGTTGAGTCCATTAATATTGATAGATAATATTGACCAATGCATGTTAGTTCCTTTTGTAATGGAGTCGATGATCTTACCTTGTTTCATTGCTTGTTTTCTTTTCATTTTTGTTGGGATATTATTTGTATGCCCTGTTTTCTTGGGTGAATTCGTTTTCGTTGGATTGGAGTTTTCCTTCTAGTATCTTCTGTAGGGTTGGTTTGCTGTATAGATATTGCGTAAATTTAGTTTTGTCATGGAATATTTTGTTTTCTCCATCTATGTTGATTGAAAGCTTTGCAGGGTATAGTAGTCTGGGTTGACATTTGTGATCTTTTACAGTCTCCATGATGCTTGCCCAGGCCCTTCTGGCTTTCATAGTTTCTGATGAGAAGTCTGGTGTGATTCTGATAGGTCTACCTTCATATGTTACTTGGCCTTTTTCCCTTGGTGCTTTTAATATCTTTTCTTTGTTCTGTAGATTTAGTGTTTTGACTATGATGTGACGTGATGTGTTTCTTTTCTGGTCTAGTCTATTTGGTGTTCTGTAGGCCTCTTGTATATTTATGGACATCTCTTTCTTTAAGTTGGGAAAATTTTCTTCTATGATTTTCTTGAAAATATTTTCTGGACCTTGGAGCCTGGAGTCTTCTTTTTCATCAATTCCTATTATTCTTAGATTTTGTCTTTTCATAGCATCCTTGATTTCTTGGATATTTTGGTTTTGGTGAGTATATAGCGTATTCTCTGTCACTGTGGGATTGGGCGGGCCATACCGTCAGTGATGGCGCTCCTGCGGAGCTAGATGGCATCTAGCAGACTCGGGCCCTGGGAGGATGGTGCATCCGCCACGCGCGAATCTGGGGCTCCAAGACACAGTACTGCTGGCCTTTGCCGATAAAGGGCTTGGGGCTCCGCCTCCGTGGCTGCAGGCCCCAGGCAGTTAGGTCTGCGCTGAGAAAGGCGAGTCCGCTGTGCCGAGGAGGAGGGAGGTCTGGGGGAGGGGAGTGCCGAGAGATCAAAGGATCGTTTCTCACCTTCCCCAAACAAGTCCCTGGGTGACCCGAGACCAAGGTTTTCACCTCCTGCGATGTTCCCTGTTGTTTAGAAAGTCTCTCCGTTGTTTCCCTGGCTTCAGAAGTTCTTCCACTCATCAACTCAGAACTTTATCTCTTCCAGAGCTCGGAAACTGTGTGTGCTAGTCGCCATCTTGGCTCCACCCCCTCCGAAAAAAAACATTTTTAAAGAAACAAAAACTGGATTGAAATTTAGAATAGATATTTTGATTTTTAAAATACCCATATGTTAAGGTAAATATTTATTATGTATTCATAAATTATTAAATTATAAGTTTATCCTGCCCTGGAAATCATTAGTGACAGATAAAGAATAAGACTTGTATGCTAGACTTATGGTCTGGAAGATGCTGAAATAGCTACAAATGTTAGATTCTAGAGTGAGAAATTGGCACATGAGATTTTGGTTGTTTTTAAAGAAAAAAAAAAGCAGTAGTCTTGAGCAGCATGGGATGTCCTGGGCTGATGTAGTCATCTGGAGCAGAACCAGACAGGCCAGCTACCGTTAACTTGGCCAAACTTTCGGCCTTCTTAGTGATGGACCCTCATGTCTGCCAGCTCCATGAGAGAGGACCTCAGAAGCAAGAATATACACCCATTCTTTGTCCAGAGAACTGAAAAGCAAGAACAAGTAGAGACTGAGGGTAAAAATAAGTTCTCACATGAGATAAATTTGTAAATTAAAACTGAGGAACTTTGAAGTTAAAAAAAGTGGCAGTGAATAAACTCGTTGACAAATCTTAAAGTGACTAAAATTCTGATAAAAACCTTAAATTCCAAAAAAGGAAAAAGACTTCAAAGAAAACATGAATGTGTCGTAAATGGATTCATAAAAAAATGGATTCATAAAAAATGACAAGTTAAAAAGTCATAGAAATTTTAAGAAATATATTTCAGTTCACCAATATTAAAGAAGAAATGATAGGTAAAGTAGGAAAATATCAAGGATTTGCATAAAATATAAATCCAGCTGATGAAACTGTGAGAGACGATTGAGAAGGGGCAATCGCATGGATGTATAATAAAAGGGACTTGGGAAGATGTCATTCAGTACAGAGATCTTGTATCTCTTGTAGAAGATTTGGCTTTGATCCCCAACACTGCATAAAAGTGAAACAGCAGAAATGTTACTTGCCTAGTTTAACAGTTTCAAGTATTAGTAAATGCTCTATTTTCACAGGAAATTATAGACAAAGATAAAGCATGGTATAGTGGCTCACCCTGTAATTCCAGGAATTGGAGGCCTCCGAACCTGGGCTATGGAATGAGACCCTATCTTGCCCTCAATCCTCTAAAAGAAGCTTTTTTTCTATTGTAAAAGGTTATGTGTGTGTGTGTATACACACACACACACACACACACACACATATATATAAATATACATATATATTTATTTTATGAAATATCTCAGAGAAATTATCAATGGACATCTTCTGAGTTAAAAAGATAATTGATAAATAACTAAGCCTATCAAGGATAATAATTGGAAATATAAAGCCAATCAGTATCATAGTAAATATTTCAAGAATACTAGCTATTAGCATAACTCAACCAGAACTTAGTATGCACAAATAGATGTCGGTGAATCTATCTAAAAAAGAAAGAAACAAACAAAATTCCATTATCTCTTACTTATAATTTATAGCTATTGTAGTGAGGAACAAGAGAAAAAGTTTTGTGGCTATCACCATTCAGCACTGAACCAAATCCCCTGTAATCCACTTAAGTAATAAATAATAGTCACCCAAAAGGACAGAATATGTGAGTGAGTGTGATCACAAAAACAAAGCCTAAGAATATTCAAGCTCCGGAGCCCACCTAATTCTTCTCTTTCCTTAAGAGAACCTTTATAATTGGATTAGGTCATTTTTTAATATTTTTAGATATTTAATAGTATAATTGGAAAATGTCTACAAATTTCTACAACTTTTATAATTTTTATATTTCTAGTTCATTAATCTTGCCTAATAGAAATGCTTAAAACTTCAAGAACAATAGAATATGACAGTGCAAAGAGTTACACATATCTTGCTTAACTATCCCATACGTATTTCTAATATTTCCTTAATTAAGCATGATGTCATATTGATAGCCATTGTTAATAGAGTTATCTCTTAGATCTGGAGAGATCTGTAGAAAATAGGTTTCAGTTTTTGCCATGCCTAAGAAAATCTATGAATGCTCATATTCCCGATATAAATTTCTACAGTGTTTCACATAATCTAGAACATCCTCTCTAGCATATTTAAATTTTATCTAGATTACTTCGTAATCTCAATACAATATAAGTATCTTTAGAAAACATCATATTCTTTTCTTTAGAGATCAGAAACTAGGATGTGTCTACTGTATGTGTTCTGCATAAACATGTATTTCCCAAATTGATGATGATGGGGCTGGCTGAATCTGTGCATGCATATGGATACTAAGGTTCACCAATACAACATAAACATCATAATAAAACTATTGGCCTTTTAAAAATCTTGCTTCTTAATATTATTTCCTCCTAATGCTTGAAATGCTTATTTTTTTTTACTACCTTCTTAGGGTTTATCAGAATGACCAAGAAAACAACCAATACCAGCAGACCTCCTCTCCTGCATTTGATTTGTTCACTTTATGTGTCTGTATGTGTACATGAAGGGTGGAGACCAGAGTTAGATGGTCAGTATCTACTCTAATTATCTTTATGAAAAAAGGCCTTAACTGAACCCGGACCTCATTAGTTTGACCTGATTGGCAGGTCAGAAAGCCACAGGGATCCTCTAGTCTTCATCTCCAAAGTGATTTGATTATAGATGAATGCCTTCTGGCCCAACTCTTTTTTTTCAGTGTTTGTTGGAGACTGAACTCTGGTCCTTATGCTTAGATTGCAAACAGCCTACCAACTGAGCTATCTTTATGGATGCCCTCAGTCAGAGTTTAAAAGATGAAATGTCAGAGTAATAGAAAAATAGTACCTTATTTTTATCCAAAAAGGCTAAGTTTGAGGACCAAATTGTCCTGTACTCTGAGCTCCAAAAAATCAGATGATTTGCCCTCACAGCCTCTGGCCACCCATGAACATAGGTTATTTATGACCCAAATAACCAGAGAAGGATTTATGTGGACACACTCTTATAAAAGCAAGAGAAGGGGAGATGAGCCTTTTTCTTTTGTTGACTAAACTAGTTGGCTAGCAAGTCCCAGTGACCTTTCTGTCTCTGCCTGCCCAGTGTTGGGGTCTCTGGTGCCTGACTTCAGATCTGGCTTATTACATGGCTTCTGGAGTTTAAAACTCAGGTCAAGTTTGTACAACAAACACATTAATGACTGAGGCATTCTTTCTAGTCCCTCCTCTTGCTCTTACCATTGACTTTCTGCCTCCTTGGTCATTAACTAGATACTTGGATCACTCTGTGATCACCAGATCACAGATAAGCTTCACAGATTAAGAACTCACCATTCTTCAAAGTTCCTTTAGCAATATGGTAGGGCATTTTCAAAGGATTGATGGTGTCTATGCAAAAGTCTTTGAGGTGCTGTTATTTTATTTACTGTGTTTCTTTATATGGAAATGAAGAATAGAGGGGTGAGCAAATAGGATATTCTCTAAATTTCTTAGCCTTTTGTTCTCTTAGCCCATTGAAAGCCAACATTCAGCTAAAAATGTGACAATCTTAAAAATGTGCAAAAGGCTGGTTTGGCTTCTCCAGGGCTTCATTTACTCTTGTCCCCTAATCTGTTCCCTAGGTAATGGCCAGAAGCCTCTTGGCTTCTAATGTTGGATCAATTGTAAGCACTTCATGTTGTAACCATAAAGGTATGAAGTGGGTCAGACTTGTACATTACACAAGTCTCTTCAAGGTCAATCTTTAATCAGAACAGATAACTCATTTCTTATTTTATTTCTCACTGCAAATTTTGGCCAGTCACATTGTCAATGAAGCATATCAGAAATTCATCAGTCACTCTATTAAGGGCCTCTTCCCTAAAGAAAACTGACTTTCTTTTTTCTAGCACCATCAGCTGTCTGTAACTCTTCAAGTGGGGGTAGGATCTTAAGAACCCTTCTCTAATCCCTACTGCAAACTTGACTGGTGTGCTCTTGTGAAGCCAACCAGTTCTGTTGCTAATTTATGAGTGTAACATCTCTGCAATGTCCAGAAGACACTATTTTTCAGCAGTCCTCATACTCCTTTGCCTCCCACAGTCTTTCTACATCATCTTCTGAAATATTCCCTTAGCCTGGGATTTTGGGGCTACATTATGCATGGCCATCTTGAGATGGGTTACTCCATAGCTGTTATCTGCATTTTAATCTATTGTGGTTTTTGGTAATGATTTTTTTCTACTGCACAATGATGCTCTTTTGATAGGGTGACATCACCAGTGACTTTTGTGTGTAATGTTAAGTATTTCGAAGACACTTGAACATAGAAATTTAGAATAACAGAAGTATCAGGTTCTGTTCTAAAGTCTATAGCTTCTTCAGCAAAGTGGTTTGGGGCTGAGTTTATAATACCAGATATGAATTACAACAATTGAGCTCTCCTTATGTTTTAAACATAGAGCTGTTTACTACCCCAAGGTACTAGTGACACTATAGCACCACTAGGCTTACCTTCCTGGGCTGATTATGGTTAAAGATAATGGAATTTACTGATGATGAGGACTGCTGATAAAGTTTTTGTTCCAGTCGCCCATATATCTCCTGACCCCTTAAGAATTAGTCAAGAGAATGGAGGCTTCCAAGTCAGTACCACCTTGATTTTTTCCAAGTCTTATGACTAAAGTGCATGGTGTCTTCAGCAATTGGGTTTTAACATAAAATTTTGGAAAGTAATCAGGAGCAAAAGCAATGGCTTGTTTTGACTGGGGGTTTCTTTAGAACTCCCTGAGCTCAAATCCAAGATGTTATACAGGCTCTAGAAGGAAACATTATCAACAGGCAAATTCAGATGTGAACTGTTTGCACTTGGTAAGATATGCACATGGGTACAGCAGTGGCATTAGTGCTATGGGGACAACCAACCACTTGCTGATTGACTATACATCCCATTTACATGTCTATACATACACCTAGTTCTGTAACTCTGGTGAAGATTTCATGGTTCAGAGCATACAGGCCCTACGAATGAACCTATTACTAATATTTTATGAAATGAACATTGAATTAAACTACTTGCTAAATTGGTGTCTACTCATGGAACAATGCAGTTTTTGTACCCCATCAAAAGAAATTGTTTTTGTGTGTGGGGGGGCTGGGGGGAGGGTATGTGTATGTAGTGGACACTGCTTAAATTAGAAACTCACAAATGGTCGAAGTGCAGAGTACATCTCTACAGATGGTAAGAGTTAGAGGTCAGGGAGGACCTGAGAAAATTGTCTTCTCAATATGACAGGCTTCTGAACTCATGGACTTACAGTTTCTGAAGCTGCCTGTACAAGATAAACTTGCTCAACATTCCAGCAGATAGGAGGAATGAGTTCATTAACCTCATCACTAACTGAGGAGCTATGGTCCTTTAATAACCTCTGGCAAGGGATAGTTAGTTATTTTTTAGAGGTGGTGAATCCTGACAGGATAACCATGCTGCATGGATGGCTCCACACCCACAAATGGGACTTGGTTTACAAACTTTAAAAAAAAGGATCTAAACTCGGAATAGCCCTGAGGGCACAGTGGTACAGATGCCAGTAGAGACAATATGATGGCCAAGAACACTGAAGTACTGGTTAGTGTCCTCTTATAGATTCTACCATCTGTAAGTTTAGATTTAAACTGTAGACATCACTGAGGAAACATCAATTTTATCATTGTCAATTTACCTTCCCCGTGATAAGGTTGGACTTCCATGTTTGCATGTATAATTTTTATATGGTGTCTTTTGAAAGATTTAGCAGTTGCCTGATATGTCTCTCTCTTTCATTTATATTTCTGCTTTCATCTTTATGCACAGGGCATTTACAACAACATTGAGGAACACGTATTCTACCATACACAGATATCACTTTTGCTTTAGAAACATACAGAGGCTGTTTCCTAGGAAAGATTGCTACTTACATAGCTAGATGTCTATTAGTTGACTCTTGGGAAAAGTCAGGTCCCCAGCCTACATTTCTTTATCTTGCTGACTAAATAGAGCATACAGCCAGAGTTCTTCACTTGTTCATTCCATTGGTTTTTAAAATTCCCAGTAACCTATATTACTGTAGTTTCCATGATCAACTTTATTTTATTTTTGAAAATTTATCCCTCTTCCTATCCTACCTAGTTTTTCTCCAACTAGTTTTAGTTTCCTAGCACATATATTCACATTGAAATTTCAACATCCCCAAATTTCAACATGTATAAAATCAATTGACCATTTCTCCCTCTTCTACTAGAAAGATGTTGCCCAAATCACTTCCTTAAGATGTAGCATCATATTTTACATATTTTTTTTCTGAAATTTAGCATGATATTTTATTCATGGCTCTGCATGAATTTTTGGAACCTGTTGCATTAACTTACAATTTTTTTTCTCCTAGTTATTGTATATATGTAGTACATAAATATAATAAAAGAACATATGTATATGTACACAATACACACACACACACACACACACACACACACACATATATATGCAAGGAGAAAGAGGAAAGTGTTCATAAGCTCTCTTTGTGTCTCCTTCAGTCTCCCAGTTCACCCAAGTTCTCATCAAATATAACATCTTCTTTGCTTTATGTCTAAATTTTTCTAAATTGTTTGCCAAAATTAGTAGGAAACTATGTTAATTGATTAATTATTTAATCAACTAACTAACTTTTGATAGTGGTAGAAATTAAGCCTGGGACCTCACACATGCTAGTTAAGCAGTAAGATATTGTTAGCTTTTTTTTTCTTTGTCTTTTAGGGCAAGGTTTCATGGGATTGCTCAATCTGGCTTTGAACTCACTCTGTAACTGAGACAGGTGTTAAACTATTGATCACTGGTGCGATAAGCTAGTACCACCAGGCTGGCTGAGACCAATGCACTGTATCTATATTCTCTGAATATCTCTAAGTTTTTGCTCCACTGAGGATTTCTATCAGATAGATGGTCTTTTGTATTAAACCTGAAAATATGTCTAGTCTCAAACCTGATACTCCATCCTCATTTGTGTAATGATATCACCATTGACTGAATTCCTCAAACTATGAGTCCAGAAATTATCCTTGACAGCCTTCAGTTTTGCCACTCACATCTAGTTGTGAGGCCGTTTTTGCTCCATAACTCTCCAATATATTTCTCTCTCTTGTCACTGCCCTGGTTTGTTTCTTCTAACTCAGCTCTGAGACTAATCAGCTAGGAGTCCTGACCTAAGGATACTCTCCTAGCCTACCATTCATTCCTTACACTACTGAAAGATTTATTTCTCCAAATTAAACTATGATTGTGTTGTATCACTTCCTTGCTTAAAATACTTGTGTGGTTCTTTAGCCTGGTGGATGAAGTCCAAATTCCTGAGGGTGACATGCTGGGACCTTGAAAATCTGACACTACTTCACTGTAGGCCTCAGCCTTCCACTCTTCAGTCATGTCAGTATGTCATGGTATCTTTCCTCTCCTCTGCATTTTTACATATTATCATCACTGTGTATTGGCACTTTCTCATTCTGAAGTGCCTTCTCCCCTTCTTAGCCAACAAGTTCAAAATTCAAAGCCAACTTTACCTTCTTTGGGATATTAGAAACATTAGAAGTGTCCTGAGTTCCTATTTTTAAAAATCCTCTTAGCGCATGGTTACATAATCATTGTATTATTTTGGTAATTACTCATTCTCTTTTTCATTTTTCATGCTTTCTATAATTCACTTTTCTTTTAATGGTCTATAAGGCCACGATCTTGCCATTGGCTCCTTTCCTGACCTCATTTCCTCCCACCTTCTCCCCAGCAGACTCTGCTCCAGCAGCTTTGGCTTCCTTCCGAGTGCTGCACACATTCCCATATAAGATCTTTGTGCTACTACTCATTCGGCTTCTTGTCTTCTTCTCTGAATATTTGCATGGCTGGTGTCCTCCTTTCCTACGGGTTTCTGTTCAACCATTCTTTTCCTCTGCAGACTGTTTTTCCTGCCTGTGCAATCTGTGATGAGCCATGCCTCATATTTCCTCAGCATCTTGAATTACATTTCCACAACAATACATTCCCAGACTTCTAAATTGTAGCTCTTTGACTTGTCTGTAAGGATAGATGTACAAATGGTTGATCATGCTATAAGTGGAGTGTCCTGGAACTAGTAAAGTATGGCTGGCTTTGAAGTTTTCTTTTGGAGAGAATACTAAAGCCAAGATTTCTTGCGAAGGTCATGGTTAAGCATAGATTAACCTAAACTCAAGAAAGCCTTCTGGGATATTTGACTGCTGTTGATAGGAGAACAGGATGTGGCTGAAGTTTTATCTAGGCTTATTGCATAAACAAACATACCTCAAGGCAGTATAGAACCTACACATGTTTCTTTGTAAACCAATTGGTATTGGTATTTATAGGCTCAATCACTTAGATTATAACATAATTAAATTGAGATTTGTGGCAGATGATGGATTAGCACTATTGTATTCTTATAGAATTAATCACAAAACGCAATTCGTCATCAAGAGTAATATGTAATTTAGATGTTCGAATATCCATCTCAGTCCTCAAAACAGAGGACTGAGAGGTCTTTCAGTGTGAATGCTGGCTCATGCTGACCAGCATACTAAGCAAGCATCCAGGGAGTATCCCAACATCTGCTTGAGAAAGACAGATGTTGTCATTACAGAGCCTCATCCACATGCTCCACCATAGTTAAAAAAGAATTGTTCTCAGGCAGTGAATTCGTAAATGCAAGGAAGAAATAGTCAGGAAAAAATGAAAGAGAAATGTAACTCTATAGAATGTTCTGAATGGGAAGTTTCAAGACTGGAGACAGAGAGGGGAAAAAATAGAATGAGGAAGTAAGGGGTGTGACAGTGATGGGGAACAAAGTAAGACATTATGAAAGTCTCAAGCTACATAAAATCCCTTTTGTATAGTTTGTCTTATGTGGGATTTTATCACCACATAAAACCCAATACGCTTGTTTTCACTGCAAGCAGGAGGAGACTATATAAAGAAGCTGGTGAAACAGCATGCAACTCATAAAAGACATGCAGCTGGAATTTACACACGCATCCATCATGGGGCAGTGTGCAACAAGAGACAGCTAAAGGTGTTCAGTGTGAGTAGAACTTGATGCTTCCTTTCTCACAGCAAACCCTGCTGGTTCAAAGGAAACACTGACTCATTTGAGGAGCACTGGCAAGCATGGCTTTTAAGGACATTTAATTTTTTCCTCCATCTTTCCTCTTTGGGCATGCCTTGGGGACAACAGGTGACTACAGTGTGTGAGCCAAGTTTATTCCAGCCTCCAGAGACCTGTCCTTCCTGGGGTCTGAGATGTGGGAATCAGGAAAGCATATGACTACCAATGGGTCACTGGTATAAAACTTAACATCTGCCCACAGCTCCCTCTGGTCTTTCCTTTGGAGGTTTGGCTCTGTCTCAAAACCACTTCTATCTACTGATGTCAGATTGTGATATTGCATTCCAGCTTCATTGATCAAGGTGGCCAGCAAGGTTTGTCTCACTTAGATTTTATCTAAGTGTCAGAGAGAGGGACAGATGGACCTGGTACAGTGTGATCTGTATGAGGCCCTCACCTTGCCCAGGTATGGCACTTTCTGGCACTTGAACATTTCATTCTCCTTGTTTTATACCCACAACTTAATCTTGCAGCTGCATCATGGAAATTTTTTCCTTAGTATAGCTTCCATCAGTCCAACCTCCCTTTTCAGGAAGACTCCTACAAATGCACTTCCTAAACACAGACTAATTACACAGATTAAGATGATGGGTTGCTGATTCTTCAGGGGAATCTAAAAGCTACAGAAGATGCAAGCGGTTTTTATAAGCCTTTAGAATGCACACTTAGGACGACACAAATGAGGGTTCTCTTGCATTAGGGAACTGGAGTCTGTCACATTATCCCTAGTGACTCTCGTAATGTCCCTGGCACAGTACCACATGCAACAGATGTAAAAGGTCGCCAGTGAAGGGTAAAATATTTTGTGACAATAACAAAACTGGGCTATCTCCTAAGCAGTCCTTCTCACTCTGCAGTTTGAGTTTTATCACCTGGTTTTCATGGACCGATGTTCTTTTTATTTGCCAGAGTTTATTTTGTTGGGTATGGCAAAAAGATAAAAAGCTGTACAACAAGAAAGCAAAGAAAGGCAAGTTTCCTTTGTTTTGTTCCTCCAAGTATAATGAAGCATCAGCTAAAGCATGCTTCAAATGGGCTTTGCCTTCCTAAAGAATGTTGTCGGCTATACCTCTCCTTTCCCTTGAACTTGAGTGATTTGCTTAGCTAATCAAGCTTAAATAACATGTAGCAGCAAGGGGAAAAATCACTGAAAAACAGAAATGGCTGCAGCTGTTTTCTGCATTGTAGAAGAATAGAATTTATCTTTGTGGTAGATGCTCTTTTGTTTAGAACAACTCACTGATGGAATTTTCAGGTTATGGAAAATGAGAGTCCAAAGACTCTGGTGGGTTGAGGGTGGTGGTACAGGCACAGGAGCAGAATCACCCTGAGTTATTATCAACTGTCAAAAATGTCGTTTTTGTATATTGCTAGTTTTATTTTTTCTAAGCGTCGGGGGTGGTGGGGAGACAAGTGATATATACTAGGGCTAGGAGAATATGGAAATAGCAGCTTTCCTGTTATCTGTAGACACTCATACACAGGCACGTAGACAGGAAATTGGGGCCATCTGGATCTTTAGCAAAAGGAGAATTTGCAAGAAATTTCTTACTGTGGAATGGCTACAAATCCCTAATGTTTGTGAATCATATCGGTTTTTGACTATTATCCAACCTCTTGTGATACTTCCTACAGCGTTAGAGTAGTTCTCCCTGTTTGAAGTTAGGGTGTCCTGTACTTGGCTCTATATAGGTAAGATGTGTGATGAGTTATCTGGTATCCAGAGACACAGAAGGTTCAGTTGCTTTGTTCCTTCCCTTTCCTGTCCCTTCCTTCCTTCATTTTTCCTCCCTCCCTTCCTCCCTCTCTCCTTTCCTTCCTTCCTTTCTTCCTTTCTTCCTTCCTTCCTTCTTTCCTTCCTTCCTTCCTTCCTTCCTTCCTTCCTTCCTTCCTTCCTTCCTTTCCTTCCTTCCTTCCTTCCTTCCTTCCTTCTTTCTTTCTTTCTTTCTTTCTTTCTTTCTTTCTTTCTTTCTTTC
>NW_026596051.1:33404658-33406582 GCF_907164565.1 Psammomys obesus | reverse complement strand
TTCTTTCTTTCTTTCTTTCTTTCTTTCTTTCTTTCTTTCTTTCTTTCTTTCTTTCTTTCTTTCTTTCTCTTTCTGCTGTTGTAAAGCAGGGGTTTCTCCAACTCATAATCTTCTTGTGTAATCCTCTCCAATGGTGGGATTAGAAAATTGTAGCATCATTTCCATTTTATTTTCTCTACTTGGTTTAAATACTAAAATTACATCCTTATAAAACATTCATAAGCTGGGCATGTGGTGCACAATCCCAGCACACGGAAGGCCAGGCTGTGTATTTAAGGACAGGCTGGTCTACATAGTGAGTTCCAGGACAGTCAGGGCTATACAGAGACTCAATCTCTAAAAACCAAAACCAATCAACCAACTAACCAATGTGCTCACAGATAAAAATATCAAATAGCTATATTAACATAGCCATTCAAAGAAATACCTATGCACTGCCAAAATCTGCATCCCAATCTACTTCTATAAATTAGAATGTCCATTCTGAAGCCAAAAGCTTTCCCCCCACTTTTCTTTTTCATTAATTTGTATTTGTTCATTTTACATCCCTATAACAATCCTACTCCCTCCTCTCTTCTCAGTCCCACCTTCCCACCACCTACTTCCTCCATACATCATCATCCCCACCCCAATCCCCTGGTTCCAACCCATCCTTGAACATCAAGTCACATCAGGACTAAGTGCCTTCTCTTTCACTGAGGCAAGACAAGGCAGCCTTGCTAAGGATATTGGATCCAGAGGGAGCCACAGGGTCCAAGTCAGAGACAGCCCCTGCTCCAGTTGTTAGGGGACCCACTAGAAGACCAAGCAGCACATCAGCTTCATACGTGTAGGGGACCAAGGACCAGTTCATGCATGTTCTTTGGTGGTTCAGTTTCTATGAGCCCCCATAGACCCAGGTTAGTTGGGTATGTAGGTCTTATTGTGGTGTCCTTAACCCCTCCTGCTCCTTCAATCCTTCCCCTAAGTCTTCCACAGACTCCCTGAGTTCTGCCTAATGTTTGGCTGTGGATCTCTGCATCTGTTTCCATTATCTGCTAGATGAAGCTGCTCAGATGACATTTTTGCTAGGTTTCTGTGTGCAAGAATAGCAGAGTACCATTAATAGTGTCAGGGGTTGGGTATCTGCTATAGAGTGGGTCTCAAGTTGGGCCAGTCATTGGTTGGCCATTCCCTCAATCTCTGTTCCATTTTTTTATTCTTGCACAACTTGTAGACAGGACACATTTTGGGCCCAAGGATTTCTGGGTGGGTTGGTGTCCCTCTCCCTCCACTGGAAGTTCTTCTTGGCTATAGGATAGTGCCATTTCAGTCTCATTATCCCCTGCTGCTAGGGGTCTCAGTTAGGCTCATCTCCATATCTATTCTTTGAGCTCTTTCCTCAGTTTTATCCTCTTTTTGTGGCTGTGATAAAATACAAGACCAAAGGTGACTTGTAGCTGGATTTAACTACTTTGTGGGTTTTTCTTTTTTCTATTCTTTGTCACTCCCCACCATCACTTAACTCCCTATAAATAAATAGGAGAGACAGAAGGATAGAGGAGAGAGAGAGAGAGAGGGGAGAGAGAGAGAGAGAGAGAGAGATCTGTGAATCTAATTTATTTCTTCTTGTTTCTTCCTTGAGCAGGACTACTAACTAACAAACTGCAACCACCCTCTCCAAACACCCAGGAACCATCAACCCCTGCTTTTCAGGGTTCTAGCATTTATATATACCCTCTGAAAAGTTTACAGAATTCTAAACATCACATAATTGCAGAAACTATCTGTGTCTGGAAAAGCCACATCCCTGCCAGAGCATGAAACAAATCATAGTCAGCTGCTGTGAAACAGCTCCTTATCCCAACCTCTTGTATTAAAACAAAAATAGTCTAATATATATATATATATATATATATATATATATATATATATATATATATAT
>NW_026596051.1:33362059-33404648 GCF_907164565.1 Psammomys obesus | reverse complement strand
TATATATATATATATATATATATATATATATATATATATATATATATTTTGCACTTGTCAAGAGTCAAATTTTATTGAACCGGAGCAGGCTTTTAAGGCCAACCTTAGATAGGGGTGGGGTGAGGGAGGAGCACAGTGTAGAATCCTTTTTATTCAGGGAGGGTTAGGGTAGAAAAGTGCACTGTAGAATCTTCTTACTCAGGAAGGGGCAGGGTGGAAGTTACAAAATCTTCTTGGCCCAGGGCCTGGAACACTTTGTGGTTATTTTGAGACAGTTAGCACATTTCTGCAACTGTCAAGCAGGATGTTGGTCAATCAGGTGCAGCAGGGTGGGGGGAATGAGAAAAGGTCAGAACACATGCTGGAGAGGTTGTGGAGAAAGGGGAACCCTTCTCCACTGCTGGTAGGAATGTAAACTGGTACAACCACTCTGGAAATCAATCTGGCACTTTCTCTGACAACTAGGAATAGCACTTCCTCAAGATCCAGCCATACCACTCCTAGGCATATACCCAAAAGAGGCTCAAGTACACAAAAAGGACATTTGCTCAACCATGTTTGTAGCAGCTTTATTTGTAATCGCCAGAAGCTGGAAACAACCCAGATGCCCCTCAACTGAAGAACGGATGCAGAAACTGTGGTACATCTATACAATGGAGTATTACTCAGCAATGAAAAATAAGGAAATCATGAAATTTGCAGGTAAATGGTGGGACCTGGAAAGGATCATCCTGAGTGAGTTGTCCCAGAAGCAAAAAGACACGCATGGTATATACTCACTCATATAAACATACAATATAGAATAAACCCACTAAAATCTGTACATCTAAACAAACTAAGCAAAAGAGAAGACCCTAACTAAAATGTTCAATCCCCATCGTGAAAGGCAAAGAGGATGGACATCAGAAGAAAAAGAAAATAGGAAACAACCTCGGAACCTGCTACAAAGGGCCTCTGAAAGCCAGAAGAAAAGAGGAAACAACCTTGAAACCTGCCACAGAGGGCCTCTGAAAACTTCTGCAGTATAGACCGTCAAAGCAGATGCTGAGCCTGATGGCCAACTGATGGGCAGAGTGAATGGAATTCTATGTAAGAAGTTGGAAATAGTAAGAGCTGGAGGGGATGGGAACTCCACAAGGAGAGCAACAGAACAAGATAATTTGAACACAGGGAACTTCCCAGAGACTCATACTCTAACCAAGGACTATTCGTGGAGATGACCTGGAACCCCTGCACAGGTGTAGCCCATGGCAGTTCAGTGTCCAAGTGGGTTACATAGTAATGGGAAGAGGGACTGCCTCTGACATAATCTGATTGGCCTGCTCGTTGATCACTTCCCCCTGAGGGGGGAGCAGCCTTATCAGGCCACAGTAGAGGACAATGCAGCCACTTTTGATGAGAACTGATAGACTAAGATCAGAAAGAAGAGGAGAACCTCCCCTATCAGTGGACTTGGGGAGTGGCATGCATGCAGAAAGGGGAGGGAGGGTGGGATCGGGAGGGGAGGAGGGAGGGGCTTATGGGGGGATACAAAATGAATAAAGTGTAATTAATAATAAAATTTAAAAAAATAAAAATAACATACAATTTAAAAAAAAAAAGAGTCAGGTGGATTCTGCAATCAAGCCAGTGGGAGCCCATTACCATCGCCTTGCCACGGAAGAAGAGTCAACCGTTGACCTGCCAAAGGACCAAAACAACCCCATATCTCTACCCTTAGACTTTACCTCCCTACAAACATCAACCCGGGGGTGGAAATTCTGGTCCCGCCCCTCCAAATAATAACTCAGATTTCCGTGACCCCTCATATACTATTTGGCTACTAAACATATTCCTTCCAGGATCCTTATGGAGCTTTGATGGTCTTATTGAGAGCAAGATGCGTTACATTTCCACAAAGAGAGTGGTCTGGTAAGTCAGAGACGGAACAGGTGGATAAGTCTTGGCCTGCCTAAGACAGGACGACCTCGCTGGGAGGAGGCCGATCCAATGACGGGTAAGGGTCCAGCACTGCCCTTCCAACAGGCTCAGACCCCGTTTGTGCCCCTCGTACTGTGGTCAATCTAAATGGCCTTGTCAAGACCAATGGCCTATGAGTGACAATGCTTGACCTACTCTGGGGAACGCTCGCCTCTCTGGTGACGGTTTGCTCCTTTGGATCCAAAATTTTAGTCTTAAACAAAAATAATTGGCTGCCAAAATGAGCCCTTCTTTGGGACACCATTAGTGGGTCACGGTAACCTCCCTATCCCTGTTCTTGTATACAGAGAAGGGGGAGATGTTGGAGACAAGCCCTGAGAAACTTCTAAAAATATTTTTTAAAGAAACCAAAATTCCAGAATTGTTACTACCCTGACTTATAGGAGAATGAGTTTGTCTTTTAGTTCCAGAGTACCAGTAATGAGAGTACTTCAGCATGTAGCATGGTCAAGAAACTGAGAAATCATATCTTCAAACATAAATGTTTGAGGCAGAAACAATCAACTTGAAGTGGGATGAATCTATGAACTTCAAATCCTGTCACACGTGACATACTTTCTTTAGCAAGGCTCTACCTCCTAAAGGTTTCACAACCTCTCAGTGTGCTACCCCCTTGGAACCAGGGTATCACATACCTGTGGGAGGCACTTCTTATTCAAACCACTACCCTCTACTCATTCTTTCATGCCAATTAAAATTTCATCATATCCATAAAGTTGCCATGACTATTTAATGCTACCCAAGAATCACTGATAGAAAACCTGCTGTACTCCTAATAAGAAGCAAGAAACATTTACAACCATGCGACAATTCCTTTTCTGTTTTCTCTATATAATTTTGTTCTGTCTACTAAAACCAAAAGAAATTCAGAGAATAAAGGGAACATGTAGCTAATTTTTTAGGTATTTTCAACTCTACTAAGTCTATTCCCGGCTACCTACTAACTCCTCAATTAGCATTTTGTTAATGGGTGTGGGGTTGCATTAGTCTTGAAAATAAGCATTTATTAGCCAAGAAAATTATGCTAGTGGGAAATGAAGCTGATGTGTCGGTGGATCCAACTAAGCTTTTTTCCCTTGGTGGATACTACTCAGGTGGGCCTCTGTATGGTAAATTAAGTTCCTACAGTAAAAAATTATAAGGGTTTAAAATCTTTGGGTTTATGTGGAGTCCCAATCAACATGATATTTTCACCTCTTTACTCACAAAGAAACTACTATTTCCCACATAGCTTCATTAAGAGACGCTGAAATAAAAGAAAACCTAATAATGTCCTTTAGTCAAAGAATCAAATTAAGAGAACTTACAGAACCTTTTAATATTTCTTTAAATGTTGGTAGTACAATTAGCTTAATGAGGGACTAATATCTTAAACCCCACATCACCCTGAGTACTACAAGCTACACAAGGTGTAATTTTAAATGTCACTGTTCGCTACACTACTGAAAGCTATCAGAAGGCTTGCAAAATTATTTTCATGTTTCCATTTTGCTATGAGTTCCCCTTTCAAGCATTCTGCTTTCTTGCTTTATTTTTTCTTTAACTTCAAGTTTATTTGTGTGTGTGCGCATGTGTGTGTGCTTGCAGGTGATGTGGGCACTAGAGAGGATGTCCAGTTTTGGAGCTGGAGTTACAGCTGGTTGTGAACCATCGAACACTGCTGTGAACAGAACTCCAGTTCTCTAAAAGAGCACTGGATGCAGGCTCTTATCCTCTGAGCCATCTTTCCAGCTTTTGCTTTGATTTTTCTTTCTTCTTTCTTTCTATTGTTCTATGCCCCTTCATGCATTTTGCTCTGCATTTAAGACTTCTCAAAGCTTTCTTATAATTGTCATTATCTACAAAAGGCTGTCCCAGAGGAGAACTCTTGGAAGTGAAGGGAAAGTTCAACTTACTTTAGGCTTAGATTTTACAAGCAGGTCATAAATAAGAAAATTGTGTATAATTAAAATGGTCATACACTCCAATTAGTTAATGTAATAATAAGAGCTACTTCAATGAAGTTGACTATGTTCATCTTTTTCTCTTACACTCATATAAATCTGTTCTCAGTTGAACCTCAGTTTAATAGTTGACTTCGTCATACAGGCCTTGCAGTTTCAAAAATGAGGATCTTTACTACATAGGGTGGAGTGACATGTTTAGACTCTGATAGAGACATAAAACCAAGATGATGGTAGCAGTCCAGATCTGCACCCTTAATCTTTGCTAGTACATGGCATCACATGGGTGTTTGCCTGCATGTAAATCTCTGAGCAACATGTATGCCTAATGCCTGTGGACGTTAGTAGAGGGCATCTGGCCCCCTTGAATTGGTGACAGACAAATGTGAGCCACCATGTGAGTGATGGAGATCAAACCTGAGTCACCTGGAAAGCAGCTAGCACTCTTAACCAGTGAGTCATCTCTTCAGCCTCATATTTGAGAAAATTTTAATGACCAACATTTAATTCATTTTAAAAGTGATATGACTATTTAAGTTCATGGAAAGAAATAAGACTATATAATGAAGAAAGTCTTTGCCAAATATAAAAATAAAATTTATTAGGCAATTTTCACCTTGCCAATAACTTTTTCTAATGATATCTCAGGGAAAGTTAATCTATTTTAAAATTCAATACAATAAATAAATATAATTGATTTACCTAAGGTTTTATTTTTTCATTCTTGGGAATGCATTAGCATTATTTTATAGGCTTGGTCACAGTAGTATAGATATGATATGTAATTACTGA
This sequence comes from Psammomys obesus, assembly GCF_907164565.1. NCBI lineage: Eukaryota > Metazoa > Chordata > Mammalia > Rodentia > Muridae > Psammomys > Psammomys obesus. The sequence continues at coordinate 33,399,933 of NW_026596051.1, read as the reverse complement.
TCTGAAGAGCAAAAAATATCTATACTTTACACCTTTAAACATAACTCAATTTCCATTTGTAATAGTTGGATGTGATGCCCTTAAAACTCTAATAATTATAAGGAAGGGGTTTCTTATAAGTAATCTTTCAATTCTGGCAATAGCAGCTATTTTTAAGCACCTACTACAAGGCTGATAGCAATATATTATCATATTAAGCTTTACACCTTCCTGTGAGGTTGAGGGAGTTGTTACTGCATTGTTTATGGAAGCTGCATGCATCAGGAAGCACCTGAGACTTTGATCAGCTTGTAGGTGACCATTTCTATCTTTAGCATTGTTTCAAACTTCTTTTCATACATCCTGCTACATCTAGATTTAACTTTATGCTTTTGACTTTTAAATAAGAAACAACAATACAATACAAACATCTACCATGTAGATGGCTTTCAGAACAGGTTTCTATGGTGTCTTGTCAAATGTTTGATTAGAAAGTGTTTGGTGAGATACCTTCACAGGTATTCAGTGGTATTGGTTGTTACACACTCACATTTAATGCTGACAGATTAGTAGCTTGAAAGAATTCAACATTGTGTTACCATCTGATCCAATGATATATAATGGATGCTGTAGAAGTGGATCATCCATTATGAGTTCTTGCTTTTCTTTCAGAGGATCCCAGATGAGTTCCCAACATTCATATAAAATGGCTTAAATCCTGTTACTCTAGATCCAGGGGATCTAATGCCCTTTTCTAGAACCCCAAGATATCACTGAATACATTCTCTCTCTCTCTCTCTCTCTCTCTCTCTCTCTCTCTCTCTCTCTCTCATATACGCACAGATAAAGAGAGAAGGGGAGAGGCAGAGATAATAATAATAAATAATAACAAATAATATTTATTAAAGCCTTCTTTAGACTTTATGAAACTAATGTGATCATCAGTCATCTTGCTATGTTTTGTTGTTTGATTTGTTTCCTTACGACAATTTTATTTTCTACTTATTTACTAGAAAATAATATTTCACAGAAAAATGGCATGGACATCATATGGATACACTGACTATTCAAGATGAGAGAGGCATGGCCTTAGTCTACTCTCTTCACAAAGTTCCTAGTCTGCTGGGGAGGAATAAACATGTCTGTGAAATGAATAGCATGGAAACACTCTGGCCAGAAGGAAAACAGCTAAGAAAGTGGTAAGAATAGCTTTAATACCTGGACAAGCTTGGGAAACATTCTTAAGTGCTCTTGGGATAGCATAGTGGGAAAAGGGTTTGCTGTGCAAATATGAGAACCTGAGTTCAAATCCTGAAAACTATGCAAATGCTTATAATGTGTCCTGGCCCACACCTTATCCCAGTGCCCAGGAGGGCGACATGAGGTGTGTGTGTGTGTGGGGGGGAGGGTTCCCAGAGCAAGTATTCCAGTTAGAGTGGAAAAATAGACAAACTCTAGATTCAAGTAAAATCCTGTTTCAATATGTAAGGGGCAGCGGAATAATTAAAGACAACTCTGGATGCTTACCTTCGGCCTCTATACATGTACAAACACATATATTCCTACACGCAAGAAGGTATGAATATGTATATGTAGATATGACACACACATATATGTGCAAAATAAAGAGAAACCTTGCTATAGCTCTCATGTTATAAGAACAGTAGCAGAGATGTTTGGAAGTTTATCAGGCATGGTGACATCAAATCTCCTGTCTCTGAAGTCAGAATATCAACTTAGCATCTTTCACTTTTGTGGTTCTAGATAAGTAACTAACATTCTTGTGCCTCTTCTTCTTGTGCAAGTGTTTCCTGAGGGCACATGGCTTACAGTCTGTACAGTTGAGTGTAAAATCCAAAGTTGACCACGCTATTCCAGGTGGAAGAGGTATGCGGCATTGAGCCAGACCGAGACTAACAGCTAATACCCATCAGGTCCATTAGCTCTTCACTCTCTGATGAACTTGTTCCTCTGTCTGTATAACAGCTCCATATGTACTTATTATAAGCTATGAGTAGGTTCACTTAACTTTCCCTGAGCCTCCACTGGGTAACATCCAAAAGGCCTTATTTTTTTTTTCTTTTTCATATTGGACTCCCTTTTGTAATGCAGGTTCCTGACCTTCTGACTCTGTCTTAAAAGCGCTGACATGACAGGGTTGTATTACCACACATGGCACACAGTGTTTTCCACTTAATCTCAACAAACAATGCTGTGCATTTTGAATAACACAATGCAGAGTGGTCACACAGTAAGAAACGTAGCTGGGTTTGAACATGTATATGTATGAATATAATCTGGTAGCTACACAAATAAGTTCATGAAATAGAATCTATTATGATGAAAATAATTGGAAGCGACTCAATGGCTGACATCAAAGAATGAGTTTAATTAAATATGGTAAGTGAACATAATAAAACAGGGATGAAGTTATTAAAATTATAATTTAATACAGATGCTCCTCAACTTAAAATGGGATTACCTCCCCCATAAACCTATCACAAATTGAAAATATTAAGTCAAAATTGCATTTAATACTCCTGGCCTAATGAACATTATTGCTTAGCAACACTGTACATTCTTAAATATTGGTGTCTATCCTGTTGATCTCAGGGTTCATTGCGAGCTGGGACTCTGCTGCCCAGTGTCCCAGGAGGCTACCTTATTTTATGATGCTAGAATTTAAAAAAAAAATTGGATTTCTATGTAATAATATTTCTTCCATGCTATAGTAGAGGTGAAAAATTGTAACACTGAACCATTATAAGTCAAGAATCATCTGCACAATAATTGCTGAAAGATTAATAAAAAATGTAATCAAACCCTGTAAAAGAAGGTATTATATATGTACTTGCATGTGGATGCTATGTGCTACTATAAAAGACACCCATTTAACATTTATAAGAGCAGAGTTCAGCTTACATTATTTATTTATTTCAGAAGATTCATGACACACGATTTAAGTAATAATATACAGACTGGGTGGGCTGTGTGTGTTTGTGTACATATGAATATGTGTGTGTGTGTGTGTGTATATATATATACACACACATATATATCATAAAATAACATGTGGATAGCTGCCATGATGATTCAAGGATAAAGAGGGTGGGGCCATGGTTTCACTGCCATTTTAACTAAAGTCAGGCACATGACTGGAAGATATCTTGGTTGTGGGAGAACCTGTCATCTTTGTTGATGGCTGCCAACTGCATTCAGTACCCTGTTTAGTGTCAAGTGCAACTTCTGTCCTTTAAGCTTTTGCTGTTCAGACTTAATAATGCATTTTGGTAGGATCAGTAAGATTTGCCAGTCCCTCTATGAACGGTATCTACTACTGCAAGTTTTACTTTGATATTAGTTCATAAATATATTTAAAGTTATGCTAATAATTGATGCAATTACAAAATTGATCTTTATCTACTCTCTTATTTAATGTTTTCAAGGTTAAGCCTAGAATTGGTACCTATAATGTTTGCCTATTTATATCTACTTAAAATAGGTGTGGTCCTAAAACACTTATATACAGAATATGACATAATTATAGATAATAACATTCTGTATTATGTTGACAGGATGCAGTTTAGAGCAGCTGACTAAAGACAGACAAAGATTAACTCAAATTTGCTGTCCCTCAAGCTTATAAGAGATCTGCTGAATATGGCATTTCATGTGTATAAGCTTATTATGACATACAGAGAATCCCAATTTATAGCATAGCTTCCCACGGTCTCTGAGAAGATTTGGGCACAAGGACAGATGACTTCAACTTTGGAGTGTGGTATGCTAACCACTGAGTAAAACTGTCCCAACTGGCTTGTTGCTGAACTGTGAACAAAACTGAACAGTTAGAGAGTTATTGTCTCACTTTGCTGAAAAGAAGTGAGGTCAGTTTCTCATATTCGTCTTCCATAGAAACAGCCACTAGTCTTCTGTGCCTGATGGCCACATTACTTTTGCCCATGCTTCCATAAAACAACAGGAGCCAAGGACAACTGTCTAGGTGGTGGACTGACGACTGACTTGTCATCTTTGTCATCTTGGTTAAGACATACATTCATTTAGGTCACAATTTATTCTTTTCAGGTTTATCATCACATTTATGGCTAGGCTAATAGTAGCTTAGTAGCAAGAGAACAGACAGTTAGATCTACTGTTAGTTTATTAGTCGATTCATTAGCTAGTTAAAACTACTAGTTTTAACTACTAGTTAAAATTAGATCTCTTGTTTAAAAAGGCAAGAAGGGCCTCTGAAAGACTCTACCCAGCAAGGTATCAAAGCATGCTGAGAATCATAGCCAAATTTTGGGCAGAGTGCAGGGAATCTTATGAAAGAAGAGGGAGATGAAAAGACCTGGAAGGGTAGCAGCTTCACAAGGAGAACAACAGAACCAAAAACTCTGGGCACAGGATTTTGAGTCTGATGCTGCAACCAAGGACCATGCATGGAGATAACCTAGAACCCCTGCACAGATATAGCCCAGGGCAGCTAAGTCTTCAAGTGGATACCCTAGTAATGGGAACAGGGACTGTCTCACACATGAACTTAGTGTCTGGCTCTTTGATGACCTCCTCCTGAGGCGCAAGCAGCCTTACCAGGCCACAGAGGAAGACAATGCAGCCAGTCCTGATGAGGCTAGGGTCAGAGGGAAACGGAGGAGGACCTCCCCTATCAGTGGACTTTGGGAGGGGCATGGGAGGAGATGAGGGAGGGAAGGTAGGATTGTTAGGGAGGAGAGAGGGGGCTACACCTGGGAAACAAAGTGAATAAATTGTAATTGATAAAAAGGAAAACAGGTTTGGTTTGCTCATAGGCTTCCTGTTAAAAAGTAAACAGATTTCAATGTACCATTTTACTATTCCTTCATTTAAATGACTGCTCCCAGCAATTAACTGCCTGTGTCTTGAAGTGAATAACTGGATAGAAAAATAGTATAAAGGTTATATAATATCTGAGAATACAAAAATTTAAGTTATGAGGATCCAAAAAAATGTTTGAGGGTTAAGAAGGTATTTTAAGGTTGGTAAATGCAAGTTGAAAAGTATTTGTGGGTCTAAGAAGGTGTTTTAAAGAATGGAAATGCAAATTGTAATGCTATACAAAAATGATTAAGGCATGGAAAAATGAAAAATATATTTCAGATTTCTTTTGAACTCAATACAGTGTTGATACTAAGATACTTCCTTTTGTAAACTAAAGTATATATAAGCTTCAAGGAATCAAAAAGTCATAAGACCTGGATCCACCTGACACAGATCAAACAGACTCCAGATAAGTACCGTCACCTGAACTTGAAATGGGACTTTTCATTGGTTTTGCGATTCCTTACTTTCACCAAATACTTGACAAATTTTAACATCTCTTCCTAATCTGTATTTGTCTCAGCAGATTTTTACCTGACAGATTCCATTCAGGGATCATCTGTGGATTGCAAGCTGCTGAAATCCGGACCTTGCTGAAAACTGATGTAAACCAGTCCAGACAATATGATTGCTCTCTAGCTCTTCAAGTGGATTGCTAATCAGATGCCTCTGATGAGTGCCCCATTGCTGAGCCTTGACTAGCTTTTCAGCTTCCCTGAGGCCTTATAACATCATCCTAATGTCAGCTGGAATAAATTACAGAAGAGAACATGTTGCCCATTGTCCCAACTAACAGGCTGAGTCTGGGAGTGGGGTTCTTTGGTGATTCATAGACCATAAAATTACAACTACTCAAATGTGAGTGAACAAGGATGACACCAGAAGATTTGCCAAAGTAGATGAGGAAAAATTCCATGAGTCCTCAATGCTACACAAAGAACTATAGGTAATTGAGGAAATCTGGGAATGGAAGAGGTTGCCTTTCTCAAGAAAGAGCACATATTGCTTGTCCAGTGTCAAATGGTCAGTCCTAAAAACATACATACAAATAACATTATTCAACCTGAACAAGTTACACTCACACACACATATGTATATTATTGCATACATATATATTTCTAAATATAACAAAAATAACCAATAACATATACACGCATGTGATTATATTGTACATACATGCAATACATTGATACAAGTTGAGACCATGGAATTGAAAGTGAATGGAAGGGTATAATGGATGTTTTGGAGGTAGAAAAGTGAAGGGAAAAATGCTGTAATTATATTATAATCTACAAAAAGTTGCTGCATCTATATGCACGCTATTTAGAACAGACATAAGAGAACTTAGGCAGTATGATTTTAAAATTGAAGTATAAGCACAACCCTAACCATAATATTAACCTATATTAATGCAACAAAAATTATTTGAAACCTACATATTTTATTAGACATAAGGAGAATTCAAATTTTCTAAAGAAAATGTACTTAGGTATTAAATTTATTATATTAATTATTTATATATCAACAGACTATTTATTTTATTAATGGATGTATTTTTGGTGAGACAAGGTTCAGTAAAGAATTATTGAAATATAATCTTTCATTAAATGCAATCAAATCATAAATGAAAACAGACATAACCTCAATCTTCACTATTGAAAACATTAAAAAATATACTTAAAACTACATCTGAAAAGGTCTGAGTCATGAGAAATCATGATGAAATTAAGAAGAAGAATATTAGAACAAAGCAACAAGGAAACTAAAGTGTACCTAATTCTGTGGGAAGCAGATAAATTCCTAAATACTCAGCAATGAATATATTACCATCACTAGGTCCTCATTGGAGAAGCTTCTAGCTGTAGATGGCAATTAACACACAAACCCTAACTGGTCAATGTGCAAACAAAAAGAGACCATGGAAGACTCAGCTCTAAATGGTATGTGTACATCCTATGTCTTCCCACAGTGCTAAGAGATCATTTCAGAAGAGGGATGGGAAGATTGTAAGAGCCAGAGGTGGTAGGAAAATAGTGGGGTTTTGATCAGACACAACAGGGTAGATGGAGAAAGGTATTTACAGTGCTTTTGACTGAGTGCATAAAACTACATAAGGTCAAACCAGACAAAATCTCAGCATGGAAGACGGATGTGCAGATGAAGTCCCGCCCCTAGCTGAGGAGCTTCTCGAATTTGTTAACTTCTGGGAGAGAGGAGTCAGTCTCTTCAAGGGTGGGCTCTTTCCTAGGCCCACCAGTCTCCAGGGGAGGCACTGAAGAGTATTTGAGCAGCATAGACAGGACTTGATGTGTTAGAAAAAAAAATAGTTGGGTGGATAAAGAGGTAGGGGTAGATCTAGGAGGATTTGAGGAAAGTGAATGAACATAACCAAAACATTATATGAAATTGATAAATTTAATAATAAATATTTAAATTTAATAAAATTTAAATTTAATAAAAATTTAAATAATAAATATTATTTCAAAAAATTCTGTTTGCTTTAAGCATACTAACAGTCAGATTAACTCTATTCAAAAGTCTTTTACTTTATATCCAGTTTACATTATGCCCATTTAAAGGTCTTTTCTTTCATACCAAATCATGTATTCTAAAGTATACATTTCTAACGAATGTATTCATTCATTCATGTAACTTACTTTATATCCTAATTATATCAAAGCTTCCCCTCCCTCCTCTCCTCCTCTCCTCACAGTCCTTCCCTCTCCCCTCCCCTTTCCCTATGTACCCTTCTCTTTCTCCTCAGAAAATGAGAAGCCTCCCATGCATATCAACCTCCTTGGCATATCACGTTTTAGCAGGACTGAGTGCATCGTCTTCTATTGAGGCTAGGTAAGGGAAAAAGGGGTCTAAAGGCAGGCAACAGAGTCAGAGACAGTCCCTGCCCCTTCTATTAGAGGTCCCGCATGAGGACCAAGCTGGACATCTGTTACATCTGTGTAGGGGTCTAGGTCCATCCCATGCATGCTCTTTGGTTGATGTTTCCATCTTTCTGCCTCCCTGTGGGCCCAAGTTAGTTAGTTCTATAAATCTTCTTGTGGTGTCCTTGACCTCACTGGTTCTTTCAGTCCTTCATTCCCCTTTTCTACAAGATTCTCCAAGCCCCACCTAATGTTTAGTTGTCAGTCTCTATATCTGCTTTTTTTCCCTTATTTTTGTTTTTTTTTATATAATTTATTCACTTTACCTCTCAATTGTAACCTTTTTTATTTCTATCCAGTCCCACCCTCCCTCTCTCATCCTCCTGCCCCCTCACAGTCCTCAAAAATGGAGAGCCCTTCTCCCTTACCATCTGCCCCAGCCTATCAAGTCTCATTAGGAATGCCTCATCCTCTTCCTCTGTGGCCTGGCTAGGCCGGCCTGCCAGGAGGAAGAGATCAAAGAGCAGTTATCAGACAAGGACTCTGCATCTGTTTTCATCAGCTGCCAGATGAAGCCGCTCAGATGACAGTTATGCTAGCCTCCTGTCGGCAAGTATAGCAGAATATCAATAGTGCATTGGTGAATTCTCTCATGACTAAGACACAAGTTGGGCCAGTCATTGGTTGGCCATTCCCTAATGTTCCACTTCCTCTTTATCCCTGTACCTCTTAGATGCATGAAAAATTGTGGATAGGAGATGTGGTAGGGTTGGTATCATCATTCCTCCATTTAAAGTCTTGCTTGGTTAAAAGAGGTTACAATTTCATGTTCTATAACTCCTATTGCTAGGAGTCTTAGCTAGGGTCATCTTCATAGATTCCAGAGAGTTTCAGATTTCTAGCTAGATTTCTAGCTTATATCGGAGATACCACATGAATTTTTCAGTTCTCTCCCCTAATTCTTTTCTGCACCACCCTCCCCAAACTTTATCCCTCCTGTTCCTCTTCTAGCCCGTTCTCCCACTCAGTTCCTTCCATCCATCTACCGCAGATGTCTATTTTATTTTCTTTTCTTAGCATTATTCAACCATGCTCCCTTGGGCCCCAGTTGTTACTTAGCTTCTTTGGGCCTGTGGATTGTAGCACGGTTAGCTTGTACTTTATGGCTATCATCCTCTATAAGTGAGTACACACTAGGTTTGTCTTTCAAGGTCTGGGTTATTTCACCCAGGATAATATTTTCTAGTTCTATCCATTTGCCTGAAAATTACATGATGTCATTGTTTTTAATAGCTGAGTAATATTTCATTATGTAAATGTAACATACTTTCTTTATCCATTTTTCAGTTGAGGGACATCTAGGTTGTATCCATTTTCTGGCTATTACAACTAAAGCTGCCTCAGGAAGTCAGAAGCAAGCTAATCTCTGTGAGTTTAAGGCCAGCATAGTCTATAAAGCAAGTTTAGGACAGCCATGTGTACAGAGAAACCCTATTGAGAAAAAACAAAACCAAACCAAATCAAACCAAACCAACCAAACAAAAAGAACCAACCAACTAAAGCTGCTATGAATATAGTTGACCAAGTGTCTTTATGGTATGGTGAAGCATATTTTGGGTATATGCCCAGCAATTGTATAGCTGGGTCTTCAGGTAGAATGATTACCAACTTTTTGAGAAGCCACCAAACTGATTCCAGTGGTTGTACAAGTTTGTACTCCGACCAGCAGCCGTAGAGTGTTCCCCTTGCTCTACATTCTGGCCATCATGAGTTGTCATTTGAGTTTTGGTTGTTAGCCATTATGACAGGTGTAAGATGGAATCTTAGAGTCGTTTTGATTTGCATTTCCCTGATGATTAAGGATGTTGTTAAATGCTTCTTGGCCATTAAAGGTTCTGTTAAGAAATTTCTGGTTAGGTCTGTACACCACTTTTTAATTGGGTTGTTTGATTCATTTCTGCCTAATTTCTTGAGTTCTTTCTATGTTTTGAATATCAGCCCTCTGTTGGATGTAGGGTTGGTGAAGATCCTTTCCCATTCTGTAGGCTGCTGTTTTGTCCTTTTGATGGTGTTTTTTACCTTACAGAAAATTTTCAGTTTCATGAGGCCCCATTTATTGATTGCTCATCTTAATGCCTGAGCTGTTGTTGTTCTCTTCCTGAAGTTGTCTTCTGTGCCAGTGAGTGCAAAACCATTCCCCACTTTTTTTTTCTATTAGTTTAGTGTACATGCTTTTATGTTGAAGTCTTTGATCCACTTGGATTTGAGTTTTGGGTAGGATGATAGATACATATCTATTTGTATTCTTCTACATGAAGACACCCAGTTAGATCAGCACCATTCGTTGAAGATGCTTTATTTTTTTCATTAAATAGTTTTGGATTCCTTGTCAAATATCAAGTGTCTGTAGGTGTATGGGTTTACTTCTGGGCTCTTGATTTGATTCCATTGATCAACCAGCATGTTTTTGTACCAATACCATGGAGTTTTTATTACTATTGTCTTTTTACTATAGTAAAACTATTGTATATATTTTTTATATTTCTATTATATATAAATATATAATATATAACTATCTAAAATATAAATATAAATACTCACTTGTTTAGACTAATAAGATATGATAAATATAATGAAATCTATACACCTAAAGAAGATAAACAAGAAAGAAGACCCCAGGGTAAGATGATTAATCCTCACTTAGAAAGACAAATGGGACAGACATAGGATGTAGGAGAAAACAAGTAAGAGGACAGGAGCCTACCATAGAGGGCCTCTGAAAGACTCTACCTAGCAGTATATCAAAGCAGATGCTGAGACTCATAACCAAACCTTCAGCAGAGTGCAAGGAATCATATGAATGAAGGGGGAGTTAATATGACCTGGAGAGGATAGGAGCTCCACAAGGACCAAATATATCAGGGCACAGGGGTCTTATATGAGAATGTTTCTCCAACCAAGGACCATGTATGGATATAACCTGGAACCTCTTCTCAGATGTAGCCCCTGGTGGCTCAGTAACCAAGTGGGTACCCTAGCAAGGGGAACAGGAACTATTTTTGACATGAACTCAATGGCTGGCTCTTTGAAATCCCCACCCCTCAAGGGAGGAGAAGCCCTGCTAGACCACAAAGGAGGACTTTGCAACCAGTCCTGAAGATATCTCATAAACCAGGGTCAGATGAAAAGGGAGGAGGTCCTCCCCTATCAGTGTACTTGGAAAGGGACAGGGAGGAGATGAGGGAGGGAAGGTGGAATTGGGAGGGAATGAGGGCACCAGATACAGCTGGGATACAGAATTAATAAAATGTAACTAATAATAAAAATAAAATATAAATATAACAACATATAATTATATATAAGATAAACATAAGAATATATTTAATATATTTATGTAATGTATTTGCATATATAATATAAAACATACATATGTAAAATTATTATAATACATTAATAAATATACATATATGCATTATATAGTATGCTATATTTGTACATATTTATATTTTATAAGTATAATATATAAATATCTGTTAATATATTTTACATGTATATAATACATATTTACTATAACTATTACTATAAGTTTTATTGCTAATGCTCTCTAGTAAAGTTTGAGATCATGGTTTTTGATACCTCCAGAAATTCTTGTTGTATAGAATTGTTTTTAGCTATCCTGTGTTTTTTTGTTTTTCTATATGAAGTTGAGAATTGTTCTTTCAAGTTTTGTAAGTGGACTTGGGGAGGGGCATGCATGAGGAAGGGGGAGGGAGAGTGGGATTGGGAGGGGATGAGGGAGAGGCTTATGGGGGAATATAAAATGAATAAAGTGTAATTAATAGTAAAAATGTCTAAAAAAGAATTTTGTAGGAATTTTTTATTATTTTTTTAATTTTTATTTTTCTATTTTAAGTACAGTTTATTTACTTTGTATCCCAGCTGTAGCTCCCTCCCTTATTCCCTCCTAATCCCACCCTCCCTTATCTCCTCTCTACCCCTCTCTAAGTCCACTGATAGGTGAGGTCCTCCTCCCCTTCCATCTGACCCTAGCTTATCAGGTCTCACCAGACTGGCTGCAATGTCCTACTTCGTGACCTAGCTAGGTTGTTCCTCCCACAGGGGCTATGGAGGTCAAAGAGCTAGGCACTAAGTTCATGTTAGAGACAGTCCCTGTTCCCCTTACTAGGGAAGCCCACTTGGATGCTGACCTGCCATGGGCTACGTCTGAGCAGAGGTTCTAGTTTATATCCATACATGGTCCTTGGCTGGAGAATCAGTCTCAGACAAGACCCCTGTGCCCACATATACTTGGTCCTTGTAGAGCTCCTGTCTGCTACAGGTCTTACTAACTCCCACTTCTTTCATATGATTTCCTGCACTCTGCCCAAATTTTGGTTATGAGTCTCAGCATCTGCTTTGATACACTGCTAGGTAGAGTCTTTCAGAGGCCCTCTATTGTAGGTTCTTGTACTGTTTCTTGTTTTCTCCTACTTCCAATGTCCATCTCATTTGTCTTTCTAAGTGAGGATTGATCATCTTACCCCAGGATGTCCTTCTTGTTTAGCTTCCTTACATGTACAGATTTTAGTATGTTTATCCTATCTTATAAGTCTAGTGTCCACTTATAAGTGAGTATAAACTGTGTGTGTCGTATTGATTCTGGGATACTCACTCAGGATGATCTTTTCTAGATTCCATCACTTATCTGCAAATTTCATGATTTCCTTGTTTTTAATTGGTGAGTAATATTCCATTGTGCAAATGTATCACAGTTTCTGTATCCATTCATCTGTTGAAGGACTTCTGGTTGTTTCCAGGTTCTGGCTATTACAAATAAACCTACTAGAAATATGGTTTAACAAATGTCCTTGTTGTGTACTTGAACTTCTTTTGGATATATGCCTAGGAGTGGTATAGCTGGATCTTGAGAAAGCGCTATTCCTCATTGTCTGAGAAAGTGTCAGATTGATTTCCAAAGTTATTGTACAAGTTTACAGTCCCACCAGCAATGGATAAGTGTTTCCAAGTTTTCCACAACCTCTCCAGCATGTGTTGTCACTTGAGTTTTTGATCTTAGCCATTCTGATGGGTGTAAGGTGAAATCTTAGGGTCGTTTTGATTTGCATCTCCCTGATGGCTAAGGAAGTTAAGCATTTCTTTAAGTGTTTTGTTGTGTATTTCTTTAAGTGTCTCTCTGCCAGTCTACATTCCTCTACAGAGAATTCTGTTTAGCTCCCTACCCCATTTTTTAATTGGATTACTTGATTTGTTGCTTTTTAACTTCTTTATTTCTTTACATATTCTGGATATTAGCCCACTGTCAGATATAGGGTTGGTGAGGATCCTTTCCCAGTCTGTATGCTGTCATATTGTTCTGACAACAGTGTCTTTTACTTTACAGAATCTTTCAGCTTCATGAGGTCCCATTTATTGATTGTTGCTCTTAGAGCCTGTGCTGTTAGTGTTCTGTTCATGAAGTACTCTCCTGTGCCAATGAGTTCTAGGCTCTTTCCCTCTTTTTCTTCTACCCGATTTAGTGTGTCTGGTTTTGTTGGAATTTTGATGGAAATTGATTCAATTTGTAGACTGCTTTTCATAAGATGGCCATTTTTATTATGTTAATCCCATTGATCTCTCGGTATGGGAGATCTTTCCATCTTCGGATATCTTCTTCAATTTCTTTCTTCAATGATTTGAAGTTCCTGTCATATAAGTCTTTCACTTGCTTGGTTGAAGTTATTCCATGATATTTGGTATTATTTATGGCTATTGTGAATAGTTTTGTTTCCATAACTTGTTCTTCAGTCTGTTTTCATTTGTATAAAGAAGGGCTACTGATTTTTTTTTTTTTTTTTAGTCAATTTTGTTTCCTACCACTATGATGAAGGTGTTTATCAGCTGTAGCAATTCTCTGGTACAAATTTGAGGTCACTTATGTATACTACCATATCATATAAAATAGCAGTATTTTGACTACTTCCTCTCCAATTTGTATCCCCTTGATCTCCTTGTGTTACCTTATTGATCTAGCTAAAACTTCAAGTACTATATTGAATAGATGCAGAGAGAATGGACAGCCTTGTCCTGTCCCTGATATTAGTGGAATTGCTTTAAGGTTCTCTCCATTTAATTTGATGTTGGCTCTCAACTTTACTTTGTTTAGGTATGGGTCTTGTATCTCTGATCTCTACAATACTTTTAGTATGAAGCAATATTGGATTTTGTCAAAGAATTTTTCAGCATCTAATGATATAAACATGTTTTCTTTTTCTTTCAGTTTATATATATGGTGGATTAGATTGATTGGGTTTTCATATGTTGATCCTCCCTGCCTCCCTGGGATGAAGTCTACTTGATCTTGGTGTATGATGTCTTTGATGTGCTCCTGGATTCAGTTGGTGAGTATATTATTGAGTATTTTTGCATCAATATTCATAAGGAAAATTGATCTAAAATTCTCTTTCTTTGTTGGGTCTTTATGTGGTTTAGGTACCAGGGTGATTGGGTTCCATAGAGTGAATTCAGCAATGATGCTTCTGTTGTTAATTCCTGGAATAGTTTGATTAGTGTTGGTATTAGCTGGTCTTTGATGGCCTGTTGGAGTTCTTCACTAAAACCATCTTGTCCTGGGCTTTTTGTTGTGAGCAGATGTTTAACGATTGCCTTAGGGTTTATATCTCGTTTAAGTTGTTTATGTGATCTCGATTTAACTTTAGTAGTGGTACCTATCAATAAATTCCTCCATTTTGCCTAGATTTTCCAATAGTGTGGAGGAGAGGTTTGTGAAGTAAGACCTAATGATCCTTTGGATTTCCTCAGTTTCTGTTGTAATATTTCCCTTTTCATTTCTGATTTTTGTAATTTGGATATTGTCTCTCTGCCTTTTAGTTAGTTTGGCTAAGGATTTGTCTAACTTGATGATTTTCTCAAAGAACCAACTCGGTTTTATTGGTTACTTTTTTTAATATTGCTAATGAGATTAAAATGTAATATAATGAACAGCTTAATCTAAAACTGACAAATAACACAGAATATTTGTTATTTTTAATTTATCTCTCTGATTATGTGTGTACAGTACAGCCTATGCATACATGTAAACATATTATATATATAATAGACAGTTACAAGTGTTTGTGCATATTGTTCACATGGTACAAACTGGCTTTCAAATAAATAAACATATTAAGTAAAAAAGAAAAAAAAGGAAGAAAAATTTATAAAATCTTACTAATTTTAAAAAGAGGAAGAGAACAGACCTTATAGTAATAAAATAAATAGTAGATTAGAATAGAAACGATGAATTAGAACTTATATGTCATTACAAATAGCTTTAAAACAGAAACTGAATTCATTAAGAAAGACCAATAAAATTAGCAAAATTACTGTAGCATAATGTAATACAAAACCTGGGGCCATGTATAAGATATAGGAAAACAAAGAAATGTTTATGTGTCATAAAAGTAAATCTGATGATGAAGTTAGGACTAAATTACATCATCAGTTAATAGCTGAGAATCGTATAATGGAGCATCCCATTGTCCCTATAACTACTTAACAGTGAAGTTGGTATATCTCAAATGCCTTCTCCTGATGAAAATGATGCCTAAATCTTTTCTTAAATGAATTCTAACAAAAATTCAAGGAGCAGATAACTCCAGTCTTATACAAGGTATTTCAGGACACCAAATGATAGAGGAAAACAACTAAGTCACCTTATGGGCCTTGTGTAACTGGGCATCAAATCTACAGAAAGCATTAGGAAGGAGAATTACAGGTCAATCTTAGTTATGAAAAGAAGCAGAAGAACAGTAAATAATATATTAGCACTCTGAAACCCAAATAGATAGGTGTAAGCCATTGTATCACAACCACTCTGCATGTCAGAATATAAATTGGATCCAGCATTAGAACATTTAGAGTGGGATTTCTACATCAGTAGATAGAAGAAAATAACATAACTGTTTTCATAGAACCATAAAAGGTATGTAATAGAATTCCATAGCCATTTATTATATAAGGAGAAATTTCCAAGTAAACTATACATAAACATAAACCTCTTCAACTTGACAAGGGAAAGAAAAACATATTCAAACAAATCACTGGAATAAATAGTTAGAATTTAGTTGTGCTTCCAGATACAATATTGCTATATAAAGTTCAATGTTCCAGACATCAGTACAATTTTCACGATGTAAGTACCTCGTGCACATACTTTAATTCAGTGCAGAGGACTTGAGAGTATGTGTAAGTTCAGAGCCAGGTTTTAAATAGAAATGCTACCCATGACACCCACAAGTAGAGTAGAATATATATAATACCACATGGATAGAAATTAGTGATGTTAAAAACAAATAAAAGTTAAGTATAAGTTAACAAAGGTAAATATCATGTTTAGCAATGACAGCATACATTATCCTGAGAATAATTTCTCCTTAAAGCAGTTAAGGGATCAAGTATAATTCTAAAACATTGAGGGGAGTTTTGTTAGAAAACAGTTTTCAAAATAGAAAGGATTGATTAAAAGGTTTCAAAGGCTGAGAAGTCCCAGGTAAAATCTAGAGTATGAGAAAATATCTTCACCAACTCTACATCCAACAGAGGGCTAATATCCAGAATATGAAAAGAAATGAAGAAATTAAACACCAACAAACCAAGTAATCCAATTAAAATTGGGGTACAGAGCTAAACAGAGAATTCTCAACAGGGTAAAATCAATTGGCAAATAACACTTTAAGAAATGTATCCTAAGTTGTTTCCTGTTTTCTTTTTCTTCTGATGTCCATCCTCTTTGCTTCTCAGGATGGGGATTGAACATTTTATTTAGGGTCCTCTCTTTTGCTTAGTTTGAACCCGCTACAGAGGACCTCTGAAAGCCAGAAGAAGAAAACAGGAAACAACCTCGGAACCTGCCACAGAGGGCCTCTGAAAGCCTCTGCCATGCAGACTGTCAAAGCAGATGCTGAGCCTGATGGCCAACTGACAGGCAGAGTGAATGGAATTTTATGTAAGAAGTGGGAAATAATAAGAGCTGGAGAGGACAGGAAATCCACAAGGAGAGCAAAAGAACAAGAAAATTTGAACTTAGGGAACTTCCCAGAGACTCATAATCCAACCAAGGACTATCCATGGAGATAACCTAGAACCCTGACAATGCAGCAACTTCTGACGAGAACTGATAGACTAAGATCAGAAAGATGGAGAGGAGGACCTCCCCTATCAGTGGACTTGGGGAGAGGCATGCATGCAGAAAGGGGGGGAGGGTGGGACCAGGAGGGGAGGAGGGAGAGGCTTATGAGGGGATACAAAATGAATAAAGTGTAATTGATAAAAGTTAAATAAAAAATAAAAAAAGAAATGTATCCAAAAGGGGCTCAGGTACACAATAAGTACATTTGTTCAACAATGTTTGTAGCAGCTTTATTTGTGATAGCCAGAAGCTGGAAACATCCCAGATGCCCCTCAATTGAAGAATGGATGCAGAAATTGTGGTACATCTACACAATGGAGTATTACTCTGCAATGAAAAATAAGGAAATCATGAAATTTGCAGGTAAATGGTGGAACCTGGAAAGGATCATCCTGAGTGAGCTGTCCCAGAAGCAGAAATAAACACATTGTATATACTCACTCATTTAGACATATAACATAGGATAAACCTACTAAAATCTGTACATCTAAAGAAACTAATCAAGAGAGAGGACCCTGACTAAAACGCTTAATTCCCATCCCGAAAGGCAAAGAGGATGGACATCAGAAAAAGAAGAAAACAGGAAACAACCTAGGAACTTGCCACAGAGGGCCTCTGAAAGGCTCTGCCCTGCAGACTATCAAAGCAGAAGCTGAGACTTATGGCCAATGGTTGGGCAGAGTGCATGGAATCTTATGTAAGAAGTGGGAAATAGTAAGATCTGGAGAGGACAGGAACCCCACAAGGAGAGCAACAGAACCAGAAAATTTGAACACAGGGGTCTTCCCAGAGACTCATACTCCAACAAAGTACCAGGCATGGAGATAACCTAGAACCCCTGCATAGATGTAGCCCATGACAGTTTAGTGTACAAGTCGGTTCCATAGTGATGGAAAGAGGGACTGCCTCTGACATAATCTGATTGGCCTGCTCTTTGATCACCTCCCCCTGAGGGTGGAGCAGCCTTACCAGGCCACAGAAGATGACAATGCAGCCACTCCTGATGAGATCTGATAGACTAAGATCAGAAGGAAAAAGAGGAAGACCTCCCCTATCAGTGGACTTGGGGAGGAGCATGCGTGAAGAAAGGGGAGGGAGGGTGGGATGGGGAGGGGAAAAGAGAGGGACTTATGGGGGGATACAAAGTGAATAAAGTGTAATTAATAAAGGAAAATTAAATTTAAAAAAAAGAATTGCTCAACTTCATTAGTCATTCAGGAAATGCAAATCAAAATTAACCTGAGATTTCACTTTACACCCATCAGAATGACTAAGATCAAAAACTCAAGTGACAGCACATGCTGGAGAGGATGTGGAGAAAGGGGAACCCTCCTCCATTGCTGGTGGGACTGTAAACTTGTACATCCACTTTGGAAATCAATCTGGTGCTTTCTCAGAAAATTAGGAATAGTGCCACCTCAAGATCCAGCTATACCACTCCTAGGCATAGATCTAAATGATGCCCCACCATTCAATAAGGACATTTGCTCAACTATGTTCATAGCAGCTTTATTTGTAAAAGCCAGAATTTGGAAACAACCTAAATGTACCTCAATGGAGGAAAGGATACAGAAAGTGTGGTTATTTTACACAATGGAATACTACTTAGCAATTAAAAACAAGGAAATCATGAAATCTGCAGGCAAATGGTTGAAAATAGAAAAGATCATCCTGAGTGAGGTAACCTTGAAGCAGAAAGACATATATGTTATATACTCACTTATAAGTGGATATTATCATATAATATAGGATAAACATACTACAATCTATAGACCTAAAGAAGCTAAACAACAAAGAAGACCCTAGGGAAGATGCTTAATCCTCATTCAGAAGGGCAAACAGGATAGACATCGGAAGTAGGAGAAGAACAGGACAGGAGCTTTCCACAGAGGACCTCTGAAAGACTCTACCCACCAGGGTATTGAAGGAGATATTGAAACTCATAGCCAAACTTTGGGGAGAGTGCAGGAAACCTTATGGAAGAAGAGGGAGATAGAAAGACCTGTAGGAGACAGGAGATCCACAAGGAGAAAAACATTGCCAAAATAGCCTGGGTTCAGGATGGCTTGCAGAGACCAATACTCCAACCAAGGACCTTGCATGGAGAGGACCTAGACCTCCTGCTCAGAGGAAGGCCATAGGCTGCTCAGTTTCCAAGTGGTTCCCTAGTAAGGGGTACAGGGACTGTCTCTGAAATGAACTCAGTGACTGCTTCTATGATCACCTTGCCCTGGAGGTTGCAGCCTTGCCAGCTCACAGAGGAAGACAATGCAGCCAGTCCTGATGAGACCTGATAGGCTAGGGCGAGATAGAAGGGGAGGACGAGGGAAAGAACATAGGGGGAGAAAAGGGAGGTTGGGTGTGACATGAAGGAAGTTTACAGTTTAAAAAAATAAGACAGTATCCTTTTTCTTAAAATTTTTAACTTTTTCTTATTTTTTTATTAATTACACTTTATTCATTTTGTATCCCCCCATAAGCCCTTCTCTCCTCCTCTCCCGATCCCACCCTCCCTCCCCTTTCTGCATGCATGCCCCTCCCCAAGTCCACTGATAGGGGAGGTTCTCCTCTCCTTTCTGATCTTAGTCTATCAGTTCTCATCAAAAGTGGCTGCATTGTCATCTTCTGTGGCCTGGTAGGGCTGCTCTCCCCTCAGGGGAAGGTGATCAAAGAGTAGGCCAATCAGATTATGTCAGAGGCAGTCCCTCTTCCCATTATTATGTAACCCACTTGGACACTGAACTGCCATGGGCTACATCTGTGAAGGGGTTCTAGGTTATCTCCATGAATAGTCCTTGGTTGGAGTATGAGTCTCTGGGAAGTTCCCTGTGTTCAAATTTTCTGGTTCTGTTGCTCTCCTTGTGGAGTTCCTGTCCTCTCCAGAAGTGACAACACATGCTGGAGAGGTTGTGGAGAAAGAGGATGGACATCAGAAAGACAAAGAGGAAAGACAAAGAGAAAGACAAAGAGGATGGACATCAGAAGAAAAAAAAAACAGGAAACAACCTAGGAACCTGCTACAGAGGGCCTCTGAAAGCCAGAAGAAGTAAACAGGAATCAAACTAGGAACCTATCACAGAGGGCCTCTGAAAGCCTCTGCCCTGCAGACTGTCAAAGCAGATGCTGAGCCTGATGGCCAACTGTCGGGCAGAGTGAATGAAATTTTATGTAAGAAGTGAGAAATAATAAGACAATACCTTAACCAAGGACAATGTCTGGAGAGGACTTAAACCCAGGCTCAGAAGTAGCACAGTCTCCAAGTGGGGTCCCTAATAAGCAGAGCAGGGACTTTCCCTGGTATGAACTCAGTGGCAGGCTTTCTGATCACCTCCCCTTGTAGGGTGCATCCTTGCCAGGCCACAGAGGAAGACAATGCAGCCAGTCCTGATGAGACCTGATAGGCTAGGGTCAGATGGAAGGAGAGGACAACCTCCCCTGTCAGTGGACTAGGGGAGATACATAGGGGGTAAGAGAGAGGAAGGGTGGGACTGTGAGGAAATGAAGGAGGGGGCTACAGCCAGGATAATAAAAAATCACCTTACACCCATCAGAATGGCTAAAATAAAAAACTCAAGAGACAACACATACTGGAGAGGTTGTAGAGAAAGGGGAACACTCCTCCACTGCTGGTGGAAATGTAAACTTGTACAACCACTCTGGAAAGCAATCTGGCGCTTTCTCAGACAACTAAGAATAGTGCTTCCTCAAGATCCAGCTATACCACTCCTAGGTATATATCAAAAAGATGCTCAAGTACACAATAAGGACATTTGCTCAACTATGTTTGTAGCAGCATTATTTGTAATTCCTATTACAAATAAGCTGGAAACAGCCCAGATGCCCCTCAGTGGAGGAATGGATGCACAAATTGTGGTATATCTACACAATGGAATATTACTCAGCAATAAAAAACAAAGAAATCATGAAATTTGCAGGTAAATGGTGGGATCTGGAAAATATCATCCTGAGTAAGCTATCCCAGAAGCAGAAAGATGAACACGGTATATACTCACTCATATAGACATATAATATAGGATAAACCTACTAAAATCTGTACACCTAAAGAAACTAATTAAGAGGGAGCACTCTTGCTAAAATGCTCAATTCCTATCCAGAAAGGCAAAAAGGATATCAGAAGAGGGAGAAAAGAGGGAACAAGTCAGGAGCCTTACACAGAGGACCCCTGAAAGGCTCTTCCCTTCAGACTATCAATGCAGATGCTGAGACTTATGGGCAACCTTTGGGCAGAGTGCAGGGAATCTTATGAAAGAAGTGGGAAACAGTAAGATCTGGAGAGGACAGGAACCCCACAAGGAGAGCAACAGAACCAAAAAATCTGAGCACAGGGGTCTTTCCTGAGACTGATACTCCAACCAAGGACTATGCATGGAGATAACCTAAGACCCCTGCACAGATGTAGCGCATGGCAGTTCAGTATCCAAGTGGGTTCCATTGTAATAGGAATGGGGACTGTCTCTGACATGAACTGATTGGCCTGCTCTTTAATTACCTCCCCCTGTGGGGGAAGCAGCATTACCAGGCCACAGAAGAAGACAATGCAGCCACTCCTGATGAGACCTAATTGACTAGGATCAGAAGGAAGGAAAAGAAGACCTCCCCTATCGGTGGACTTGGGGAGGGACATGCATGCAGAGGGTGGAGGAAGGGAAGGATTGGGATGGGAGGAGGGACGAAACCATAGGGGGGATACAAAGTAAATAAAGTATAATTAATAAAGAATTAAAAAAGAAATACATTATGGAATTGTATGAAATGGTCATGAAGCATATTATTATGATAATTAATAAATACTAATAAAAGGATAACAGAGAAAAAATTATATATATATATACAGAAAAACACCTGCTTGGTTTTATATTTTGATGAATTCCTATTTTTTAAAAGCTCAAATAAGACAAAGACTTACATTTAAAGAAAGATGGTTTTTAAAATACACTATATAGAACTCAAAGAGAGAAGATGAAGCCCTTAACAAAAGAGCAAAGGTTTAAAACCCAATAAACCAAATGCAATAACTAAAGCAAAGACCATCAGCAAACCATGAATGAAGGCACAGCATGTGAACCAACATTTCAGAAGAGAGGAAGCATGAAAGACCCCAATTCAAGTCAAAGTATTCTTCACTCCAGCAGTAATTAGTGAAATACCAAGTACACGTACCTAAGCAGCCACTGGTGGAGGTTCTCAATACCAGTCATTCTGAACCATAAGCAATCCGTTCCTAACAGTATAAAGAGACTGTACTGACTGAACCAGGTCTCCAGCCTCTGAGTAAAGTAATTTATCATGAAATAGTATAGAAATGTTTCTCAGTGTGTGAATGAGGCAAGGGCAAACAGAATGGTTAGAATATGGTAAGATACAAAGCTTCTAGCTCAACACCATAGCTAATAAGAGCATACATATTCAGGGAATATGCATAGGAGATAAAAATATAACTAATATTTATGAAAATTTAGCACCAAAAATTCAGGTACTTCTAGTGGTGATGGGATGCTTTAGGAAAGGAGCATTTGGGAGACTTCAAGGTGCTTCCCAAACTTAGATACAGAAGTGGTCATCTCACGTATTTTTTCATGTAATTGAATTATGTACATGTATGATGTGAACGCACGTACACACACATATAACATAAACTTAAAACTTGAAATGTAAGGTCAAATGGAGCTTCTTTTAACCAACAGAACCTGGTAATCAAGTCTGCTTTTCTGTGCCATCCTGAACACTGGGCGAGGATGTAGTACACAGCACGGGAAAGAACGTTTCCTTTAGTTTCATGATATTCCCCATGATCTCCCTGGAGTGCCAAGACCTCTAGATTTATGTGTAAACGACGTGGGACAGAGGACCATCCCTTGTATTGCACACTTCCCCCACACCAGGTGTGCTGTGTCGTATTCACATCTATGTACACGAATATATTCACATCTAGAATGTCCTTACTTCCATTCCCACAACCTCCGGGAAACTGAGAACTGAGGATATTCGTAGGCCTGGGATATAAGGTCAAGGCCACCCCCTCAAGCCCTGACTCTCTCTCTAGACAATCCCGACAGGTGCAACACTCATTTCCAATCCTCTAGGCCAGGGGCTACTTGGGGTATAGCCTGTGTTCATCTTCATATCCTTGAGTTCTGAGCACAGGGAGAAACTTGCTCTGTGTTCAGAAAATAAGAGTTCATGATTTGTCATTGCTGGGAGATTTAGGACTGAGAGTTGGGCTCTGGTGTTCAGTGTAAGTTTCAATCGCTAGCAATAGAGAGAAACATTTTGAAGTATTTGATATGATGTTCTCAGATTCTAATTAAGTAAACTGAGTGTCTGACATCTTTACATGGTATATGACCATTACACTATATTCACACCAAAAAAATTAGAAAATTCCTATTCTCTTTTCTTCACTTCTTACTGAAACTTTCCCCTGATGGATTCATCACCTCTTCTATCCAGTTGAATAGGTCTCAGTTTAGAAGTTTAATACAGACCTATTTGTCCAATCCTTCCCCTGACTTAGATGTTTTCCTTAGTGAATAGAGCTAAGGACATTTTAATTAATTTATTATGTCCCTTCAATTAGGGCACCCAATTAATAATTGAAATGGGTTTTTAATTGGTTTATGTCCTCTAGGGTATCATATTAATAACATAAATAAACTAACAGGTTTGCATTGAATTAGGATCCATCTATATGCATATCTGTCGCCTCCCCGTATATTATCTATCGGTAACCTCCAAAATTGGATGCAACTTATCAAACAGACATTCCCATGGACTAGTTTGTGTTGTTGCTGCTGATGTTTTCCACTTTGAAGCAAGGTCATAATATTTTCTGATTTAACATTGATAAGTCTAATTTATTCACTAGTGTCATCATATTTAGTTTTCTAGGTTTGTAATGTTGAAATAACCCCTGTATGATCTCTTATTCAGTCATCTAGCTAATAAAAAACTCATTCTATTTCCCAGAATTCCACTTGTTTCCAGCTAATGAAATAAACAATAAGAGACATGCTTATGCTCATGACATGCATAAGCTCACAAAGCAAGCTAGAAGCCAGGACAGTGATATCTGCTTGGACTCATACATTATTCTTCCAAATCTCATTTATCATTTATTTGTTTTTTTTTTTTTGTTTTGTTTTGTTTTGTTTTGTTTTGTTTTTCCAAATCTCATTCATCTTGACTCTCAGTTTCCTTCAGCATAGCGTTCGGACCATGCTCATACTTGCGTCAGTCCACTCTTTTCTGAGCATCCCTAAATAAATTATCTTATTAAAAGTAAACAATTTTCTTATTCTCAGTTTTCAATACATATCAAGATCAGTAGTGTCTTTTCATGTTATCTGGAATAAACTTCCTCAAGTCTTCTAACGCTTCCACTGTCTATATCACTACTTCATGTACCCTCCACAGAGTCTTGCTTAAACTACTTGTCCTTACCAAGTCCCTGATGGTTCCCTTATTACAATCCCTTCTGTGTCAATCTTCTTTTCTACTGAAGTCGCTGCCTTTTCTCCTCATCCCTTGCTTCTAGCACTGGAAGTCTCTTTAATTCAGGATTTTGTTTTTGTTTTTCACTTTGCATTCCCATAGAACCATCTGGGGAACTGCTAGAAAATGTCACTCTTTGGGTGTAGTAATCTGTTTCAGCAAGTTCCCCAAACGATTCTGATGGATGCTCAAGTTCTAAAACATGTGTTCTAACCTCTTAGAGGAAAACATCCTAACCAAATTTTATGTGCTACAATGTTATTTTTTTTCTTTATAAATAGAATAGTCCTTTACAACATTCATTCCTTGATCAAACTCTTTATCTTTCAAGGACTTTAAGGGAATCATGCTTTGCACAAGTGAACTATGTGTCTCACTGTTTCCAAGCAAGAGCTGGTTGAGGGCTGAGGTTCCCAGCTTTATTATGAAACCTTTTTCTTCAGGATGCTAGCATGAGTAAAAGCACTTGTTGGGAAATTAGATATGAAGACAGTGTCACTTGTAAGAATATTACCTGATACAGTTCATCAATGTTTTGTAGTCTTATGAAAACTTTTCCACAGTCTAGTTTTGAGATCTCCTTACACCATAAATACTTTCTATAATTTCTCAGACTTGTCTCATACAGCTTCCTCTTTGCTATTTTGCAGTCAAATGACAAGGATTCTGTCAACTACAGGCATCAGGGTACAGTGAGACAGAGAAAAATGATGAAGATCACCATCTTCTATATTACTGGTAGCAACAAATACAAGGTAATGATGCCTGATCTTCAGCCAGGGAAGAGGGGGTCCGATTCTTTGTTTTTCTCTTCAGTTCCTAGAAAAATAACACCCAGGTTCTGTGATCTGCCCAGTGATACTGCAGTCTGCTTAATCTCTTTAAAGAAATATCTTTCACCTCTCCATTCCACCCATGGTGTGTTGTGTGTGTGTGGGGGGGGGGCGGTGTTGGGGGAGGGGTAGGTACATATGTTTGTTCATGTATAAGCACAGGCAAATGTGTCATGGCTTTTGTGTGAGGTCACAGGACAACCTGGCTTGTCAGTTCTTGTCTTCCAACTTAAAACAGGTTCTCTTATCTGTCACTACATAAGGCAGGCTCGTGTTCTTCCAGGAATTCTCCTATCTCAGCTTCCTATCTAACTGTTCTATTCTACCTCCCATCTATCTGTTCAAACATCAAAATCACAGGTGGGTACTGCTACATCTGGATCTATGTGGATTCTGGAGATACGAACTTGAACTCACACACTTGCACATCACTATTACCCATTAAGATATATCTCCAGCCCCCCACTCACTTTAAAAAAAATAAGCTGGAGTCTCTTTTGGTTGCTTGTAACATAGAATCATCACTGATATGATAATGATCGTCTGCTATATTGTATTGAATGGCCGATAAGTTCATTAAGTGGCCTCACCTTCTCTCTCACATGTAACTGAAAACATTTATAATTCACTAGGCTCTGAAGATGCTTAATGGATCATTGACCTGTCTGAAAACCCAAATATCATGAAACAAGTCACATTTAGCTACCTTTTGTCTAAGTTACTGTACAAGGATTATCCCACACGCTCACTGTTCCAGAAGAACAGGAGGAAGTAAATGCTAACAGTCTGTCATGCTGTCAGTGACATCATCATCCTTCAAGGGGACAAAGGTGATCATTAAGTCCTCTAGGCACCACATGTGTCTGGGTGTCACCGAGGTGGTCTTCCTTCTTTCAGCTCACATTTCTAATCTTCTAGGTCAAGGTTCTCTGCTCTTGGCACATCTTACATAGATAAATGGAAACATCCACATACCAGAATTTAGACAGTTTGACTGAGAATATTTAAAACAGGATTAACTATCTGCCTGGAAAAGTACTGAGTTAAGCACAGCTATGTGAGATTCTTCCCTGTTCACTGTGGGTCTCATGCAATGTTCCCAGCACCTCTGATGGATCACTAAAGCACAGGACAACTTCCCTCCTCAGATGACAATCAGCTATAGTGTAGTGATGCCAACTAAGGCCATGATTACACAGCTCGATGACAGCAGAGTTAGGATTTATCTTTGTACTTATTTCATTCAGCAGCCCTTATTTTCCTCCAGAAAAAAGTTGCCTTGCAAGGAAGGTCTACCTTAGAACACTTTTCTGAATATTCTTTTTTTTTCTCCCTGGTTATGATTGAATATATTATCCTTTAAGCAGTAACTATACTTCTTCAGTGATACACAGAACACTTTACCACATGCCTCTGTTTACACGTTTGTCTCTGAGCTGTACTGTTAGTTCCTGGGAGCCCAGATTATGCTTTATTCATCTTTGTTTTCCATGTTTCCAACATGGTGCATGGATTTTAGTAGTTTCTTGATAAATATTTATCACATGAATAGATGGGTAAATAAAAGCAGAGGGGAAAAAATCCATTTTGTATAGGTAACTATGAAATATTCACCTCGCATTCCCCAGCATCATAAAAGTCAGATGCTAGCTGCTCCTTAAACCAGAACAAAATCACTGTGGCTTCTCTCTGACAAAATAACTATGCTCTGCAGAACCCCTGTGATTCAAATACTTCAATATGGCTGGAAGTGCCTTTATCCCTCACTGCCTTACACATAGACAAAGGTGTTCAAGGAGGTTAAAGTGGTAAGCCTGTTGCTCTGGGGCATAGCGGATTTCAAGTGAGGGACCCGTATTATACTTACTGTTATGGACGCCTGGATGAGGGTCAACAACAGGATGAGTCAAAGAATCTTTCCAAGCATGTGAGTCACTTCCTTGGATTTAGATAGTACTAGGCTCTGGGAATTGGCATGGGACCAACCGTGTATGCTATGGCCACTCAGGGGATTAAAGGCTACAGCCAGGATGATTCTGTGGAATTAAAAGCCAACCAAGAAGTGGCCTTGGACTGTGACTTCACTGCATTCCATTTGCTGGAATCTAGTTTATAATCCCAACAACTGGAAAACTATGGCCCCACACCCTGTTTTCTTTTGTTTAGTGGCTACAGCACAGTAGTGTAGAAGAGAAAGTGTGTGAATTTTTTCACCATACTCTTAATTAAAGAATATTTGGGAATTCTGCATAATGAACCTTGATAACGCTCATTTCCCAGTGCTCCCAGGTCTGTCCCCCCCAAAACACTCCCCCGAAAGAAGAAGAGGAAAAACAAACCAACAAACAATCAAACAAAAGCCATAAAGTCCAATTTGTATTGCCCATATACTCACTGGAGCATGGTCAAACTCCCAGCCACTTAAAAATTACTGAGCCCTTCCCCACCCTGCACTCCTACCAGAAGCCATCAGTTGTAGAAAGCTGCATGTCAGCATCTTTATCACAATTTTTAAGAGCTCTCTTTGATGACTTCCTGTCGAGGTTGTTTCTTTTTGGGGGCTGGGGTAGGATGAGGTAAGGATATGGGCTATTATGGAAGCCTCTTTTGCCTCTCTCAACTTTGAGTCTGCAGTCATCTACTGCAAAAGTAGCTTTCTTGGCTTTTACACTCAGCAGGAGCACAGATCATGGACTTCTATATGGTTTCTGGCCCCTACAGTCAGTAGGGGCCACAGACCTCAGCATGGTCTCTGCTGGAAATACAGACCACACATATCAATGTGACCTCTGGGTTACAGGGCACAGGCACCAATATGGTTCCTGGAGGTGAATTTTTGGTTCTTCTCTCATTATTGTCCTTCAGAAAGTTCCTTTTTGCCGTAGACTAAGACTGCCTTAGACTACTGAAATAACTTCTTTGCTCATTCTGTCACTAAGAATTAAACGAGCTGTTGCATGTAAAGGGCTGCCCTCATTATAGAAACTGAGTGCCTCTGGAGAACTAAATCTTCTTTCTTTCTTTTTCACCTTTGATTTCTGTGTACTTTTCATGCTCTCAATTGCAGAAGGAGCATATTGGGAGTATCAAGGAAGCCTGAAGATAGTAAAACTTGATGGAAAATGAGAACTTTGGTTAGTTAGCACATTATAGAATATGGGACAGAAAAAGAACAAGGGCCAGAGGATGAGAAGAATGGCTATGAAACTGTCTGCTGCTATGACATGTTATTTATTTATTTATTTATTTATTTATTTATTTATTTATTTATTTATTCCCATCATGAACATATAGCTGTGGTTACTTGCAATGACCTACACACAATAGGGCCCTTAACATTCCTTTATGGATGGAAGAGTGAAGCTCATGAGGAGTTCTTTGCAGCTAACAATTTCCTGAAAAGTAGAGCCATTTTCTTCAGTGGTCAGCTTTTGGTAGGTTACCCATGCTCCAGTAAGTGATCTTGCTCATGCAAATAACCCTAATTAAACTCAATGCAAAAAAGAAAAAAACAACCACAAAGATATGAAGTGTACCAATTAGTAAGAAGAGAGAGGGAGAAAAAAGAATAGGATGGGAAGTATATATAATCACAATGCATTACATACCTACTTAACATTGTCAAAAATCAGCAGTTTGGGTATTACAAATAAAGCTGCTACGAACATGGTTGAACAAATGTCCTTGTTGTGTACTTGAGCAAATTTTGGGTATGTACCTAGGAGTGGTATATCTGGGTCTTGAGGTAGCACTACTCCTAGTTGTCTGAGAAAGCGCCAGATTGACTTCCAGAGTGGTTGAACCAGTTTACATTCCCACCAGCAATGGAGGAGGGTTCCCTTTTCTCCACAACCTCTCCAGCATGTGCTATCACTTGAGTTTTTCATCTTGGCCATTCTGATGGGTGTAAGGTGAAATCTCAGGGTCGTTTTGATTTGCATTTCCCTAATGGCTAATGAGGTTGAGCATTTCTTTAAGTGTTTCTCTGCCATTCGATGTTCCTCTTTCGAGAATTCTCTGTTTAGCTCTGTTCCCCATTTTTTAAGTGGATTACTTGGTTTGTTGCTTTTCTGCTTCTTTAGTTCTTTATATATACTTGATATTAGCCCTCTGTCAGATAAAGGGTTGGTGAAGATTCGTAGCAGCTTTATTTGTAATAGCCAGAACTTGGAAACAACCCAGATGTCCATCAACAGAGGAATGGATACAGAAATTGTGGTATTTTTACACAATGGAATACTACTCAGCAATCAAAAAGGAGGAAATCATGAAATTTGCAGGCAAGTGGTGGGATCTAGAAAAGATCATTCTGAGTGAAGTATCCCAGAAGGAGAAAGACAAACTTGGTATATACTCGCTTATATAGACCTACAAGACATGATAAACATAATGAAATCTACACACCTAAAGAAGATAATCAAGAAAGTGGACACAGGCGAAGGTGATTAATCCTCATTTAGAAAGACAAATGGGATGTGCATTGAACTTATGACAGGAGTCTATCACAAAAGGCATCTGAAAGACTCTACCTAGCAGTGTTTCAAAGCAGACACTAAGACTCATAACCAAACCCTCGGCAGAGTGCAGGGAATCATATGAAAGAAGGGAAGTTAGTATGATATGGAAAGGATAGGAGCTCTACAAGGACCAAATATATCCGGGCACAGGGTCTTTTCTGAGACTGACACTCAACCAAGGACCATCTATGGATATAACCTAGAACTTCTGCTCGGATGTGGCCCGTGGTAGCTCAGTAACCAAGTAGTTTTCCAAAGTAAGGGGAACACGGACTATTTCTAACAGGATCTCAAGGGCAGGCTGTTTGACCCCCCCCCCCAGGGGAGGAGCAGTCTGTTAGGCCACAGAGGAGGATTTTGCAGCCAGCCTTGAAGATAGCTGATAAAACAGGGTCAGATGAAAGGGGAGGAGGTCCTCCCCTATCAGGGGACTTGGAAAGGGGCAGGGAGGAGACCAGGGAGGGAGTGTGGGGTTGGGGAGGGAATGAGGGAGCGGGATACAGCTGGGACACAGAGTTAACAAAATGTAACTAAAAAGAAAAAAAAAATCAGCAGTTTGTGTGTGTGTGTAACAATAATCAAAGAAAAAGAGTTTATAGTTTGGAGGGAGGACATGGAAAGTGTTGAAATGGGAGAGCTGGAAAGGATAGAAGGAGGAAAGGGAGGGAGGAAAAGCAATGTAATCCTATTTAAATAAAATATATAAAACGATATTGAATTAAAATTAAGTTAGTTGAGTAAGAAAAGAGTAGCCATTCCCATAGTCCCTGCTGGGTCCAGCTTTTTTCTTTTTGGCTTTTTTGGTCTCATTGTGGGGCTCTTGTACCCTCTGGGTCCTTCTATCCCCCCTTCTTTCTTAAGACTCCCTGTGCTCTGTCCAAAGTTTTGCTGTGAGTCTCTGCATCTGCTTCTATCTCCTGCTGGGTGGAGTCTTTTAGAGGACATCTGTGGTAGATTCCCATCCTGTTCCCGATCTTCTATTGCTTCTGGTGCCCATCCTGTTTTCCCTTCTGAATGAGAATTAAGCATTTTCTCTAGGGTCCTCCTTGTTTTTTAGCTTATTTAGGTCTCTAGATTTTAGTATGTTTATCCTATATTATATGGCTAATATCCACTTATAAGTGAGTATATACCATATATGTCTTTGTACTTCTGGGTTAACTCACTCAGGATGATCTTTTCTAGTTCTATCCATTTGCCTGCAAATTTCATGATTTCTTGTTTTTTTTAATAGCTGAATAGTATTCCATTGTGTAAATGGACCAAAATTTCTGTATCCATTCTTTGGATGAGGGACATCTAGGTTGTTTCCAGAGACTAATGAATCAACCAAAGACCATGCATAGAGAGGATCTAGATCCCCAGCTCAGATGTAGCCCATAGACAGCTCAGTCTCCATGTGGGTTCCCTAGTACGGGTTGAAGAGACAGTCTCTGACATGAACTTGGTTTCATGCTCCTTGTTCACTTTTCCCTGGTGGGGTGACCTAGCCTGCCCACAGAGGAAGAGGATCCAGATAGTCCTGATGGGACTTGATAGACTAGGGTCAGACAGTAGGAAAAGAGTACTTACCCTATCAGTGGACCAGAGGAGAGGGATAGGGGAGGAAGAGGGAGGGAGGGTATGAGCAGGAGGAGATTAGTGAAGAGGCTTCAACCAGGATACAAAGTAAATAAATTGTAAATAATAATAATTATGATGATGATGATGATAATGATAATAATAATAATAAGAAGAATGGATATCCCATTGTCATAAGAAAGAGAACCATCTGGAATAACCAACCACACACAACCTTTTTAATAGGAGGCACATCTGAGCTTGAAGGCAGCATTTCATTTAATGTATTTCTCCTCCGTCTTCCAAGTATCGCAGAAGAGAAAGCCAAGTGATGTTTTCCCAGCTGCATGAGCCCTAGTCATCAGCAATAACCTCCCTGTGCATGTGGGAAGGACTCTGATGGCTTGAGAGTGGCTCTATAAGCACCACTTTCCCCCATGGTATTGGGTTATAAACAATCTGTGCTGTGCAAATGGAGCGGATTATTTCATTTCTAATTTTCCTCTATGTGGGCTTCCCTCTGGTACAAGGAAGATGGCAGAAACTGTCATTGAAGAAGCAAAGTTCACTGTTTGTGGAGAGGCTGGTGTGGTCTGGCTTCTTCACGATAAATAAATATTATGGGCCCTTTTATCTATGACTTCTTGACTTTAGGGACTCAGGTCCGTCCAGAGGTGCAGCTGAGTGGGCCTTTATGTTTATATGGATAACTCCACCTGTGAACATTACATTGTGACTCAACACGTCTTCGCATAGATTTAGAGAGCCAAATCCAACATAACTGTGTGCTCATGTGTGTGTGTAGATGCATGCATGTGCAGGCAGCATATGTATTCATGTGCCTGTGAGGAACTAGACTAAACTTTAGATGTCATTCCTCAGGTGCCAGGTACCTTGTCTTTTGTTTTATTTATTTTCATTGCCTTTTTTAAAAAAATAGTTTTCGTTTGTTTAGTTGGTTGGTTTTGTTTTAAAACAGGGTATCCTGCTGACTTGGAGTTTGCTAGGAGGCTAGGTTAGCTAACTGTCCATTGATCCACAGGGATCTCTTAGTCTCTGCTTTGTCTTCCTCTACGCAGCAGGAGTGTTAAAAGCATCCACAACCATTCCTGCCTCTTTCTAAAATGGGGTTCCAGGGATCCAACTCAGGTCCTTCTGCTTGCAAGATAAGTGCAGTCTTGAAATGCTGAAATGAGACAGTGCTTTATACTTCTTAGCGTTACAAGGAGTAACCATTTGACATGCCCTCCAGCTTCCCATGTGACCATGCGGTGAGGGAGAGCAGGCAGCTAGCTCCATTTTAAAGAGGAGAATAGTGAGGCCCAGAGAGAAGGCCATCTACCTACAACAGTGCAGCTGTCTTGCATTAGCATCAGGATCATAGTTACCTTTGCATCTGCCTCACCATAGTCCAGCATGCTTAGGAAGGGTGTTGGGGAAGAGTCTAATGTTTCATAGAAAAGAAAAGAAGACTATTGTACTTTGCACATTGTATCCAATGTGGGAATGAATGAATACATTTTGAGAGCTTCTCTCAAGACTGTGGAAGCTTCCCTGACACAGGAAGTCACTTTTGTTGTTTCTGGGGAACAAAACAAGGAAATTTTGCCTTCTGACGTGGCTCACATGCTCAGTTATTCACGGATATGATTTTTCTCTTTGGTTTTACATCATCTGGACCATGACTTAGAGGTGCTTCCCCCCCCCCCCACGTAGTTGTATTGAGTGACCTAAGTGGTCTTCCTTGAAGCTCAGTGCTATTTGCATGTAACCATTCCTCTGGCTACCCACCACACGACACTTACCTTTTTGTGGAGTTAAGAAAGTTTGGTTTGCCCTCTTTCTCCAAATACATTTCTGTGTGGCTAGTTTCCCCAGTTCTGTGAGTAGTGTTGAATGAACCCAGGCCTGGCTCAACAAAGGACCTACCTACCTACAATTGCATCTTTGACTCGCTGTTATCTCCAAACATTTTTAGCATTTTGTATTGTTTTATCATTTCGGTCCCTGACTCCTGATTCCTCTTCCCTCTGATTCTCCTTTTGGAAATTCTTCACAATGACTGTTATTTTCAGAGCCTCTTAAAAGCTTCGTAAGCACATATCTGCCTTTACCACACAGAGTGCAGTCATCACCTGCCTTTTGAAGCTCACATGACATGCACTGGGCTTGGTCTGAGTCAGCTCAGCACAGAGAACAGGCAGCAGACAAGGTGCCAGGAGAGCTGAGGTCTAGCTTGGCCGTGCTTCCTGTCTTCTCATGTGTCCTTGTAGGCTACTCCTAGGTTTTGCCTCCTGGAAACAGTAGACTGACTCTGCTTCAAGGTGGGAGGAACTTTTACATGGTGGTTACCAGGCTGCCTCAAAAAAAGTGTGGCTTGATTTCTGAAACAATGCAGATTTCCAGGCTCCATCTCAACTCATGTGATTTCTGGGAAGGGCTGGTCACTAGGCTCACTCTACATTCTCCTCAAAACACAGTGTCATAGAGAAGCCAGGAATTTTAGCACTCTTTCATTTCTTCTGTTTCATACAGTAGCATAATCTTTAATACTCTGAGAAAGGAGGGGAGCAAGCTAGGGAACTCCTTTTAACTCAGCCTCAGATAGTTATCCAGCTGAAGTTAAACTTGGATGTGTTACCATGCTCTGCTCTAATAGGCACCACTGGGGCTCAGCTGACCAGGCCACCCAATAAGCTGTTTCTTCACTGCATTTGCATTGGTTTTGGCATCTGGCCTGCTGGGGAGAGCAAGCCTCCCCAGGGACAGAGCTGGTCTTTGAAATGCCAGGGCAGTGTCCTTGTACATATTGGGGCACAAGCGAGGCAGAGATCTGGATGGCGCCTCCACTGAAATGCCACTGTGAAGCCTGCAAAAGATCCAAGAGTGGATCGGATTCCCGAGACCAAGCTGGCAGCCATCTGTAGGAAAATCAGATTCCTATGAGTCCTTAGAGGTCACCAGAGGGCACATGACTGCCCCCTGTCAGAGGCTGCAGGGTAGTTCAGGACAGATGCGGGAAAAGCGGTGAGTTAGAATGAAGGAGGGCAAATGTGTCAAGACAGAAACTACGTCGGCTATTATTTTTCCAACTTGGCAATCCTGGATGGTGCGTGACTTGGTTAGAAATGCATAGAAATTTCCTTTCATTTCAGGCATCGTAGTCATGCACCATGACTATGACACACCCGTGTGTAAATGACTCAGCTGTCAGCTCACAGGCTCCTTGGAAAGCAGCAACTGAGAGTGGAATGTGTGGGTTAGCACACACTCACACACGTGAACATGGACTTGCAGCACACTTGCCGAGCAGGAGCTCAAATCCTCACTGATCATTAACCTTTCCGTAAACTTAGGGCCCTTCGGAGGGAGAACTGTGCCGCATCCATGCCTTGGCTTTTCAGAAGCCTGGCAGCAGCCTAGAACAAAGTCAACAGAAAAAATGAATAAAGGTAGTAAGCACACAGGGACCACTCCTTAGTGCTCAAAAGGAGCCGAGGTAAACGAGGTAAACTGCTCTACAACTACATATGCAAAGGACTGTAGCATGACAGGGCCGCTCATTGCCGGTTTAAATAGAAGGCACTTGGCCATTGTGAGAGTTTAGAACTCTTAGCTGAAGAGAAGTGGCCCTGGCAAAATATATGAAATGAATTAATTCCAAGAGAAGGGCGCACGCACGCATGCACGCACGCATGCGCGCACACACACGCAAAGGGATTAAGAGAAAAAGTCACCAGGAACAAATAGCATATCCGGTATCATTTATCTACTATTACCAGCAGCGTAATTGTCAGCTCTATGGAACAGCTTCTCATAGCTAATGAGCCTGCCTTACTTACCCCGCGGTTGATGTGCCTGGCATTGTGCTTCAGGGTAACTGGGAAGGCCCTTATGTACTTGCTGAAGTGTGCAGCAATGTAAACATTGGCAGAAACCTATTTGAAGTGCTTGTTTACTTCCCCCGTTACATATGTACCTTTTCCAATTGACCTTGCAAATGAGACACTCTGCCACTGGAGGGAAATGGAACGTGCGCAGAGGTCCTCCCAGTGTTTATTTTTCCATTGAACATCAACTAGGCCCCAAGGCTAATGCCATTGACCTGTAACACACATGGAGATGGCAAAGCAACTGGTCACTTAGTTGGTCAGGGAGCTGAAAGGCCAGGAGGATCCTTGTGCTCAATGGGACACTGCCATCTGGTGCATGCCCCAAGTGAGACACAGAGAGAACAGTAACCAGACCTGGGAAAGAGGGGGGATGCAGAGCCACTCCCAAAAACCCAGGGCACCTACAGTCCCAAACTACAATCTGTAGAGGAGAATAACCACCAAAACAGTTGTTACCATGGAGATGGAAGAACAAATTATCCATACATGTGATAGAGAAACAAAATTCCTCAGTGTCAGTTGAAAGCCAACTATCTTGCTCTGTCCATCTGATTTGAGCTTCAGAGTAACCCACTGAAATGGTCACATATCAGGTGAGGATGTGGAGGGCCAGAGGTTTTAATTAGCTTGCCTGAAGTCACTCAGTTTGCAACTAAACTTGTTTCCTCAGTTCCTTTTATTTTGTTTGGATAAGTACCTGCTTTACAAAGAGAAATGTTCCTCTCTTTATCCAAGTGTGGTTCAAAGTAGGTCTAAACAGTTCTTCACAGTCAATAACTTATTGCATTAGGACATATCTTCGGAGTTCTTGATTCCTAGCTGGCCACTGTTAGCTGTAGGGAAAGATTCACATATCTGAGTGAGGTAGCACTACAGAAAGGCTAGTGCAAAATTAAGGCTGGGGATATCCTTATGCAAATGACATAAGCAAACAGTTTTAGTTTCTTTTTTTCCCTATGAAACAAAGGAGTTCTAGTGCCCTGCTGAAGCCAAGGAAAACCTGAGGACAATAATCTCATCAGTTTAAAGCTATGCATTTTTGTCATATACTTTTCAATAATTTACATTGTACTAGTTTCTTAAAATGACATAGAATTGATTATTATTATTATTTTTTTATCAATCCTCCTTACATTTTTGTTGCCGGAGGTCATCCCTGGCTGATTGTGATCTTGAAAGCTCTGTAGTTGAAACAAAGGCAATGTTTTAGACAACTCTATGGTGGCCACAATAGCTGTCAAAATGATTCTGGCTTGGTTACTATTGGCGAAAATGTTCTCTTTTTCTCATGGCATAGAAACATTTCCATTCTTATGACAAATTTATTAAATGTAGGTGTAATCATATGCTCATTATTAGAAGCTCTCTACACTGTGGGCATTTTCCTGTCTCCTATGAATAACAACTGCTTTACCTGTGTTGAAGGTTACCAGAAAATTAGACAAGCCATTAGATGTAACGTCTCAATTTCAAAGCATAATATGTGTGTGGAAGGGCTGTTAATCACAGAATTACAGATCCTCGTTATGATGGGCACCTCTAGAGATGGCCTGTGTGTACATTTGCCATTGTGTCTGATTTCCAAGTTAAACCATAAAGGTCACAAGGGAAATAATGCCTTCTAGTAAGCTGCTGCAAATTGAGAACAACTAAAGTAGTAGCCCTTAGATCTTCCCCCAAAGCAGAGTGATGGTGATGGAAAAGTTGCATTAAGAAGTTCAAAGAACTCTCTGCTAAAACATATTTGGGGTACCTTTCATGTAACAACACTTCAAGGCTATCCTTAATCTACAGCCACCTCAATGTGTACTTTGCTGAATATCAGACACAGGTGGTTGAAATTTAAAAATCATGTAAAGAGCCCTGGAAAAATTCCCCACTGGTATTTCTGACTTTGTCCAGGGGTCACAAATTATAAAACTGGAGCAGGCACCTTCAAAGTGTGTTCATTAAATGAGGGTTTAATCCTACAGAGTTCAAGTTACGTTAATTGCCTTTTGACTCATAGCAAGCAGAAATTAAGAAGATCATGTCACGGTGAGTAATTTGCTCTCAGTCCCTAATGTAATGTCACAATCTAGATCTTTCTTCTGAGAAGATTTAGCTGAAACTTCCACACATCTCCTCGAAAGAACACCATTTAATGTTTCATTAGTAAAGCAGATCATTTGGAAGACATAATGAAGAAAACTCTCAGAACTCCAAGAGGACATAAGAGAGGGCCCTGTTTTCATATTAATCTTCTGGTTAAAGCTGAGTCTGGGTAAAGTTGCACAAATTCCTTTGTAATTTATCTGACAAAATCAGATTTCAGTCAGACAAGGTACTTACAACTGAGAAACCAGCTTCTCCCAGCCATAAAGCATGCTAATTGGAAGGTTGTGGCTAGGATCCTGCCAAAAGAGTGAGGAATCTCCTTAAATATTAATGATGCCCTTCTTGCCAAGCTTTTGAATGCTGTCATGAATCTGGTGGCTTCAAGATTTTTGTCACTTTATTATGTCTTTGATCTTGGCTTTGGCATACCCTGAATAGGTATGATGATCTGTATCAGGACCTCAGATATATAGAGCCCAGAAGTTCATATGGGGTTCTGGTTATGCACAGTGAATGTGTACATGCCTGGTGTGTGTGTGTGTGTGTGTGTGTGT
>NW_026596051.1:33210126-33362049 GCF_907164565.1 Psammomys obesus | reverse complement strand
TTTTTTTTTTCAATATTGCAGCATAACTTTTATATAATTATGCAAATCTATGGGTTACTATTGGACAGAGGGAGTAGAAGTTATAATGTGTGCACCAAACTATCGACCAATCTATCTTCTTTTTTTTTGTTTTGTTTTTTTGTTTCTTTGGTTTTTTTTGTTTTGTTTTGTTTTGTTGTGTTTTTATTTAATTTTATTTTTTTCTTATCAGTTACATTTTATTAACTCTGTATCCCAGCCGTGTCCTGATCCCTCATTCCCTCCCAGTCCCTCCCTCCCTCCTCTCCACCGTGCCCCTTGCCAAGTCCACTAATAGGGGGGACCTCCTCCCCATTCATCTGATCCTGTTTTATCAGGTATATTCAGGACTGGCTACAAAGCTCTCCTCTGTGGCCTAACAGGACTGCTCCTCCCTTGGGGGCTGGGGAGGCCAAAGAGCCAGTCATTGAGTTCCTGTTAGAAATAGTCCTTGTTCCCCTCACTATGGGAAACCAATTGGTTACTGAGCTACCACAGGCTACATCTGAGCAGAGGTTCTAGGTTACATTCATACATGGTCCTTGGTTGCATGTCAGTCTCAGAAAAGACCCTGTGCCCAGATATATTTGGTCCTTTTGGAGCTTCTATCCTTTCCTCATCAGACTAACTCCCCTCCTTTCTTATGATTCCCTGTACTCTGCCAAAGGTTCTGATAGTTGTAAGGTGAAATCTCAGTGTCATTTTGATTTGCATCTCTCTGATGCCTAAGGACGTTGAGCATCTCTTTAAGTGTTTCTCTGCCATTCTACATTCCTCTACAGAGAATTATGTTTAACTTCATACCCCATGTTTAAATTGGATTTCTTGCTTTTTAACTTCTTTAGTTCTTTATATATTCTGGATATCAGGCCTCTTCTAGGTTTCTAATGGCATGGTATGTCCTCCCCTTTACCTCACTAAGATCATTGACCAATTCTCTTGCCTTGCCTTCCCTGTTCCAGTCATTCTCTCCTGAGGTTCTGGTAATAATACCACCTATGCTCCTTCCTCAGAGACTTTTCTCTCTATCCAGACCATGTCTACACCTGTTTCTTTCTTGACATTTTGCATGATGTACATATTTATGAAATACTAAGCAAGCATTAGAACACACATATTAAAAACCCAGGAAGTATCCATCTACTTACATCTATACCCTCTGTGCATAGAGAATTTATATCATTTTTTACTATGTATAATGTAGTTTATCATCACATACAACATACTGGATAAATGTATACATTATAGACTTTGTTATAGCTCACTGCTATGTCCACCTCTCTCCATTTTGGCATATGGTAAGAGTGAAACAGTCCTGAGATAATTTCATCTAGAAGACATTACAGAAAGTGACAAAGCTGACCTCTTGAAATAAATTCTAATAAAGGGTGTAGTTTATACAATTTATAATTAGCATCAATTTTCCTTAGAGGCATGTGTCACAGGAAAGTCTCTGTCCCCTTTCTACATGAGAGATTAAAGAAAAAAAATCATTCCTGCTTGATTTGAGTGTAGAGTGGAAATAAGAAATGAACTATATTTAGCCACTGAGGTTTTGGATTATTTTCATCTAGCAACACAACATAAATTAAATTCAACTGGAACAGAATAAACAGAATCATTTACAACATATCTTCCTGTCTATGAACTATTCCTTATTAACACACTAACAATATTTTGCTGTTTTGAACAACTCAAGAAGATACTTATATTACTCACAAGACAGAAGACAACCCATCCCTGATCCCAGCAGTTCTCAACCTGTGGGTCATGATTGCTCTGGTTGTCTTTGAATGGATCTCCACACACAATTGTATAGCGGGAGAACAATTTGAGTTTCAGCTCAGCTGGCCTCTGCTACCTTCCCCTAGAAGTATGATGATGCCACAGGTACTTGAGATATTTCTTGCTTGGGATGGGCTTTACATGGTATCCCACTATGGAAAAGGTCACTATGTATTTGTTGTCATGACACACAGATAAATGTGGTGCTGTGCTGCCCTATCTCGTTCAGGGTCAAGCGGATCTCGACAGTTTTAAAACTATTTCTGGGTCGCCTGGAACTCAAGAATCCCTCTAACACTATTGGGGCACGAGGATTTCTAAACTATGAATTATTTCTCTTCTGCATCTTTCGGTTGCACTGGAGTTCTTTACTTACAGGTTTGATCCACTGTTTCTGTGTAGGTCCACATACTGAGACCACCGGTTACCAGACAGTATGCATCCCTTTTTCTCATTTGAGCTAAACAGTGACTGTCAATAACTGTGATCTTCAGCTAAATGTGAATGTTTATTTATTTTGAATGTTTATTTATTTGATTAGATGTTCTGTTCTGTACAGAAGTACTTTTGATTCCAATATAATTCAGCAATCATTATCAAAATCACCCTTCCCAAGTAGGAAAAGCTTAGAAATACATTCTTGTCTCTGCTATGAAAGACCTTCCAATTTCAATCTGAAAACAAAAACAAAAACAACAACAACAAAAAAACACTCCATTCCATTCCTGTTATAGACTTTGCCTGATAAACAGTGAATGAAGAGTGTCCTGGCTGTAAGACAAATCACAAGGCATAAGCAATACAAGAGAGAAATAACTTTTAAATATTTTAAAATATAATGCATTTGTTTAATTTACTAACCTATACATATAATTGAAGAAAATAAATCAACAACTGATTCCTGTAAAACAATGCTAGGATTTACCAAGGTGGCTGGCTAATGGCCATGCTGTGTTTGGAATCACAATGATTCAGATATATCTGGAATTGAAACCTGATTTCTTTTTCTTCTGACAGTGGAAGTTGGTTTAATTTTCTTTTGTGTATTACTCTATTATCAGTTTAACATGACTCACCTTTGGGCCCTTAGTTTATTGAGCTAGAAAATGGGAATAATATTACAAGGTACCTTGGATAAAGTACTTGGCAAGAAGAAACAGTCTTAACTAACAATAAATATTCTACATTTCCATTCTATATAATACTCGAAGGATAAATGCCTGCAGCATTAAACTCCCAGGAATTAGGGCAGAACTTGCCATAGAGGCGTATTCACTCATTTATGACCTGAATGAAACTTTTAACAAAAACAAATGGCATACTGCACCTTCAACAGTGATATGCAGAAACCTTCTATAAAAGACCCTATTTTAAAACCATTGAAAAGAAACTTCATAACTCTAGTTGAATGAACACAGTCATCAGCCACTGAAAATGGAAATTAGTTAGCAGACGGTCCCTGGAAACCTGTGGAGAAACGACTTAATAATCATGGTGACTGAGATAGAGGCTTCCTTTTATACCACAGCAAATAAAAAGAAATGTGAAAAATATACCTCCTTGGGCTTTTTGAAATAGCTTACTTAAAACTAACGTACTTATAACAGATACACACAATTGAAAAGTGAGTAGGGAAAATATTCCGTATTCCAAAGAAGAGAACATTGAATCACATTTTATAGAAGCTACTACATTTATCCTAATGAGTGTAGACATTCAGTTATCCACTGAGGTCAAGAGGTAAAATTCCTCTATTAATCAAGCATTCAACCTACTGGAGGAAAACAACTCTTTTACCTGCCACCAATTTTCCTAAGAGATTCTTTTACATCTTTCATTCCTACTTGTAAGTGTATTGCTATGAAGTCCTAGCTGGAGAGAAATTCATTTCCGAGGGCACACCATACCTACTTCCCTCTTCCTCAGCTTCTGCCTGTCCCATATCCACAGAAAACGAGATGGATACTTCTCTGATAACTGAACTGTGAAAACTGTAAAGAGTATATCTGAGTATATGCCATGTAGAAGTATTGAGTATCTCAAACCAGTAAGAAGAAAGTGAATGTGTTGATTGCCTTGTGAGGGAAATGTGAAAGAAAAAAAGGAAATGATGAATTCACTGAAAGAAGATGGATTGAATCACAAAGCAAAGTGAAAAGAAGCAGGGAACATATCTTAACAGTACCTATTAGAGAACAAAAAAGAAAGGAGAGCGCTGAATTTAGCCAATAGAAATCATCCCAGTGTCAGAAGTGGATGTAATTAAATATTGACCTTCTTATTGTTATGATCAAGAATCTAGCAGAAATATCGTTATCATGCAATGGAGAAGTCAATCATCATGGTAACTCTGTCTACCACTCATCAATTTTAAGAAGCTTTTAGCCAGGAGAATTTGTACCAAAGTGTTTCCATAACAAGGCAGCACTGAAACAACAGATTTTCTAGCAGCTGAAAGTCAAGGTCAAGGTACGATCAAGATCCGTTTCTGGTGAGGCCTCACTTTCTATATTACTGTGTTCACTTATTGTATTTTTGTTGTGTAGCACACTCTTGGGGTTCCTTTCTCTTTGTATTAGAAAAATTTATTTAGCTTTAATTACTACAACTTGGCCCTGAATCCAAATACAGTCCTAACTGGAGTTAGAGCTTTAGAGAATAAATTCGGAGAAGATGTGTCCCAGGACATAATACGCATATGCTAGCATGAGTTAGCCAGAATCTTCCCAGTTGAGGAAACTGAATTTTGGAATAACAAATAACTGAAATGGTACTCCAACAAGTTGATATTAGTGCTATTTATTTCATCCCATTGGTATCACTTGATTAGAATATCATTTAAAGACTTTTTAAAAATGCCATATAGAAGCTTTCTAAAATATACACACATACATACATAAAATGAGTGAAAAGAGAGTTACCCTGTATCAGGGCAACAACAGTCCTACTAGATACCAGAGACTGACAAATAAAAATCTTATGTCTGGAATGGGTTATTCCTTTTAGAGCTATTAGCCAATGAGGTCCTATTTACCTACAAATATTGCCAATTTTCACTTTTGCTCATGGTTATCCTTTAGAATTTGACCATAAGACATTATTTGGAATGAAGCTTGTACCAAGTTAACCACAACTTTCATAAGGGCAAATAATGAGTTGCAGAATGCTCAACCCTAAGTGTAATAAAAAATAATGTACCCTTCCTGACAAGGTTCACGGATGCCTGCAGAAAAAAAAAAAATGGATGACAAAGTTTTAGATCAAGAATCAGTGGATGCTGACTCCAAGGAAACAATGTCTTCTAGACAGGGCAGACCAGCTGCATAACTGAACTCAAAGTGTTCACTACCAGTTCAGATCTATTCAAAATTGTTAGCTTCTGAGAAAGGAAGAAGGGGAGCCACTGGTAAGGCAGTCACATACCAGTGATAGACCACACATCTAAGAATATTTCATAGCAGAAATTGGTCTTGAACACAGGGAACTTCCCAGAGACTCATACTCCAACCAAGGACTATCCGTGGAGATAACCTAGAACCCTGACAATGCCGTTACTTCTGATGAGAACTGATAGACTAAGATCAGAAAGAAGGAGAGGAGAACCTCCCCTATCAGTGGATTTGGGGAGGGGCATGCATGCAGAAAGGGGGGGAGGGTGGGACCGGGAGGGGAGGAGGGAGGGGCTTATGGGGGGATACAAAATGAATAAAGTGTAATTAATAAAAGTTAAATAAAAAATTTTAAAAAATTGGTCTTGATG
This sequence comes from Psammomys obesus, assembly GCF_907164565.1. NCBI lineage: Eukaryota > Metazoa > Chordata > Mammalia > Rodentia > Muridae > Psammomys > Psammomys obesus. Next base: position 33,356,486 of record NW_026596051.1, on the reverse strand, counting down.
AGTTAAAAAAAAAAGAAAGAAAAGACATGAAGTTGGGTAGGAAAGGAAGTATTGTAGAATTTTGAAGAGTTGGGACAGGGATGAATATTATAAGAACATATTCAACAGTCTCAAAGACCTAATACATATAAAGCATACATATGTTATACACACACACACACACACACACACACACACACACACATTAGGTTGATGTTTTTTGATTACCTGCTAATATTTTGAAAGTACTATGAGGCACATTCATCCTAAAGGGACTGACCAATTTGCTAAAACCTGAAAACTTGGGCTTTTACCATGATCTCCTGAGTCAGATTCAAGGAGACAATCATTATTTTAATACAGGGTTTTTTTTTGTTTTATTTTGTTTCTGAGATAGGATCTTAATTTTTTTATTAGTTTTTAATTAATTTTTAGACTTACTATTTATACAGTAAACTGCCTGCATATGTGCCTGAAGGCCAGAAAAGGGCCCCAGATCTTATAGATGGTTATGAGCCACTATGTGGTTACTGGGAATTGAACTCAGACCTTTTGGATAAACAGGGGTTTTAACCTCTCAGCTGTCTCTCCCACCCAGAACACCATTATTTTAAAATAATTTCCTAGGCCTTTTATTTTTAGACAATGGACTTTGTTTGTTTGTTTGTTTGTTTGTTTGTTTTTCTGAAATTAACTAGAGCCTCAAGATACTAAATTTTACAAATAGTTCTTCAAACTCAAAATAGAAATAGGAGCCAAAGACTTCCTTGTGAGATATCTAGGTTTTTTAAGATTTCCTGAACAGAGTCCCTATTATCAAGCTTTGCATACTCCTCATAATTCTATAATTTGTCTCCAGTTACCCTTGAGTCCTATAGAGCTCAAAAGTAGAGTATTTGTGTCTCAAAACTACAATTTTAAAAAGATGCAAAATGGAAACTTGATAATTTAACCTATAAGAGCACAGAATCTGACCACTTACTAACAATCCTAGGATGTTAATTCTAAGGACAAGGAGAAATAAAAGGTGATATTACTGTAGGCATTTGTGTAACAATCATGGGTCACATCCACTTTCAAGTAGCCAACATGATGTTATTTCACATAATTACATTGTGAAAGAAGCTAGACACATATCTCCTGGAACCCTGCGAATGGACTCTCATTCACAATTAACCTTATTGCATGAATGGTTATACCTCACAATGACTGATTAAGCCAGGCTTAAATTTACAAGCCTTGATGCCTAAGGATGCAGTACCAGACAGCTACCTGTTTATGGTCATGGAATTTACCCAAGTCTCAAGCATCAAATAGTCCACATAAAAGGACTTGGTCACTACCAGATTAATAGGAAAAAAAAATGTATCATGATGAAAGTGATATCATGTAGCATGACTTAGCAGATCCTTGGAAAGGAAGTCTAATCATTCCGAAAGACCTAGGTCACACTCTAAAGACAGTTTCTCACGTGCTCCCTAACTTTAACCCTCTGGGTACTAGCCTTTGCTGTCTCAGCTCCTTTACATTGCCTTTGATCCTTTCAGGCGTGAGACTGTTTTCTGGTCCTCTGTGTTTGACCCACCTGAATGTCCTATCTGGTCCATGCTACACTTCTTCTAAGCTCATTCATCTCTCTTTAGATTTCATGTCAGCTACATAACAATACATGTTCTTGACATTTTCTGCCAATTTCTTTAATGTTAATGATACTGTTCCCAACACCAAGAAGTTTGGGTACCATTGGGGAAATTACTGTTATTATTTCATAGTTTTTGTTTTATGTCAGGCAATGTCAACATTGTCAAACCTTAAAAACACACAATCATCAACACCGGTTTTGTGTCTTTATGTTCTATGATTCCAATTAGGCTTTAGAGTCTTTGAGAAAACATTTTCTGTCACATTCATTTTATATCTTTGACATATTAATGCCTAGTGTTTTGTAGGATTCAAAAGCTAATTATCAAATGAATGACATAAATAAGTGATTCACTGAACAACATTAGTAAGAAAAAGCAGCAAAAAGTAAAGCATAAGTAGAGTGGAAAAAGAGAAAGAATGAGTGAATGAGTTCACGAATGGATATAAGGCATCTATGATAACAATTTTTCTCTGGTAAAGTGAATAATTATCATACAAATGTTTCTAAAGGAACTGGTATAACTTAGTCTGAAAATGTAGGAAATTAAAATTTGTACTCTCCCATCTGGTTATTTATATTGATAAGCACAGAAGCATCAAAGAACACAAGTGATGAGGCCAGGATGGTGACAGTAACTTGATAACGTCACAGAATGTAACAATGAAAGCATACGTGCAGAATGAAATTCCCATAGCCCACTGCCTGTAGTTATCTCTTAGGGAACCCCTACTTTATGAAAACTCCAATGATAAAAACCTAAGAAATTATAGTGGGGAAATAAATAAAACCAGATTGACCTACAACTGTTCAGACAAAGATAATCTATTCAGAGTGCTGTGTTGGTAGTTCTGTTTTGAACAGATAATCTCCAGGACATTAGTATAAACTAATGTGATGCAGAGTGATGAGCAGTTTAGAAATGAAGATTTGATACCTGTATTTTCAAATGCAATTCCAATAAAACCATGAACCTTAATAACTGGAGTAGGCTCTGAATGTCTATTCCTTTTTATTGACAGTGTACTTGTTGATATTTTCAAATAAAAAACAATGAATGTTTTCATTAAAATTCAATTATAAATTATGCACATTTGTACATAATCATTTTTAAAATGTTATCAGTATAAATATTTATTGGTAATCTACTCCTTAACCTAAAAGTATGCCATTAGCACACCTGCTTGCCAGTAAGCACAGGTTACATCATTTTTATTAACAATAAAATATTTTACTACAATGTGTCTAAAATCTCCTTTTGAAGATCACAGAAAATGTCTGTAGTTTTAGAATTCTTTTTAACCTTGAAAATAGTGACTATTTGGAGGCTAACAGGCTTGTTTTCACACTAACCCAATTTAGATATGTTTCTATAGACTGACTTGCTGTCTATTATGTGTAAATCCTAACTTTTTTTAAATTTTTTATTAATTACACTTTATTCATTTTGTATCCCCCCATAAGCCCATCCCTCCTCCCCTGCCAATCCCTCCCTCCCTCCCCTTTCTGCATGCATGCCCGTCCCCAAGTCCACTGATAGGGGAGGTTCTCCTCTTCTTTCTGATCTTAGTCTATCAGTTCTCATCAAAAGTGGCTGCATTGTCTTCTACTGTGGCCTGGTAAGGCTGCTCCCCCCTCAGGGGGAAGTGATCAATGAGCAGGCCAATCAGATTATGTTAAATCCTAACTTTTAAAGTTTTAAAGTAGTTGGAGATACTGTGAAAGCCCTGTGTTCTTCTTGTAAAATATACCTTGCATTTGTCACTGGTCACCAGCTCTCCATTCCCAGCCTGCTCTCTCCTCCAGCATGTCTCTCCTGGACCCTCCCCTATCTTGTCCCTCTAATCTCTACTTTACAGGAGAGTAAGAGTGACTCTAAATTTTCCGGCCACTATATGACTCCTCTATGTAAAATTCTCCCAAGCTTTTTTCTTTTACTGACTTCTTATTACAATTTACAAAGCCAGAAGCTGTGTAGTCAGATAGATTCCTGAGGCCAACTCCTCCATTCTGCTGCCTCCCTGCTTCTGAATATATAGAATTTCTGCTCACTTTCCTTCAGGAAAAGTCTATCCAGTTTGGATATTACACCTTATGCCCTAACATCCATAAGTACAATTATCTTTCCTTTGTAGATAACTCCACCTGTTTTGTGATTTAGACCTTGATTTCAGCCCTTTAAAGAGAAATTATTTGATTTTTCCTAAGAATACTTTTTAGGGTCTCATGTTCTATCTCAGTTGAAGACATGATCACATGAAGTTGTTATTTATTTCACATGCTATTGTTTCCCAGCTGGTCCTTATTGTACAAGAAAACATTTAACCTCTGTATTCCTTACAGGACCTGGAAGATACTGAGATCTCATTATTTTTAAACAAAATTTATGCTATTTTTTTTGAGTGCTTCTTTGTGGGTCAAGAAGCTGTGAAGGAGATAGGACTCAAATATAAGTATTCATTTCAACAAGTCAGAACACTGGACTAAAATTATCTTATAAAAGATTATTAAATAGTTAACTGCATATTTGTTACTTAACTTTCTGACACTTCTGTAGCTGGGTATTCTTTTCCATTTTTCTGCTCCTCCTCCTCCATCTCTCACTCCTCCTCCTTCAACTCTCCCGACCCTCTGCTTCCTTCTTTTCTATATTTTCCTCTTTCTCTTCCCATTTAGTTCTTTTTCAAATTATAGGGCATTAAGGACACGGATAAGAAGATGGTGGTCACAGTTCATGCATACCATTGTTCTCTAAACAATGGTTCTCTGCATACCTTGTGCAACTTTGAATTTAACATACTTCATGTGAGAAAGACTGTATCTTGCTCCATTCTATCACGTAGCTCTGCAGTCCTGCTCTTGGCTTGGAAAAAAAAATGTGTGGGTCATTCTTCAGAAACATGAAGGGTTTGCTTCTTGAGATATTTGTGAAAATTGTTAAGAAAAGTTTTATAATTTATATTTTTCTTTTTTAAATGACTATATTAAACATCTCAAGGAGTTTTGCTCTCTCAAGGAGACAAAATGATTGTAAGAGGCAGTGGATGACTCCAAAGAAAGAGCAGTCTTATAGACACAAAAGAGTTAACACATATGAACTTCTAGAGGCTGTGACAGTACATATATGACTTGAACAATTTCATAGCAGAAAAGCATCCCATCATGTGAGGGGGAAGTAGTGAGAACTTCCTACTCTTAACCAAGAAACTACTTGTCATTGATACTTCCTGGGAAAGAGAAAATCATTTTTTCTACAGTGAGGTATCTCTGGGTTTAACAAGCACATGTCAGGGCAGTATCCATGCCCAAGAAAAGTTGGCCAATGCTAAAGGGACCCAGGTTTTTTGCTTTTTGTTTTAGTATTTTAGTATTTTTTGCCTCATGGTTGGTTGGAATCATTGGTTTTAATTTTTTTTTTTATTTTTTAAGAGAGAGGGAAGGAAAGAACCTGTGGTTAGGTTGTTAGAGGTATCTTGGGCAGAGGAAAAATATAATCAAAACATAGTGTATGAAGTTTTTTATTATTATTATTAACTAAAAATACTATTTGCAATTCCAAGGTTGGAGACATGTCATATATTTTGGGTACCAGAAAAATTCATTGAATTAAACACATTGCAATCTGTTATTTCTTGTCATTCACATTTTAATGATCAACCAGGCGTGCTGCTTTCCATATTGTGTGTTATTATCAATCATTACTCTATCATATCATCAATAAAGTAGTCTAAGAACTGTTCCACAGATGGATCTCGAGGGCTTGGTTACTAATGTGTGACTAACTTCTTTTGCTTTGCTCCCACATGAATGATGTAAATGCCATAGACACCAGACCCAGTGTGGTGCCTTTAGAGGCAGTTTTTCTTTGGTTTATCAGAGGCCCTGAGCTCGGGTATGGCTCCAACCCCGGGAGTAACTCATCCTAGCATCTATGAGATGTGTGTCCTTGTCTCACTTTCTCGCTTGAAGGCATCCATTTATACTTATTTCTATCCTTCAGTTGATGGATTGATACAGGAACTGATATACGTCATTTGTTTTTCCATCCATTCCCTCTGTAGCAGTCCTGGATTCACTTCTGGTGCCAGATTGAGTCCAGGGCGATTTTAAACTCTAATAAAGCAAGGAGAATCTCTCCTCCCAATTGGATTTTTCCTTCATATTTGCTAATATGCAGCAATCTGGGGAAAGATGAAGTCTGTGGCTCATTTTCAAGGGAGGAATCCAATTTGGATTTATGGATGTTGCTGTCACCGGAGCGACGTTGCTTTATTCTTTCACCAAGGATGCAGCGTCAGGGTTTACTGCCGGTGCAGCTAATGTAGATCTCTCTGGCTGTTTGGGTTGAGAGCATTTCTGTTTTTATGTATTGGAGTAATTACCCCTCCTGACCATATCTCAGGAAGTGTCTGGATTGGAGGATTAGGATAAACATCTTCAGTCAGGCTTTCTGAGTGTGATCAATGTGGGGTGTTAGCATCTCATTTGATGTGTTTTTATCAAGGCTATGGGGTTTCCTAACTCTCCCTTTGAAGGCACTCTCTTTCATTTCTCAAATCACCAGGGCTTGGCTTAAAAGACTGGGACAAACTTAAAGATACTTTTGCAAACAATTTCTGTGTTTGAGGTTTAGCTTAATCTCTGTTTCTGCTTAAATCCATCCCTAAGTACCTACAGGTGGGTATGGACTCTGTCTCTCACACCATTTTTCTCATAGACGCTAAAGCCCTCTGATTATTAAATACACTTGTGTTGTAGACATTTTTGAAAATAGACCATTTTTTAAATTTTCTTTTTTAATTATTTTTTAGTAATTACACTTTATTCACTTTGTATCTCCCTTGTAGCTCTCTCCCTACTCCACTCCCTATCCCTCCCTCCCTTCTCCTCCATGCATGCCCCTCTCCAAGTCCACTGATAGGGGAGGTCTTCCTTTCCTTCCAATAGACCATTTTTAAGAGCAGTTTTAAGTTCAAGACACAAACTTTGCAGAATAAGCAACCCCCTACATGTCTCTCTCCATATATGAACTACATCCAACATTATACATAAAAACTTTCTACAACAGAAGAAGTGTGTCTGATAGAAATGATGGGATTTACTACATAAAGTGCAGTTTACATTAAGGTTTGCTGTATGTTTGTACATTGAATTGTTTGCACAAATATGTTGTGAGACACATCTGTTATCATTGGGAATAGTCTTATTGCTCCCAAAGTCCCTATTCTACCAACTCATCCTCGTCTGGCAGTCGCTGGCATTCTACTGTCTCTGTATGTTCACCTTTGCTAAAATGACATCGGATTGAAAGTAAACAGTAGATAGGCTTTGTCGGTTGGCTTATTGGACACAGTAATATTCAATGTTTATTAACTTTGTTTTAGACCTGGATAATGTTCTGGCATCTGAATATACCACAGTCACTGTATTATATTTTGAAGGAGATTTTACTTCTGTCAGAAATTAGAGGTCTAGCTAGTCTATGCTAGGTTATTCTAGCACTTCCTCTCGAAAAGACGATGTTTGTTCCATGGTGTTTTGATTAATCACATGATTCAGCTGCACCACTGGGAAAATACCTGAATGCTTCCACATCCTACTATAGAGTTACCTGCTCATCCACATTCATTGCTTTTGTATTTACAAAAGCCCGGAGATGGAAACAGCTTAGATACTTATCTCCTAATGAATGGTTAATGTAATGTCATTTACTTACACATTGAATTTATTATTTAGTTATTAAGAAAAATAAAATTTGTATCTAAATGGATGGGGCTGGAAGTAGGCCAGACCCAGAAAGTTAAATGTCACATATTTTCTCTAATTTATGAATGTTAGCTTTTAATCTTTAGATATATGCATTTTGTTTGTAATGCCCATACATGTCAGGAAATTATTAAAGGGCCATGGTGGTCTTTCCAGGAAGAGGAGAAAGAACAAAATTGCATAAAATATTAAAAGGGAATAATGGGGTAAGAAAAGTTAGATTATCCATGAAGATAGTGAAGGAAAGGTGCATTCAAGGGGAAATATGGGAGAGATACATAAAAATAAAGAGCTTTCGAAACAGTAATATGGAAACCTAGAACTGTCTGGCTGTTCCTTTTCAGCCAACTGTCATCTCCTATGATCTTAGAACATTAAGATATTTTATTTTGAGGAAATGTCTTCAGTTTTTCCCTAACTTTTTTTTCCTCAATGTTCTTCATTAAAGAAATGATTTGACTGCGCATTTGCTGCAGATTCCACAATTATTTCTCTACGCAGCACAGTGTCCATACTGAAGTCACCAAAGTAGAGTGGCATGTGATCAGACAACAGAAGGGCTCTCTACTCTAACTGTTTCTTCCCAATCTGCACTGACCAGAAATTTCCTAACCCCTTTGATCCTGTGCAATGTCAGAATTTCTAACACATGGATAAGTCTAACTAATCTCCAATTACTTAACGGGTAAGGTGAAGACTTACCCACTTTCATGCCTATAGTACCTCGTACAGTACCTGATCTATCAGTACTATATACAGACTTAAATACTGTCTGGAGTTACTCGTCTATATATCTTAACTATTATTGATAACTTACTAAGCTCTGGATTCCAAAAGAACCAGAGAGCCATTTTGCCCATGCCCCAGTTAAAGTCATTATATCATGCTAGCATTTTAAGCACCGCCTTGCTTTAGTCAATGACGTAGTTTAGAAGGAGAACAGTTTTCCAAAGCAAGGGGAACAAGGACTATTTCTAACAGGATCTCAAGGGCAGGCTCTTTGTCTCCCCCCAACCCCCAGGGGAGGAGCAGTCCTGTTAGGTCACAGAGGAGGACTTTGCAGCCAGCCTTGAAGATACCTGATAAAACAGGGTCAAATGAAAGGGGAGGAGGTCCTCCCCTATCAGTGGACTTGGAAAGGGGCAGGGAGGAGACCAGGGAGGGAGTTGGGGAGGGGGAGGGAATGAGGGAGCGGGATACAGCTGGGACACAGAGTTAACAAATTGTAACTAAAAATAAAAATAAAAAAAAAAAACTCAAGTGACAAAAAAAAATATAACAGCAAAAAAAAAAAAAAAAAAAAAAAAGGAGAACAGGGTCTGACAGAGCCTTTGTTTTGTTTTCTGATGTGGGAACACATATTAAATTCTAAACAAAAGAGCAATTCTCCACCTGCAGGCGAAAGCACAAAAATGCTAATGCAAAAAGCAACTGCAAGAATGCCTACAGAGGAGATGAGGAGGAGACTGAGGTCATCTGACCACAGTTCTACCTTGTTTCAGCCCTCTCCTTGGTTTTTTAAAGAGTTGAATGCCAGTAAACAAGCAAACAAAATGCAGGTAAATTTTATGATTGGCTCAAAATTTTAAATAGCCTCTCTAGCTAGCTTTTCAACATAAAGAAATTTTTATACAAAGGAAGAACAAAGCAAAAGAATGTGATTACAATATACGAGTCTACTCCTGTGAGTTAAATAAGGTATTTTAACGATAAGGAAAGAACAGATTTGCATGAGTGCTTCTTACAGAAAGCACTTAGCAGTTACCCAAGACAGAGGTTGATGTAACACAGGTCATGAGTCATCCTGTGTGGTTAGAGGCACCACAAGTGAATGCCTCTTAAGTCAGTCTTCATGTAAGCTGAAACATTGTCTGTAAGACTTTAAGAGTGTCCACTGTGCTGAGAATATGCATTTAGCTACGTAGCTAAAGGTCAGTTTGATTTAAAAAATGATTTAGATGAGTTGCAATCAAGTACCAAAGTTTCTATTGAAGTTATCCTTGATTCATACGTTTCCTCTCCATGTATCATAAGATACACCCATCCTCAGATATACAATGCCTGCATCCTATGCCAAACCAAATCCACAGTGACATCACCTTAAGCTCTGAGTAATGTAGTGAGGATAGAATAGAATTGGCCATGATATGATTCCATGTAAGCACATTAGTGATGCTTACTTAATCTTGTGGCATCAAGCCACTCTCTGGACTAAAAGTTATGTTAGCATCAGGACTTACATTATGACAAAACTTTGATCTTTGGAGAAAGCTGCAATTTGAGCTATTGATCACTATATTGATTATATCTTTGTTGCTTTTCTAAAAATATTCTAAGGTAACTAGAAATATTTAAGCACTGTCTGAGATCTCATTACTGTACTGGATAGCCATTACACATTGATTATGGTGTTTCTGTTAACATCAAACGAGATTTCAAAATCCTTAGTATGGTACACTAAGAAGATAAAGCAAATCAACTTGAACAATGTGAGAAATAAAGTCAGATTTCCATCTGCAGTGCCAAGCCACCCAAAAGAAATAAGATTTTGAGTCCCATATATAACCCTTATCCAAAGAGCATTTCCTATCTCGAGATTAGAAAATAGCATGATGGCCACCATGATGTGTCCAGAATCACCTAGGAAAAAAGCCTCAGGGAATACCTCTGAAAGCGATCTGTATTAGGTCAGTTTCTAGATATGCCTGTGATGAAGTTTCATGATTATGTTAGTTAGTTGAGGTGGGAATACCCACCCTAACATAGATTGTTTAAGAATGAGTAAGCTACTTCAACACAAGTGTTTTTTCCTCTCTTCTTCCTGACTGGACACAGTGTGGCAAATGCTTCATAACCTCACATTTAGTATATTCTTTTATTACATTATATAAAAATCTGAGCACTATGATGCCCACTGTAGTATACTCAATGAAGAAGAAGCAATTGATCCAATCAATTGATACCCTGTTGATTTATCTAAAGCATAAATGTTGTGCAAATAAAATAATTTTTTTTTGCCAAAAGCTAAAACATTTCAGTTCTATTCCTAATTATACTTGTAAATACCTAGATTGGGTCATAAGCACTGAAGTTCTGTGGGTAGTGGTTTCCTTATCAAAAAGTAGGGTTAAGAACAACTGTTTCCATTATTAGAAAAAAAGCATTAGTTTAAGACACATATTTGAATAGGTGTGTCCACAAGCAGGTTGTTGCTCATATTGAAAGGACTAACATGTGATAATTTCCAAAAGGAAATCTCCTTTTCTGTTCTTCCACTTTAAAAATTATTTTCAAATGTTTGAGCAAACATATTATGATTATATTCTTTCCTCTCTTCCAATTCCCCCCCAACTTCTCTTGCACACCCCTTTATTCAATCAACTTCATTTTCATCTTCTCTCCTAAAGAAAATACACAACAAATAAAAAAAAACAAAAACCAAACAAACAAACAAACAAAAAACAAATTGAAAACAACATACCAATCAAACAAACAAACAAACAAAAACCCAAAACAAAACAATCTAATTTGTTTTAGTCAACTACTGATGAGCATAAGACCTAACCAGGAGAGTATTTGATATATCTAGTATCATATTATTAAAGAAAATTATTTTCCTTCTCCCCACTGCTGTCTATTACAAGTAACTCCTTGGGTAAGGATGAGACCTTGTACCTAATTTCCTTCTATGCATAGGGCTTTTGTCAGACTTGAATTTGTTAAGGTCTTGTGCATAGTCCCACATTCTCTGAGAGTTCATTGTTTAATCTCCTGATCTCCTACATTTGTTTCTTAATTTTCTCAGACTAAAGTATACTTTTCATATAGACACAGCTCTTAGAAATGCTCATAGGATTGGAGTCTACAACAGAGGGGTTCTGAAAGAATCTATCCAGTAGGGTATCAAAGCAGATGCTGAGACTCATAACCAAACTTTGGGCAGAGTGCAGGGAATCTTATAAAATAAGAGAGGATAAAAGACCTGGAAGGGGCAGGAGCTCCAACAGGAAAGCAAAAGAAACAAGAAATCTGGGTGCAGGGATCTTTTCTGAAACTGGTACACCAACCTAGGACCATGCATGGTGATAACCTAGAACCCCTGCACAGATGTAGTTCATGGCAGCTCAGTTTCCAAGTGGGATTTCCTAGTAAGGGGAACAGGGACTGTCTCTGAGATGAACTCAGTGGCTGGCTCTTTGATCACCTTCCCCAAGGGAGGAAGAGCCTTACCAGGCCACAGAGGAAGACAATACAGTCAGTCCTGATGAGACCTCACAGGTTAGGGTCAGAGGAAAGGGGAGGAGAACCTCCCATATCAGTGGACTTGGAGAGGGGCATGGGAGGAGATGAGGGAGGGAAGGTGGGATTGAGAGGGAATGAGAGAGAGGCTATAGCTGGCATACAAAGTGAATAAACTGTAATTAATATAAAAAAATAAAAGAAAGAAATGCTCAATGTACCCTTCAACCAAGATATATATATATATATATATATATATATATATATATATATATATATATATATATATATATGTTAAGGAGAAGACTAATAGAATTTCTAGGAGTTACTTGTTTTCTTAAAAACTTACTAGCTCACAACTAAAATTTGGGCAGAGTGCAGGAAAACTTATGAAAGAAGGGGGAGATAATAAGACCTGGAGAGGACAGGAGCTCTACAAGGATAGCAACAAAATCAAAATATATGGGCATGGGGGTCTTTTCTGAGACTGATACTCCAATCAATGACCATTCATAGATATAACCTAGAACCCCTGCTCAGATGTAGCCCATGGCAGCTCAGTATCCAAGTGGATTCCCTAGTAAGGGGAATTGGGACTGTCTCTGACATGAATTCAGTGGCTGGCTCTTTGACCACCCCAACCCCCAAAGGGAGGCAGCCTTACCAGACCACAGAGGAGGATAATGCAGCCAGTCCTTATGAGACCTGATAAGCTAGGGTCAGATGGAAGGGGAGGAGGATCACCCCTATGAGTGAACTTGGAGAGGGGTATGGGAGGAGATGAGAGAGGGATTGGGAGGGAATGAGGGACAGTGCTACAGCTGGGATACAGGTTAATAAAGTCTGATTAATATAAAAATAAAAATTTAATTGAAAATGACTAGTTAATACCTCAAATGCTGAACATTGAAAATATGTGGTAAAACAGAATATTATCCACATATAAAGACAAATGAAATAATGAAATTTGCAAGTAAATACACGAAAAAAGAAGTACTATACTGTACGGAGTGAGGTAAACCAGATCCGTCAAGGCAAATACTATGTGTACTTTCTAACTTGTGTATCTTATCTCAGAATCTTTAGATGTGAGGACATAACTAGACTATATGAAGATAGCAAGAAAGCAAAAAGGGACTGTGGTAGGGTTGGGGAGGGTGGACAGGACCACTTAAAATGGAAATAGTAGAACACAGTTGTTTTTAAGGGGAAAATAGAAAAAATATGTAGAGGGATTTACATGGGCAGGGAATGGGCAACAAATATTTAGAGGAAGATAAGGGATAAATAACTCTAAAGATGTAGAAAGAAGCCCAGGAATTAGATAACTGAGTAACTAACTAACTAACTAACTAACTAACTAACTAACTAACTAACTAACTAACTAACTAACTATATTGCTATAAACTCCTACCCAACATAGCCTATGTAACAGAAAAAAAAAAAAAAAAAAAAAAGAAGCCAGCACCGAACATGGGAATCATCCTTTCCAGCTGTCTATGAAAGGAAGCTGAGAGCACCTCTGCAAATGAAAACAATATAGGCTATTGTTACTGCCCCTGATGATTTCCACTTGGAAAAATGAAAGCCAGAAGAAAACAGGAAACAACCTTGAAACCTGCCACAGAGGGCCTCTGAAAGCTTCTGCAGTATAGACTGTCAAAGCAGATGCTGAGCCTGATGGCCAACTGATGGCAGAGTGAATGGAATTTTATGTAAGAAGTGGGAAATAGTAAGAGCTGGAGGGGACGGGAACTCCACAAGGAGAGCAACAGAACAAGATAATTTGAACACAGGGAACTTCCCAGAAAATCATACTCCAACCAAGGACTATTCCTGGAGATGACCTAGAACCCCTGCACAGATGTAGCCCATGGCAGTTCAGTGTCCAAGTGGGTTACATAGCAATGGGAAGAGGGACTGCCTCTGACATAATCTGATTGGCCTGCTTGTTGATCACTTCCCCCTGAGGGGGGAGCAGCCTTACCAGGCCACAGTAGAGGACAATGCAGCCACTTTTGATGAGAACTGATAGACTAAGATCAGAAAGAAGAGGAGAACCTCCCCTATCAGTGGACTTGGGGAGTGGCATGCATGCAGAAAGGGGAGGGAGGGTGGGATCGGGAGGGGAGGAGGGAGGGGCTTATGGGGGGATACAAAATGAATAAAGTGTAATTAATAAAAAAAAAAGAAAAAAAAATAGTGGGGAATACCCTAGAACTCATTGGTACAGGAGAAAACTTCCTGAACAGAACACCAACAGCACAGGCTCTAAGAGCAACAATCAATAAATGGGACCTCATGAAACTGAAAAGCTTCTGTAAAGCAAAGGACACCGTCATCAAAACAAAGCGACTGCCTACAGATTGGGAAAGAATCTTCACCAACCCTTTATCTGACAGAGGACTCATATCCAGTATATATAAAGAACTAAAGAAGCTGAAATGCAGCAAACCAAGTAATCCACTTAAAAAATGGGGAACAGAGCTAAAGGGAGAATTCTCTGTAGAGGAATATCGAATGGCAGAGAAGCACTTAAAGAAATGCTCAACCTCATTAGCCATTAGGGAAATGCAAATCAAAACAACCCTGAGATTTCACCTTACACCCAATCTGGTGCTTTGTCAGACAACTAGGAATAGCGCTTCCTCAAGATCCAGCCATACCACTCCTAGGCATATACCCAAAAGAGGCTCAAGTACACAAAAAGGACATTTGCTCAACCATGTTTGTAGCAGCATTATTTATAATAGCCAGAAGCTGGAAACAGCCCAGATGCCCCTCAACTGAAGAATGGATGCAGAAACTGTGGTACATCTATACAATGGAGTGTTACTCAGCAATGAAAAATAAGGAAATCATGAAATTTGCAGGTAAATGGTGGGACCTGGAAAGGATCATCGTGAGTGAGTTGTCCCAGAAGCAAAAAGACACACATGGTATATACTCACTCATATAAACATACAATATAGAATAAACCCACTAAAATCTGTACATCTAAACAAACTAAGCAAAAGAGAGGACCCTAACTAAAATGCTCAATCCCCATTCTGAAAGGCAAAGAGGATGGTCATCAGAAGAAAAAGAAAACAGGAAACAACCTTGGAACCTGCCACAGAGGGCCTCTGACAGCTTCTTCAGTGTAGACTGTCAAAGCAGATGCTGAGCCTGATGGCCAACTGATGGGCAGAGTGAATGGAATTTTATGTAAGAAGTGGGAAATAGTAAGAGCTGGAGAGGACAGGAACTCCACAAGGAGAGCAAAAGAACAAGATAATTTGAACACAGGGAACTTCCCAGAGACTCATACTCCAACCAAGGACTATCCGTGGAGATAACGTAGGACCCTGACAATGCAGCCACTTCTAATGAGAACTGATAGACTAAGATCAGAAAGGAGAGGAGGACCTCCGCTATCAGTGGACTTGGGGAGGGGCATGCATGCAGAAAGGGGGGGAGGGTGGGACCGGGAGGGGTGGAGGGAGGGGCTTATGGGGGGATACAAAATGAATAAAGTGTAATTAATAAAAAAAATTAAAAAAAGAAAAACAACAACAACAACAACAAAAAAAAATGTAGGATCCTGTTGCTGAAGATACCACACACTTTAGACACAAGACTTGGAAGAATCAATGTTTATCTATGCTGGATTTCTCATCCCTGAAAACTAGTTCCTATATTATCAGAAAGAGGAATGAAAGCTGCTAAGGGAGAATAACAATTAATC
Organism: Psammomys obesus; assembly: GCF_907164565.1. Taxonomy (NCBI): domain Eukaryota; kingdom Metazoa; phylum Chordata; class Mammalia; order Rodentia; family Muridae; genus Psammomys; species Psammomys obesus. Next base: position 33,341,133 of record NW_026596051.1, on the reverse strand, counting down.
AATCCTATCAATCTGTAATTCCAATGACCTACAACAATGATCAGCAAGGCAAGATATTCCTAAAGGTGTAACAATGATACTTTTATTCTGGGTATAACCAACAGCCATCTAATTGGATTTAAGACTCAGAATGAAGGAAATCATGCTTGGTACTGTAAAGTTAGCAAAAAGCACATAGCTGGTGAAGCCATGGAACTAGAGGAGAACCTTCAGCTGCTTCTTTCCTAAACCAGAATTTAAATACTTACCGCTATAGGAACAGATAAGTGTTATCCTCACCCTTCAACAATGAAGCTTCTTTTGCAGCAGATGAAAACCATTACAGAAAGCTACAACTTGTCCAAATGCAGAAATAGACATCAGCTGAAAATGGAGTACTATACTCATCCTCAGTTAACACATTGACAGCACAGCCCCTACAGTTAAGCCTCAGGAAACATTACAGAAAATTGGAAGGAAAGATTGTGTGAACCAGAGGACCAGGGTATTTACTGTGAAATCTAAAGGCAGGACTCTGGCTAAAATGCTCAATCCCCATTGCAAAGGCCAAAAAGGATGGACATCAGAAGAAGAAAACAGGAAAGAAGTTAGGAGCCTCCCATAGAGGGACTTTGAAAGGCTCTGCCCTGCAGACTATCAAAGCAGATGTTGAAACTTACAGCCAGACTTTGGGCAGAATGCAGGGAATCTTATGAAAGAAGTGGGAAATAGTAAGATCTGGAGAGGACAGGAACTCCACAAGGAGAGCAACAGAACCAAAAAATTTAAACACAGGGGTCTTTCCTGAGACTCATACTCCAACCAAGTACCATGTATGGAGATAACCTAGAACCCCTGCACAGATGTAGCCCATGGCAGTTCAGTGTCCAAGTGGGTTCCATAGTAATGGGAATAGGGAAGCAGCATTACCAGGCCACAGAAGAAGACACTGCAGCCACTCCTGATGAGACCTAAAAGACTAGGATGAGAAGGAAGAAAAAGAAACCCTCCCCAACCAGAGGACTTGGGGAGGGGCATGCATGGAGAAGGGGAAGGAAGGGAGGGATTGGGAGGGGAGGAGGGAGTAAGGGAACTAGAAGGGGATACAAAGTAAATAAAGTGTAATTAAAAATAAAATTAAGTTAAAATTAAATATATATATAAAAGGAATAGGAAAAGATTGTAGAGGAGTGGGGGAAGGCTGAGGAGAGAGAATGAGGAATGGCAGATATGGGGATGGGTGGAAAAGGAGGGTGGCTCTGGAAGATGTTGGGGGAATGGGAAAAATCTGGGGTAGGAATTTGTTCAAGATACGTTACATTCACTTTTCAAAGAATTAATAATAGAAATTAACTCAGTTTTATTCACTACCAAAAAGTGCTTTAGTAGACCTGGCCTTTCCACTGGCTAAACTATGCCTTTTTCATCCATTCCATCTTTCCACTAGCTATTCATCTTCTCAAATTCCATTCACCAGAAGCTAATCAATTCAGCCTTTGAAATTCTCTACTGAATTGCCAAATACTCTGCCTGCAGTGCTTTCTTAGAACTTTGCATCTCTTTGGTAGAAGTTATAAAACTTTAAAATGTGTATATATCTGTTTATCTCACCGTATTGCTTAAAAGAAGACATTACTGAGGTATACTTGGCTTGTCCTAAAGGGATATTCTAGCAATGTTCTTCTAAGATTCTGAGATCGTCTATTGTCCCATTGAAAGCAAGTTCCAGAGTGCCCTTCAATGGCATCTTTAACCTTTTCTACCATAAAAACTAATATGTATGCATTTCAAGTAAAAAATATCTCTAGAGAATCTCTCTAATGTTTTCATGCTTTCTTTTTAAAGAAGTGAAGGATATCAAAAAGGAGGATGAACAAGAAAGCTGTAGGTCCTGTGATGTTAATTATTTTAAAGGGGAATAGATTATCATATTTTAAGACTAAAATAATAATGTTCCTTCATGTTACTCTTCTTATTTTCTGCATATATTACTAGGGAACCTGTGTCCACAATGCTTAGAGCCCTGCTCTTGGTCTTTTGGTCTTTATAAGAAAGCTGACTTCAAGAAGTACTTGATTGGCATTTGACAATTCTCAAAGGATATACTCTCAAAGTCCAACATTTTTGCATGACTTACCTTATATTCAATTTCCTTCAGACACCACTTTCATGTAGGTATGGATCTGTACTTTCGTGGGTACAGTTTTCATATTTCAAGTACATAGGATCACAAGCTCAAAGCATTAATTAGCAACTAGCATACAGTGGTGAATGCACTTGTCAAAGTGATAGAAATGGCTTCTTAGAGTCTTTGTCCTTTTACAAGACAAATCTTCATTAACGGTGAGCTCAATAGCAGACTTTTCCAGGCTGTTTTAGTCATTTACTTGGTAGAAGAGTTGGCCACAGAAAACAATTCCCTGTCATCAGGTTTTCCAGATGTTTGCACAGTGGGTTCAGTGTTTTTAAGCTATCTAAGTGACAGTCCCAAATGACAAATGTTCATTTTCAAAATTAGAGCTGATTACGAATTACCTGCCAAATACAGTGTGCCAGGGGAGACTGAAGGAATTAGTTTTGTCCAATGAGAATGAATGATTAAGAAAAAAATATAAATGAGTAAAGCTATTCCACATGCAGGAGGAACAAAGAAGGAATTTTAAACAACAGTAATTTACTAAAAGCTGTTTTATTAATGCATATGACTTACATTCCAAAGACTAGCACCTCCCTTTTTCACATGCCTCAGGTTTCTACATTTTACCGAAAAGAATAATGACTAATAACGAGTAGGATAATCTCTAATCTGAACACATTTTTCCCCTTAATCATTATCCACAGGGGCTAAGGTTTAATATAGTGGATGAAAACGGCATGATGGAGACATCAGGAAAGTGGTAGTTTCCTCTGCATTGCATTGTAGCTGCAACTGTTTTTCACCTATTTGTTATTCCCATATTTGTTATGGACATAACAAATATGAAGCTGTTTCCTCACCAATAAGGTAAAAATAATAAAGTTGTGTTGAAGATTTACTACTTAAAAATAAGGATACAAACATACTTTATTAACTCCAAAGTACCATTAGTGCATATTGATAACACAATAATATTGCCTTGCACTAATTTTACCACACAGTAACTATTTTCTTACAGTGTATTTGCTACTAAATGCACCCCATATATTAACAACTACATTTTAAGTAATTGGTACTTACTATATGTTAGTAACACTGTCTTACCTTCTGCAAACCCTGAATTTTTAAAGGTGGGTGATAAGCTCTCCACTCTATAGAGAAGAACAGTGGGTGCTTTGGAAGAGGTAAATAACTAAGTTGTGTCATTGTTAGCTTTGTTTGGATAGAACTGAAACCAAAGTGAGTGATTCTAGAAAGATGCCCTCAATCTCTGAGCTATATAACAGTCAGCATAATGTTCATGTCATTGTGGTGCACTGATGTAAAACTGTCATCAGAGGCAGATAAATGGAGGCATACAAAGCAAGCAGCCTGATGATGCTTTAGAAAACACATCTTTTTAAATGGAAAGAACCTCATACAGTGGTCATTTTGTATTCAAGGCATGAAGGCAGTGGATATTCACATCGGAGAATTGCACCTTTCAGAAGTCCTTATGAGACTGACATACAACTTCTTTCAAATAACCATAGCACTGGATATTATGTTAATCATGATCCAACCACATGATAACTTGACAGTTTATATTTACAACTTCCAACTAGCAATAATTTTAGAATTACAACATCCCAGAACCAAGAATAAAAAATGAATAGTAATATTAGAAGAAATGAATACTGTAAATTCTCTTGATGCTACGCTGGTAAACTTTGGACACTTGAGAGAAAAATCTGAAATCACTCAGACCACAGAGTCAAGATTTGCTTCCTAGGGAAAAACAGAACCATCTAGATTTTCCATCTTTAAAATTATAATCATCAGCAGGAAGTAAAGCAATATCCATGGCCTCTTATAGAAATATAAAGGCTTTTTTTTTATAGAATTCACAGCAGCAAATGTTATCTTGATGCTTGAGAAAACCATTTTCATTATCAGTTGCTTTTCCCCCAATTGATTATGACTTTTTCTTTAAAAAATGCATTTAGGCAAAATTTCTCTATGCTTGATTTAGCCCAAGGGAGATTTTTCTAAGAGTGAGAAGGGGGAAACTACAATGAACTGACTTCTTCTGCTGCCTTTCAGCTATGCACCCACAGCCAAATAACTCACACTTTGTTGAAACAATTTTTCAGTTCCTATTGCTTAAAAAACATAACAGTAAAAACACAGTTGTATGACAACACTGCTATAATTATGCAAGGTAATGAATGATCACAAGCCTAAGCTTGATAGTGTGTTTGTGTGTGTGTGTGTGTGTATGTGTGTGTGTGTGTGTGTGTGTGTGTGTGTGTGTGTGTGTGTAAGAGAGAGGAATGGAGGGAAAAAAGGGAGGGGAGGGAGGGAGGGAGGGAGGGAGAGTGAGGAAAAGACAGACAGACAGACACACAAAATTGTGAGGATTTGAGTTGTAGAACAGAGAATACTCTGAAAGTCAGATCCTTTTTTTTTTATTTTTCACAGAATGGCATTAGGCTCAAGCCTCCTCAGAGAGCTGAAGACCCATTGATTCACATGAGAATCTAAGTGAGCAGAGAAAGCCACTGAAATTAGGATTCATATTAGTTAAGACTGACCACCCAGTTGTACCACTTTAGGTGAAATACAAATGTGCTTTTGTGTCAGTAATAACCAAAGGTTTGTCTTGCAATGAGAAGAGGTTAAGAATAGGAAGTATTTTAAGTGAATGAAAGCTCTTTAAGATTCTTCATTAAAATATTACATAGATGAGACAGCTGAGGTTATACCCATTAGGCAGAACAGAGATCTGCACCATGATGGAAAAGACAGGGCATTGTTTGAGCAAAGCATGGGGTTTAAAATTCTAGGACAAAACAGGCCTTCTGTTTCAGAGAAATGAAAAGACAAATAAGTTTAGAACTACATTTCGATTTTACAGATGTAAGGAACCCCTGAATTTAAATTTCAATATATAAATCCCAATTTTGCCAAGTAAAATTAATAATGGATTTTTCAAAAGCCAAACCCTCTTCAACCTCTGCTGTAATTCTCTTAAGAAAGCATTAAATGAAAGCATTTCACTTTAGTTGAAAATCAATGGCACTTCAGTGAAGCATGAGTCTCCCAAGCATTATGGAGTCAAGAATTATACAGTTCCACTGGCAAGACGTGGGAGCCCTGGGTTTGGTGGTAATAAGTTTGTACAACAAAGAAATCTTAGAAAAAAATCATGTGCAATAAAGAATTTATAATCTACAATGAACATGCTCAAATTCTCTTTGAAATGTCAATAAAAATGTATCTAACTGTAGCAATGATGGAGTAATAATAGGAATGGAAACTGTGACAAGTAGAAATAATATTTGTTTACTGCTTACTTCAGAATACACATGTTATATATACTTTATATTCATCATCTCATTGGATATTTTTAAAGAATGCTGTCATTCGGTGTTATTTTCTATGTTTTTTGAGAGGAATCAAAAAAGAATGCATGAAGAAATATTTGAGAGAGATTATAAAATATTTCATTGCATGTTAGCTTCCCAAAACTTGGAAAAGTTTATCAAAAGTTTTTTTAAACTTTTATGAACTTGGGCCATTCTTTTGGTCTGCACACACTGATAAACTTCGATTCTTCCACTGCTGAGGCTCTGAAGATGAACAGGAATTGGTTCCTGCCCTCCAGAAATATATATGAATATGAGTGAAACACACTGAGAATCTACATTTGATTTCTGGCAGTTTTTGGTAAACTCTGTAACACAGTAGAGTTTAAAGCTGTGAGTAATCAAAAAAACAAAAACAATTCTTTGAGTTTGAAGATAGAAAAAGGAAGGATAGGGGATGTCTCCTTTGAAAAAGAAGAAATTCAACTGGATTTCAAAAGTAGGTAGACTGTTATAAAAAGAAATGTAAGGCCCAAAAGAAATTCTGATGTGTACTGACCTTGAACATAGCTATAAATCTAAAATTCTGATGTTCTGTAATTTTTAAAATGAATAAAGCTTTAATTAGGAAGGATTAGATCTTAGAAAACCCTCGTTGCCACTCTGAGTTTAAACTCTGATTGATGTTCAGTGTCAATATAGTAACAGAGTTTTCTTTGGAATAGTAGTCTAACAACATATTAAACACATTTATCCAAATTTGAACCCCATTTATGAATAATTACATTCTCACCTCGTGCCACAACTTATACTAGGTCTTAGGGATAATTGAATATGGTTGACTCTGTTTTCTTAGCATTTATAATCAAGAAAAGTCATTCTTTAGCAGAATGAAAGTTTCTTCCTGCATCAGATGGAAATCACTGCAGCGACAACTAGCCATTGGGAGCCCGTGTGCAACTGAAAATCTTCAACAGAACCCCTAAACATAAGGCTCATGGGACATCACAGAAGAAGGGTGAAAAGATGTAATAGCCAGGGGATTAGGACATCATAACACCATAGTGTTTTTTATATACCACAGGGAATTGCACCCATTAAATCTTTAGTTTGTGGCAGCCTAAACAAAAGGTATACAATAGCTGAGAACCGATAACAACAGTTGACATTCTTATGTGGATGGGGAAAACCTTGCAAAGCCCACTCCTGTATGAAGAGCTACAGACAGTCAATGGCTGCCAAGAGAGGGAGAATATACACATGTATATATTATATAATTATTTGTATAAAATATAAATAAAATATTAATCATATATAAAACAGTTGTTGACTTAGATTTTTCAAAAACCTACCTTATTAAGGATTCTTAAATGTTTTTACCTCCCTTTCAACCTAATGACCAGAGGTATGAAAAAAAGGTTATTAGGAAAAGGGGATCATGGACATTTTTAAATGCAGTTCCTTGGGGGCAATTCTACTCCTCATTGCTCAGATACCAGCAGTCCAATCAAGTAGCAATCACCAAACAGCAACAGGAATCGACAGCAGCAGCATGATTCAGCAGAAAACTGCAAGATTGTGCTGAATCATCACTAGACAGTGACAGCAGCAAGAGTCAGCCAGAGTGCCAGGAGAAGTTCTATGGAGCGTTCCTTTCTGAGAATGAAGTGTAGAATAGGAAGACCAGTGAAGCGATGTGAACCTTACAAAGCCCTGTGATGCAAAATCGTTGTTTCTGTCTGTGGGCCTCTATTTATATTCTCAAAGTCCACACAAGGATGTTTTTTTTTTTTTTTCAGCTGACAAAACACATGCCCCTTGTACAAGACAACTTCCAGCAAAACATCATGCACCCTCTGCTGTGTCTGTTTTCAGGTGACCAAGATCACATGCCCTCTCACAGGTTTGTTTTCAACTGGGGGTGAACTAAAATATTTCCACATTCCACATTCCACATTTGGGACAAAAACAAACACATAAAAAATACATAAAGAAACCAAAGCTTTCACTATATATAGTGATAATTATTTGCATATAAAATAGACTTTTTAATTTTAATTTAATTTTATTTTTAATTACACTTTATTTACTTTGTATGCCCCTTCTAGTTCCCTTCCTCCTCCTCTCCTAATCCCTCCCTTCCTCCCCCTTCTCCACACATGCCCCTCCCCAAGTCCACTGGTAGGGGAAGGTTTCTTTTTCTTCCTTCTCATCCTAGTCTTTAAGGTCTCATCAGGAGTGGCTGCATTGTCTTTCTCTGTGGCCTGGTAAGGCAGCTCCCCATCAGGGAAAGGTGATCAAAGAGCAGTCCAATCAGTTCATGTCAGAAGCAGTCCCTGTTCCCATTACTATTGAACGCACTTGGACACTGAACTGCCATGGGCTACATCTGTGCAGGGGTTCTAGGTTATCTCCACGCATGGTACTTGGTTGGAGTATGAGTCTCAGGAAAGACACCTATGCTCAGATTTTTTGGTTCTGTTGCTCTCCTTGTGGACCTCCTGTCCTCTCCAGATCTTACTATTTCCCACTTCTTTTATAAGATTCCCTGCATTCTACCCAAAGTTTGGCTGTAAGTCTCAACATCTGCTTTGGTAGTCTGCAGAGCAGAGCCTTTCAGAGGTCCTCTGTGAGAAGCTCCTAACTTCTTTCCTGTCTTCTTCTTCTTTTGATATCTATTCTCTTTGCCTTTCACAATGGGGGTTGAGCATTTTAGCCAGTCTTCCCTCTAGATTAGTTTTTTTAGGTGTACAGATGGTAATAGGTTTATCCTATATTATATGTTATATGAGTGAGTATATACCATGTGTGTCTTTCTGCTTCTGGGACAGCTCATTCAGGATGATCCTTTCCAGGTTCTACCATTTACCTGCAAATTTCATTATTTCCTTGTTTTTCATTGCTGAGTAATATTCCATTGTGTAGATGTACTATAATTTCTGTATCCATTCTTCAGTTGAGGGGTATCATGTAAATATTTTAAAATATATACATATATGTAACAATAATAATTAAAAAAGAGGTCGGAGACTCCAAGATGATGGCAACCAGTGTGCACCTGTTCTGAAGGGCAGAGGATCAGAAACTCCAAAAGCAGATGGGCAGCTGAAGCCAGAGCATCGACTTTGAGGTTTCCAGGGATAAAGGAGACAACATGTGAGCTGGGACAGATTGGATCCAGACCCGCCATGGATGTCTCTGGGGTCTGAGAGTGGAAAACTATTGACCCCTGCACTTTAGGCTGCATCTCCCTTGCTTCAATGACGAAGCTGCAGTAGCAAGGAGTGCATAACCTAAGGTACTGGGACTTCTAACACTAACTGCCAAACAGGAAACCCAAATCGGAGAGTAGAAACCATCGGCCCTCTCTGCTTCCCACACATGCCTGGGAGTGAGTTTCCGGGCCCTTTGCACTTTACACACACATCTGCAAGAGACTGTGTACAGAGGCCCAGATTCGGGTTCCTCTACACTAGCTGCCCAATAATTGGATACCTCCCACCACACCCCGGCTTTTGACAACATAGGGATCCCTGGGACAGCTTTCTCAACACTGAAACCCCTGTTCAGTGGGTCTCCCACTGGAGTCTAGCCAAACAATTCCTGGAAACAATTCCTGGAACCAAGATGGTACAGCCCAGACATACCCAAGCACTTGGAACACAATAGCACAACAGGCCTGTGGGTCACTGAGTCATTCGGAACACCTGCACCATATCCTGCACTTATGCTCCTCCCTCACCCTCCATCCTTCTAGGCAGTCACACTTCCACAGACACCCCAGTCCTTGCATAATTGCACCTGCGCCCTTTGTCTGTTAGCAGCATCTGAAACACCAACACCCACTCTCAAACGAGTGGACCTCTCTCATCTTCCTGAAGAATACTCCAAGCTCCAGAGACAGATGGATCAAGTCTGTAGTACAGGCTCCAGAAATAAAGAGAAAAAGCTCTGGACCATCAAAAAGGTTAGAGGCTGGCAAAATAATAGATGGCTCAGAAGATAAGAGAGACCTCTTCTTGAGGTCTTGAGTTCAATTCACAGCAACCACATGGTGGCTCATAACCATCTATAATGAGATATGATACAATTGTCTGGCATGCAGGCATACATTCAGCATTCAGACAGAAAAAAAAGAAATAAAAAAGAAAGAATACATCCAACAAAAATCAGGATAGTATGGCTTTACCAGCAACCTCCAAAATAAATAGATATTTTAATTCATTGGAAGCACAGAAAAATAAGTTTGAATCTATGCTTATCCAGGTACAAGAAGCACATAAAGAGGACTAAACAAATATTTCAAAGAAATACAGGATAATATAGCCACACAGATAGAGGAACATAAAGAGGAAATGAACAATAAAAATAGATGCCATCACGGAACAACAGGAATCCACATTCAAACAGATGAAGGAAATGGTGCAAGACATGAAAACAGAACTAGAATCAATAAAGAAAACACAAACAGAGAAAACCCTGGAGCTGGAGAACTTAGAGAAGAGATCAGGAACCACAAAGGTAAGCATCACCAACAGAATATAAGAGATGGAAGAGAGAATCTCAGGTGCTGAAGATACAATAGTAGAAACTGATACATCTTTCAAAGAAAAAGTAAAATCGGAAAAGTTCCAAACACCAAACATCTAAGAAATTAAGGACACAATGAAAAGATGAAATATAAGAATAATAGGAATAGATGAAAAAGAAGATTCCAGGCTCCAAGGTCCAGAAAATATTTTCTTTTCTTTTTTTTTCAGAAAATATTTTCAAGAAAATCATAGAAGAAAAATTTCCCAACTTAGAGAAAGAGATATCCATAGACATGCAAGAGGCTTACAGAACAACAAATAGACTAGACCATAAAAGAAACTCCTCACGACATATAATAGTCAAAACATTAAATCTACAGATCAAAGAAAAAATATTAAAAAGAGCAAGGGTAAAAGGCCAAGTAACATATAAATGTAGACCTATCAGAATCACACCAGACTTATCCTGCATGTAGACCTGCACTCTAGGAGAGGACACCAGATCTCATTACAGATGGTTGTAAGCCATCATGTGGTTGCTGGGAACTGAACTCAGGACCTTTGGAAGAGAAGCCAATGCTCTTAACCGATGAGCCATCTCTCCAGTCCCACACCAGGCTTTTCAACCAGAAGTGCCTGGACAGATGTCATGCAGACTCTAAGAGAACACTGATGTCAAATCAGACTATTATACCCAGAAAAATTTCAATCAACATAGATGGAGAAAACAAAATATTCCATGACAAAACTAAATTTAAACAATATCTACACAGCAACACACCCCTACATGAGATACTAGAATGAAGACTCCAATCTAACAAAGTCAACTACACCAAGGAAAACATAGGCCATAGATAACTTTACAACAAAAAATCAAAAGAAAACAAGCACACTAACATACTATCAACGCCAACTCCAAAATAAAAGGAACTAATATTCATTGGTCACTATTATCTATCAACATCAATGGACTCAACTCTCCAATAAAAGATACACAGGATCCAACATTCTGCCGCATCCAAGAAACACACCACAGCAACAAAGCCAGACACAGGCAAAAGGTTTTTCAGGCAAATGGACCCAGAAAACAAGCAGGAGTTGCTATCCTCATATCTAATATCTATTATCTAATATATCTAATAAAATAGATTTTCAAACAAATTTTAATAAAAAAAGATGAAAAAGGACATTTCATTCTCATCAAAGGAAAGATTCACCAGGATGACATCACAATCCTGAACATTTATGCTCCAAACACAAGAGGGCCTGAATTTGTAAATTAAACATTATTTTTGTATCTTTTTATTTTTTATATTAATTGCAGTTTATTCACTTTGTATCCCAGCTGTAGTCGCTTCCCTCATTCCCTCCCAACCCCACCCTCCCTCTCTTATCTCCTCCCAAGCACCTCTCTAAGTCCACTGATAGAGGAGTTCTTTCTCCCCTTATTAAAGCTCAAATCACACTTCGATCCCAATACCTTAATAGTGGGAGACTTCAACACTTCAGTCACACCAAAGGACAGATCATCTAGACAGAAGCTTCACAGGGAAATAATGACACATATAGGGGTCCTAAATCAAATGGACCTAATAGACGTCTACAGAACCTTTAACCCGAATTCAAAAAAGTATTCTTTCTTCTCCAAACCCCATATAACCTTCATCAAAATTGACCATATAGTTGGATGCAAAGCAAGCCTTGATAGATACAAGAAGATTAAAATAATTCCTTGAATCCTGTCAGATGACCATAAACTAAAACTAGACCTCAACAACAACAGAAACAACAAAAAACTTACACATACATGGAAACTAAACAACCCTTGACTCAATGCCAAATGGCTCAGGGAGAAATAAAAAAAGAAAGAAAAGAAAGGAAGGAAAGAAGGAAGGAAGGAAGGAAGGAAGGAAGGAAGGAAGGAAGGAAGGAAGGAAGGAAGGAAGGAAGGAAAGAGGGAAGGAAGGAAGGAAGGAAGGAAGGAAGGAAGGAAGGAAAAGGAAGGAAGGAAGGAAAGAGGGAAGGAAGGAAGGAAGAAAGAGAGAGAAAGAAAGAAGGAAAGAAATTAGAGACTTTCTAAAATTCAATGAAAATGAAGCCACAACTTACCCAAACTATAGGACACAATGAAAGCGTGTTAAGAGGAAATTTTATAGTACTAACTGTCTTCAGAAAGAAGTTTGAGACATCTCATACAAGCAACTTAATGACACTCTGAATGCCCTAGGAAAAAGAAGCAGAAACACCCAAGATGAGTAGACAATTGGCAATAATCAAACTCAGTGATTAAATAAATAAATTAGAAACAAATAAAACAATTCAAAGACTCAATGAAACCAAGAGCTGGTTCTTTGAGAAAATCAACAAGATAGACAAACCCTTAGCCAAGCTAACTAAAAGGTAGAGAGAAACTATCCAAACCAGCAAAGTCAGAAATGAACATGGACATAATGACAGACACAGAGGACCTACAAAGAATCATTAGGTATTACTTCCAAAGTCTATACGCTACAAAATCTGAAAATCTAAATGAAATGGACAGTTTTCTTGATTTATTTCATTTACCAAATCTAAACCAAGTTCAGTTAAATAGATTAAACAGTCCTATATCCCCAAGGAAATAGAAGTAGTCATCGAAAGTCTCCCTGCCAAACAAAACAAAACATAACGAAAAAACAAAACAAAAGGCCATGGTCTGATAGTTTCAGTGCAGAATTCTTCCAGACCTTTAAAGAAGGGCTAACTCCAATACTCTTCAAACTATTCCACAAAATGAAAACAGAAGGAACATTACCAAACTCATTCTATGAGGCCAAAGTAACCTTGATGCCTAAACCATACAAACATCCAACAAAAAAAGAGAACTTCAGACCTATCTCTCTTATGAACATTGATACAAAAATGCTCAATGAAATACTTGCAAATTGATCCAAGAACACATAAAAGATATCATCTACCATGATCAAGTAGGCTTCATCCCAGGCATGCAAGGATGGTTCAACATACAGAAACCCATTAATGTCATCCATCACATAAACAAACAGAAGGGAAAAAAATAACATGATTATCTCCTTAGATGTTGAAAAAGTATTTGACAAAATCTAACACCATTCTTGTTTAAAGTTTTGGAGAGATCAGGGATACAAGGTACATACATAAACATAGTAAAGACAATATACAGCAAGCCTATGACCAACATCAAACTAAACAGAGAGAAACATAAATCAATTCCACTAAAATCTGGGCAAGACAAGGCTTCCCACTCTCTCCATATCTCTTTAATATAGTACTTGAAGTCTTAGCTAGAGCAATAAGACAACTAAAATAGAACCAGGGAATACAAATTGAAAAGAAAGAAGTCAAAGTATCACTATTTGCAGATGATATGATAGTATACATGAGTGATCCCAAAAATTCTACCAGAGAATTCTTTCAGCTGATAAACTCCTTCAGCAAAGTGGCTGGATACAAAATTAACTCAAAAAAATGTACAATAGTGTCTTCCTGGTGTCTGGTTGAAAGGCTAAAACCCTACATAAACTTCCACTTGCAGGTTTGTTGCCGAGTGCTGCCACTGTGGGTAATTAAGATGTGAGCTTAATACTGCCCAAGCCTTCACCAGAGTGCACCGGTGTGTTGACCTCTGTTCTTTGTATCGTGCACATATCCAAAAGGACTAAGAGTGAACAATTTGAAGATGTTGCTGTGTTGTCCTTGGAGTGCTCGTGGCATGGGTCTCAGTTGTGATTTTTCCTGTTCCTTTTCCCGTCCCTTTCTCTTTCTGGAACTAACTGTGTGCCTCTGACTGTTCCTTCTGATCATGTGGGAATGCTAACCTCTTCTCACAGACATACTTGTTTCTCGTTGTATTCCTAGAGTTTACATTCCTAAGAATAAATTTCGGATATTTTTATGTGTTCTTTATGTGTTTGAGGTATGAAATAAACTGGAGGTGAGTTTTTGGAAGTTTTGTACATTTGTGTAAACATTCTTCATATGCAGTACTTTATACATCAAGTGGCAAGTGTTCCTCTTGTTTTGTTGAAATAAAAACTAAAAAAAAGAAAAAAAGAAAAAAAAATCAGTAGCCATTCTGTAAATGAAAGACAAAAGGGCTGAAAAAGAAATTAGGGAAACAACACCTTCACAATAGCCACAAAAGACATAAAGTATTTTGATATAACTCTAACAAAGCAAGTGAAAGACCTGTATGAAAAAACCTTCAAGTCTCTGAAGAAATAAATTGAAGAAGATATCAGAATATGGAAGGATCTCCCATGCTCATGGATCTGTAGAATTAAACGTAGTGAAAATGGCTATCTTACCAAAAGCAATATACAGACTCAATTCAATTCCCATCAAAATTCCAACACAATTATTTATAGCACTTGAAAGAACAATTCTCAGTTTCATATGGAAAAGCAAAAAACATAGAATTGCTAAAACAATCCTGTACAATAAAGGATCTTTTGGAATTATCTCCATCCCTGATCTCAAGCAGTACCCCAAAGAAACAGTAATAAAAACTGCATGGTATTGGCATACCATGCCAGAACGGTAGATAATGGAATCAAATAGATGACCCAGAAATAAACCCACACACTTATAGACACTTGATTTTTGACAAGAAGCGAAAAACATACAATGCAAAAAAAAAAAAAAAAAAAAAAAAAAAAAAAAAAAAAAAAAAAAAAAAGACAGCATCTTCAACAAATGGTGCTGTTCTAACTGGATGTCTACATGTAGAAAAATGCATATTCATCATCCTACATAAAACTAAAGTTGAAGTGGATCAAAGACCTTAACATAAAACCAGACACACTAAACTGTTAGAAGAAAAAGTGGGAAAGAGCTTTGCCCTCATTCGCATAGGAGACAACTTCCTGAACAGAGTACCAACAGCACAGGACTAAGATCAACAATCAAGAAATGGGACCTCCTGAAACTGAAAGGCTTCTGTAAAGCAAAGGACACTATTGTCAGAACAAAACAACAGTTTACATATTGGGAAAGGGTCTCCACCAGCAATATATCTGACAGAGGTCTAATATCCAGAATATGTAAAAAACTGAAGGAGTTAAACACCAACAAACCAAGTAAACCGATTAAATATGGGGTACACAGCTAAACAGAGAATTTGCAATAAAGGAATATATAATGGCAGAGAAACACTTAAAAGAAGTGCTCAAAATCCTTAGTTATCAGGGAAATGCAAATCAAAACAACCCTGAGATTTCACCTTACATTCATCAAAATGGCTAAGATCAAAAACTCAAGTGACAAGACATACTGGAGAATGTGGAGAAAGGGGAACTGTCCTCCATTGCTGGTGAGAATGTAAACTTGTACAACCACTTTGGTAATCAATCTCATATTTTTTCAGAAAATTACAAATTGTACTACCTCAAGATCCAGCAATACCTCTCCTAGACATATATCAGAAATATATTCATGTATACAACAGGACATTTGCTCAACCACGTTTGTAGCAGCTCTATTCGTAATAGCCACAATCTGGAAACAACCTAGATGTCCCTCAAATGAAGAAAGGATACAGAAATTGTGGTACATTTACATAATAAAATACTATTCAGCAATTAAAATCAAGGAAATCATGTAATTGGCAGGCAAATGTTGGAAATTAGAAAAGAGCTAACCTAGAAACAGAAAGACACCTATTGTATATAAGCACTCATAAGTGGTTATTAGACATGTAATACAGGATAAACATAATAAATTCTATAGTCCTAAAGAAGCTAAGCAACAAGAAAGAACCTAGGGAAGATGCTCAATCCTTATTTCAAGATAGGTATTGGAAGCAGGAGAAGACAGGGAACAGGACAGGAGCCTACTACAAAAGGCCTCTGAAAGACTCTATTGATTGAGGTATCAAAACAGACATTTAAACCCATAGGCAAACTTTGGGCAGAGAGCATGGAATGGCATGAAAGAAGGGGGAGATAAAAAGACCTGGAGGGGACAGGAGCTCCAAAAGGAAAGCAATGGAGCCAAAACAAAACAAAACAAACAAACAAAAAATAAACTGGGCTGTGCAGAGACTGATACCTTAACCAAGGACTATGTATGGAAAGGACCATCCCCTGTTCAGATGTAGCCCATAGAGTTAGTCTCCAATTGAGTTCCCTAGCAAGGGGAGCATGGGCTGTCTCTGGAATGACATACATACACACATACCAGAAACTAAACATATGACCCCCCTTCTACCCCACAAACATAACTCAGCTTGCATCTACTGAGAGGAACTCTATGGACCTTAGTTAAAGTCATAAATTTGAAGAGAAATTGGGGGGACATGAAAAACCACACTAAACAAACCAAAAGAGGCAGGGTAGCGAGGAAATGATGTAAATAGAGTATGCATCTATGAAATCTTCAAAAAATATAATGAAATAAATGTAAAAAGAGAAAAAAAAGACTGGTAAAATTGTAGAGGAGCTTATCCATAGTGACACATTTATATCACTGCCCTTCTCCTCAAGGCTCAGGGGACATCACAGAAGAGGGCAGGTTAATAAAGACTTACTAGCTGGAGGGGATGGGAACTCCACAAGGAGAGCAACAGAACAAGATAATTTGAACACAGGGAACTTCCCAGAGACTCATACTCCAACCAAGTACCATGCATGGAGATAATCTAGAATCCCTGCACAGATGTAGCCCATGACAGTTCAGTGTCCAAGTGGGTTACCTAGTAATGGGAAGAGGGACTGTCTCTGACATAATCTGATTGGCCTGCTCTTTGATCACCTCCCCCTGAGGGGGGAGCAGCCTTACCAGGCCACAGTAGAGGACAATGCAGCCACATTTGATGAGAACTGATAGACTATGATCAGAAAGGAGAGGAGAACCTCCCCTATCAGTGGACTTGGGGAGTGGCATGCATGCAGAAAGGGGAGGGAGGGCGGGATCGGGAGGGGAGAAGGGGGGGCTTATGGGGGGATATAAAATGAATAAAGTGTAATTAATAAAAAATTTTAAAAAAGTGAAAAAAATAAAGACTTACTGGGAAAACATTCTGAGGCTATGTAATGCGGTGTTATCTACACATGCACTAATCTTAGTTATATACCCAAGCTAAATAGTTCCTTCATTCCGAATCTTTGCTCAATATCCACCAGCTATTAGG
Source organism: Psammomys obesus (assembly GCF_907164565.1). Lineage (NCBI taxonomy): Eukaryota > Metazoa > Chordata > Mammalia > Rodentia > Muridae > Psammomys > Psammomys obesus. The sequence continues at coordinate 33,323,991 of NW_026596051.1, read as the reverse complement.
AGAAGAAATGAAGCATTACATACAAAGGAAAAAATAAAACTATTGAATTTAGATGGCTCTCTACATAGTACTGAAGATCACATTTTTTAAAGATTTTTATTTAAGATTGTTAATTAATTTCTCAAACTCTTTTTGATTTAGATAAGCCTGAAATGAACACACTGATAGTTTGTCACTTTCAGTATTCATTCATTCACTAAAGTATTCAGTATTTGTCAGCACCATAGACCCTGCCACATTACATTCTGGTTGTCTAATCCTTTAATAGTAATGAACTTTTGCTTCTAACAAACATTTTCCTTCATATTTCCATATACCTTCTTAAGTACTTTTATACCTTTGTTCTATTAGCTATGTTTTCACACTGTCCTCAATTACACTCTATTAGTCTGAGGGAGAAGCTGTGTTCTACTTAACCAGTGACTCAGGTACAATGGGACTTTTGTTGATGTTTTTGAATGGATGGATCACAATAGATGAACCTTTCTGTTCTCAAGAATCATATGATCCAAAAGTGTAACTCAAACAAACATAGATGGAATATTTTTCAGTATCCAGAATTTAATGTGTTTCTTTTTAATTTGTGTTTAGGATGGTAGTACCACAAATTTATTATGACCCCAAAGATTTTCCCAAATGAGATTCATATAATAAGAAGAGTTTGAAATGCATTTTAAGTTCCATATTAACAGAAGTTTGACTTTTAAGTCTTCAAACATACTGATTGATGACTTTCTCTTGAAGTCCAGATAAAAGAGAGACCTGGGGCCCTATATCATCATATTAACGTGAGGCATCATTTGCCCTTAGGTTACATTGAATCAAGGTTAAAAAGATGTGAGCAGGAATTATAGAGAATTCCTGCAATCAACACTGATCCAGGAGCAAATAAAGAGTATGAATTTATCTCTGCAAATAAATTATAAATTTACCTTTGCAAATAAAATAATTATGCTTCATAGTTCATCTTTCAGTGATCTCACTTGATGGTCCTTTCTCTGATGTAATATTAAATTCTCTTATTCTTATCCTCCTCTTTCTAGATAATAGAAAAAAAAATGTGTCTTTTTGATTGCCCCATGCAATCAGTAAAAAAAGATTCAAAACTTTGCTCGATATCTTATTTAAAAAAATGTGAAAAACCTTGAATTACTTTTCTTTATATTATTGGAGAAACCTGTCATCAAATTAAAACAGCTAAATTATACCAAAGTTGTTTTTTCCCCATTAAAATCAAGATGCCATTCTATTTAACACTATAGAAGTTAGTGATTACCAGATGTAAGATGAGAGATATCTAGTTATAGCAGCTTAGGCAATAATCAAATGATGAGTGCTTAGCTTTATAATCAATATCCAGTGATTTAAATCAAATAACGTCCTTATTTCATGGAGCTTATTCTTATCTTCTAAATAATAGAGTTAGAATTGACATGTAATTTCTTAGCGTTGACCATTAGAGATTTTTGAAGGTATCAGAATTTTCCCACTTATGCTGTGTTTTGAGTTGTTTTAGAGGCTGAGCAATGCTTATAGCCAATACTCATGCAGCATTACTACACAGAACTACTTAAGAATGCTTATGACAGTTTACCCAAGTACTGTTTGTGCCTCTTGTATCAGTAATTCAGAATTTTGATATCAAGATTTCTTTAGTCTCCTATTCTGCCAAGAAATCATTTGTTCTTCCTAAACCTCCAGTATTTACTTTGGATTATATGGAAAAGAGAAGCTAGCTGCTTTTCTCTTTATTTTTTTCTGAGTCTTCCACTTTCCTTCCACATTTCTCTCTTACATTATTACTATTTCATGAAAACTTTAGTTTGGGTGTTTTGTTTTTGCTGTTTTTGTTTTGTTTTGTTTTGTTTTTGATTCCCCAAATCCCAGAAACAATTTTATAATTAATATTTAAGAAGCATCTCTGAGTTAATCTCTTTTAGGGAAAGCACACATAGCTTGTCAGCGCTTAGTAATGACTTCTTTCAGGTTCTGTTTTTCTCTGCATTTGGATTATTAGTATAAGCTAGCTGAAGCAAAACTTGGTGGGTTTTCTTTATCACCCAGCTCCTTGGACTTTCTGTTGCAATAGATGTAAATTTTACCCAATTACCAGAACTTATGGGATAAATAGGGATGCGCATATATAAAATAACTCCTGAATGGCCTTTGTGTTATAAACATAAATACAGTTTAAGTAGCTTTTTAATGAAATAAACAAAGTAGACCTTTGAGTATATCACCCAGTTGAAAACGTTGAGTTAAACCTTGCTGGACACAAGACAAAAAGACATTGCAGAAGAAACATCTGTAAGCAACTAGAAAGAGCATAGTGGAATAAGACAAGTCCAAAAATCTGCAAGAGATTTTCTGCCTTTATAGGCACACTTTTCTCTAAATCTGCTTCTTTGACTATGAAACAAGAGCAGCAGTAATGATAAGTAAGTTCAGAATGAAGTGACTATTAAGTGAATAAATAATATCTGTTAAGCTCTCCTTAGCTTGGAGACACATGGTAGATTTTCATTAGTGCTAGAATAGTTGTTAATAGTACATCAGTAATTAACATCAGCTTATCTAAATGGACTTTCAGAAATTCCCAGGATTACTCTGTTGGATATAAATTTCATAGGAGCTGAATATCTAGGCTTCTGAACCTGGAACTCAGTGAGATTTATTTAAAAAAATTGTTTCCTATGAATACAGAAACATTATGACTCCTAACAGTCATGTACACATGTAGCTTTCATGTGAGTTATGCTGGGTAAGTGTCTTAGTCAGTGTTTTATTGCCGTGAAGAGGCAGCATGGCCATGGCAACTTTTATAAAGGAAATCATTTGATGGGAGTGACTTACAGTTTCAGAGCTTTATTCAATCATCAGCAAGGCAGGTAGCATGATACACAGGTAGAAGATGTTCTGAAGGAACAGAGAGTTTTACAACTGAACCCACAGGCAGCAAGAAGAGACACACACACTGATTGAGCCCTTGAAACTTCAAATCCCAATCCCAGTGACTCACTTCCTCCAAATAGGCCATAACTGGCGCAACAAGAACAGACTTCCTAAGAGTGGCACTCCAGGAGGATGAAGCATTCAAATCTATGAGCCTATTAGAGCCATTCTTATTCAATCCCCCACAACAAGCTAGTTCCTTATCATTTCTAAATACTCAATATAGTCTTTATTTCCTTTTCTTAGTATTTATTTGTTCTCTGAATCTCACTGGACATGTGTCTATGCTCTTTCTCCTATTTCCCATTACAGAACTCTAATGACTGCAACATTTTGTTCATGTTTTCTATTCTCCTCATTTATCTTGCTACAGTCCTGTCAGTATTCCACAAATAGACAAGTAAACACAGAAAAACCAAAGTCCAAAAGACAGGAAATATAAAAAGATATTAAAGAGAACACAAGGTTTCATCTTGATCAAGTGGACAAGTTCAGTGTGACACAGAGGTGAGTGAATTTTGCTGCTTCATTTGACAAAGAGGACAAAATACATAGTTTATATTTATCAGATAATTGAAACCTTTCCCATTCCAATGCAGATGATCTCTCAGTCTTTAAACTCAATGTCATCAAATGATAGATTGAAATGAGCAAAGGAAAAAGGCACAACCCTAGAAAATATATTCAATGTAATGAAGTAAAGCTTTGTCCTTAGGAAGTAGACAGGTACACTTGACTGGGAATTGCTCTTCAGGAACTTTCTTAATACTGATGGTAATATTTGGACAGAAATTAATCAGTTGGGGCTAGCTTTAAGAATCAGCTTCAACCACTAAGTGGTTTGCCAAGTTTCTGTTAAACATCTCCTATTATTGAAGATACAAGTCAAAATCACTTATCAGCAGTTCTTCTAAACAGCAAAGAACATGTATTAAAGAGGCCATGAAGGAATTTCTAATGAGGAAAAATGTTCTTACTTTTTGAGAAATTAACTGCTCCAATAAATTGCAAAGATAGAGTAGGGAAAGTTATCACAATAATGTCTGTTGTAATAAAACTAAACTGTACGACTGATAACAGTTAAAATGCCAGAAGGCGAGTTAATGGCATGCCATTCTCCTAAAGGCCCTTTTGGTCCTTACAGGCACTGAAATCGAAGCCTGTGGTTCATATATTAGGAATATTGTGGCTCTACAAAGCAGGCCTGCATATGTGCCTGCTCTAGAGTTTCATTGCTTGTGAATTTCTGAATATCTATCTATTCATTTGTCTCTCTGTCTATCATATGTATATGATATATGTATATCTATCGTATGTATCTGTCTGTCTGTCTATCTATCTATCTAGATCCAGAGTATAGTAAATGACATATTCAAAAAGTTAAAATAAAATAATCCTAAGACCTAAAACTTATTGTTAAGGTTTAATAGAAATGAAAGTCTGAAGAGGGAGAAATAAGACTGATTTACTCTCTGGCATTGAGCAACGTGTATCAAGGATCATTGGAACAGGAGCAGAGATGAAGACACTAAAGTTTTCTAACATAGTTTATGGATTCATGAATGCCAGGGAGGCTGGAGGCTTCTCCTTTGATTTATGTAGTTAAATTCCTCTGCAAGGTGAAGACTGAAGCAAGGTAGACACATTCTAAGTATAAGATCATAGAGGGAAAAAGTGAGAGGGAAAGAGAGAAGGGGGAAACATGGAGAAAGAAAGGGGTGTAGCAGAATAAAAGGAAGAAGAGAGAGAGAGGGAGAGAAGAAGAGAGAGAGAGAAAACCAAAGTATAAATTGGAGTTACTAGATTTACTTTGTGTCAGTGGACTGCTTACATACAGACATGCATTCCATGAATGGTGGAATGGATTGTGTGTATAGTAGGGTAAGTGCAGAGACAAGAAGATTAAGCTGAGGTCCTCCAAAAGATCAGCCCACAACTTGAGGGGAGACCGCCTTGTCAACCTCAGGACACACAGACCAGAAGGCAAGAGAGAAAACAGAACTCAAGAAACAAAACACCTATCCAACAAAGCCAAACCCAGATCTCAACACCTAGACCTAATATCAGTCCCAAATACAGATGCCTAGACAGGAGCATAGAATATAATTAACAACAGCCAGGGCAATATGTCAAAACTGAGAAAACACCAATGATTCACATTTTCTGTATGCATATACAATAGCATGACACAAAGGGTTACATGCTATGGTCTGTTTCTTGCCTCATGATTGAAGACATCTTTCAAACAAACAGCAAACAGAGACTAAAACTCAGAGATGCCTCCAGCTGTTTAAATTACCTTTTGGCTAATTAAGTAATAATAACGAAAACCAATAAATGGGACCTCATGTAACTGAAAAGCTTCTGTAAAGCAAAGGACACTGTATTCAGAACAAAATGACAGACTACAGACAGGAAAAAGATCTGCACCAACTCTACATCTGACAGAATGCTAATATCAAAAGTGTATAATGAACTCAAGAAGTTAAACACCAACAAACTGAGTAATCCAATTAAAAAATGCAGCCAATTTTGATGAGAACCGATAGACTAAGACCAGAAAGGAGAGGAGAATCTCCCCTATCAGCAGACTCGGGGAGTGGCATGCATGCAGAAAGGGGAGGGAGGGTGGGATCGGGAGGGGAGGAGGGAGGGGCTTATGAGGGATACAAAATGAATAAAGTGTAATTAATAAAAAATTTAAAAAAATTAAAAAAAGAAAGCAAAAAAAAGGTACTGAGCTAAACAGAATTCTCAACAGAGGAATATCTAATGGCAGAGAAAAACTTAAAGAAATGCTCAACATCCTTAATCATCAGGGAAATGCAAATCAAAAAGACCCAGAGATTTCACCTTACACACAGCAGAATGATGCAGATCAAAAACTCAATGGATGACACATGCTGGAGAGGTTTTGGAGAAAGGTGGTGGGAATGTAACCTTGTACAACCACTTTGGAAATCAATCTGGTGTGTTCTCAGAAAGTTGGGAATAGGGATACTTCAAGAGCCAGCTATACCACCCCTAGACTCTACCCATCAGGGTATCGAAGGAGATACTGAGACTCATAGCCAAACTTTGGGCAAAGTGCAAGAATCCTTATGGAAGAAGAGGGAGATAGAAAGACATGGTGAGAAAAGGGACTCCACAAGGAGATCAACAGAGCCAAAAAACCTCTGTCCATTGGGTCCTGCTAAGACTAATACTCCAACCAAGGACCATGCATGGAGAGGACTTAGATCTCCTGCTCAGTTTCCAAATATGTTCCCTAGTAAGGGGGACAGGAACTGTCTCTGACATGGACTCAGTGGCTTGCTTTTTTATCACCTCACCCTAGGTGGTGTAGCCTTGCCAGGCCACAGAAGAAGATGATGCAGCCAGCCTTGATGAGACCTAATAGGCCAACGTCAGATAGAAGAGGAGGAGATCCTCCCCTACCAGTGGACTAGAAAGGGGGCACAGGAGGAGAAGAGGGAGTGTGTTGGGGACTGGGAGGAGATGGAGGAGGCTACAGCCAGGAAACAAAGTGAATAAATTGTAATTAATTAATTAATTAATTAATTAATTAAACTATAAAAAGAGAGCATGCAATACATGTTGGAGACTAAGCTCCCTGCTCAGAGCTCCTGTGGCTACTATCAGCTGATGATAATGCGATTCTCAACAACAAAGGAAATACTCAAAGGAGGAGCTCTAGAATGACATAGTATATTCTTTTGTTGGTTTCTGAGCTTTGTTTACGGATAGCTATAGTCTGTTTATGTGTTCAGATGCTCATTCTGTGTGTACAGCCCTTGTGTTTTATATAAGCAACATCCCACATGGGAATGATTTCAGTTTATCCACTCACTAACTAAATACTTGGAGGATGAAGAAAGTCTCCAAATGATGTATGAATTTAACTTATGAGTAAATTTAATGAGTTACAGAAAAGTCACTAATCACATTTCTATGTAAGTATATTTTAATATATTTAGATGCCTGGTGAAGGCAACTTTGGTTGCCTTGCCTTATTTGAAATACATTTTGCTTTCAAGTCACAAGCATTTAATCTTACTCTTTTATAGAGCTTGTTTAATCCATTCCAATATATTCTTATATTTGTTGAAACCTCAAAAAAAGGCAAATTAGCTGATCCTAACACCCTTAAGTGTGGGCTTCCCTAAGAATGAAGTACTGTTTTATGAGAGGATATTAAAAGTCATGAGTCAGTTAAACTAAACTTATTTAGATCCAGTCAGATCTGCCTATAAAAGTGGTTCACACTCTGCCAGAAGTAAACTATCAGATTATCAGTGGGTCAATTAGGATTTTTTTGGTAGAGGCAATAAGAACAAATTCTGACTAATTTGAGTGAAATCAAACATTAGGAAAAGATAGAACTACTAGAAATCCCTCAAAGGAAGAGTTCATCAAACACATTAGCAAGGTCAGATAAATCAAATCTGGAACCTAGGCACACATTAACAGCAAATCCTTCAAAATGACATGGTTTGAATTAGCAAAAGATGACCACCTTTAATATCTGTACTTCCTAGTCCAATATTAAATATCAGAAATAGAAACTAGTTATGACTGAGTTTTCATTATTTGCCATACTCCTAGTAACAGAAATGATGAAACACAAGATTGCTCCATTTATTAAGACTCTTGCCAATGAGAAAAACTGTGTTATTTTTATCAGGAAAAAAAAGGGACTCTGGGAAGAAAAAAAGTTTAGTCTATAAGCAAATACATTTATACTGAAAGTTAACACAAAATACTACAGACAACTCAACATGAGAAATAAATTCTTGGTTAACTGATATTTTTTTAAATTTAATTTGTAATCCCACCTTTGAAATACTGATGGTAAATAGTCCCTTTTGAGATCATAAGACTAGAAAGAAATAGAGTATTCATTAAATACTAGAATAGTTTAACATGTATCAGTATGATACGATTTAAATCACTATCTTGAGGACTCCAATACAGGTGTGACTCAATTCTGCCTGGGGCAGAGGTTATCTCAATGACTTAATATCATTTGGGACTTTGACTGGGCCTATCATATAGCTTGGTCTTTTTCAAACCTAATACCACAGCTTTAAGAGCAAACAAATAAAGACATACACATGGAAGAAGTCCAATTGCCCCTTCCTTGCTATCACACACCATCACTTCTACCCCACATGAATGGGTGAAGCAGTCAGAAAGATTTACCTCTCAGGGGTAGAAGATGAACATGCCATGTCTTTGTGGAATCAACCCAAAGCCACAGTATGATAAGTACATGTGAGACGGAAGGCTTAATTTTAATAATCACTGGAAAGTGCAAACATATGAAAGTTTATCAACCTAAATGACTTTCCATGGTGAAAAATATTTAAAATTTGAAACAAAAATGTCTATTTTCATGATCAAGCTAAGGAAGAGGCCTACGTGCCTATCAGTAGATGAACATATAAACAAAATGTTGTGAATGTAAACAAAGGAGATTAGTCAGCCAAAATGAAGATAGAAGTACTATTATTTGAGTGAAACTTAAAACACAGTTAGACCAAATAAGGCATACCAAAAAGAAAATTATCATATTTACCTTTCTACATGAACTCTAGATGATTAAATTTGGAGAGGCAATAAGAGAGTGGCAAGAAGGGGATGGGACATGGTAATAGATGGACAAGATCATAGTAGGATCTATCTATCTATCTATATGCATGAAAATTTTGTATGAAAATGTCATAAGGAAACCAATTATTTTGTGCAATTAATTATGCTAATAAAAAGGAATAAAGATATGCACTAAGAATTAATGAACATGATAATCACCTGTAGTTTAGGAGGTAACAAATCAAACACAATCCCATGTTGCAGAACACTAAAAAGGTCATGACCTTGAGCCATCAACTGTGTCAGAAGTTCTTAGTAAATTCTGGAATTGAGTGAAAGTTTAGGTCAACAGGAACTAGAGATGTGAGATTCTTTCTTCATCCTGATTATTAATTTAATTCTCTTCCCCCCACATACACCACCTTGCTCTCAGGACAAACTTTACACTGTGGAAAAGTTAAAGACAATATCCTCTGTTCTCATAAAATCTCAGAATTAAAAAGAGAAGATTGAGGAAAAATTCGCCTCAAACAATAAGATTTTTTTCTGTGTTCTCTGTAGTTATGATAACATTGTGATGGAGAGAAGTAGATGAGGATGGCAACTAAAAAATAAAAGACCTAGAAAGTGCTCAGAAAGAACATGAGTGCACAAGAGAACAAGGATGGCTGAAGCCAGTCATTCCACAGTGAAATGTTGCTAATGCAGAACCTCTACTCATCATAGTACTTTCATTTGAAATAATTTGCTTATCAGAAACCTCTAGACATGAATAGAAAACTTTAGCATAAAAGAAAGAGTCAAAAATTCTGGGCCCAGGGGGTCCTGCAAAGAATGATGAATCAACCAAGGACCATGAATGGAGAGGACCTAGAATCCCTGCTCAAATGTAGCCCATAGGCTGCTCAGTCTCCATGTGGGATACCCTAGTAAGGGGAACAAGGGCAGTTACTGGCATATCCTCTGTTCCCTGCCCTTTAATCATCTCCCCTTGGCTAGGCGGGCTTACTAGACCACAGAGAAAGAGAATCCAGACATTCCTAATGAGACCTGATAGGCTAGGGTCAGATAGAAAGGGAGAAGGACCTCCCCTATCAATTGACTTGGGGAGTGACCGGGAAGGGGAAGAAGGAGTAAGGGAAGGTGAGACCTGAAGGAGATGTGGGAGGGGGCTATGGCAAATATACAGATATAACCTAGAACTCCTGCTTAGATGTAGCCCATGGTAGATCAGTAACCAAGTGGGTTTCTCTAGTTAGGGGAACAGGGACTATTTCTGACATGAACTCAATGGCAGGCTCATTGACCTCTCCACCCCCTAAGGGAGGAGCAGTCCTGCTAGGCCACAGAGGAGGACTTTGTAGCCAATCCAGAAGATACCTGATAAAACAGGGTCAGATGAAAGGGGAGGAGGTCCTCCCCTATCAGTGGACTTTGAAAGGGGCAGGGAGGAGATGAGGGAGAGAGGATGGTATTGGGAGGAAATGAGGGACTGGGATACAGCTGGGATTCACAGTTAATAAAATGTAACTAATAATAAAAATTATATATATATATATATATATATATATATATATATATATATATATATATATAGGCACAGAACTTAACAGAGAATTCTCAATAAGGAAATATCAAATGTCAGAGAAACACTTAAAGAAATGCTCAATATCCTTAGTCATAGGGAAATGCAAATCAAAATGACCCTGAGATTTCACCTTTCACCCATCAGAATAGCTAAGATCAAGAACTCAAGTGACAACACATGCTCACATGCTGGAGAGAATGAGGAGAAGGAGAAACTCTCCTTCATTTCTGGTGGGAATGTAAAGTTGTACAACCACTTTAGAAATAAATCTGGTGCTTTCTCAGACAATTAGGAATAGTGCTACCTGAAGATCCAGCTATGCTACTCCTATGCATATATCCAAAAGATGCTCAAGTATACAACAAGGACATTTGCTCAACCATGTTGGTAGCAGCCTTATTTGTAATAGCCAGAAGATGGAAAGAACACAGATGTCCCTCAGTTGAGGAATGGATACAGAAATTGTGGTACATTTACACAATGGAATACTATTCAGCAATTAAAAACGAGGAAATCATGAAATTTTCAGGTATATGGTGGGAACTAGAAAAAAATCATCCTGAATGAGATATCTCAGAAGCAGAAAGACACACATGGTATATACTCACTTACAAGTGGATATTAGACATATAATGTAGGCTAAACAAACTAAAATCTGTACATCTAAAGAAGTTAAGGAAGGAGGACCATTCATTGGTTCATTCATGGAGGTTCATTCATGGAGATAACCTAGAACCTCCACACAGATGTAGCCTGTGGCAGCTCAGTGTCCAAGTAGGTATCCTAGTAAGGGGAACAGGGACTGTCTCTGACATGAACTCAGTGGTCTGCTCTTTGATCCCCCCGAGGAGGATGCAGCCTTACCATGCCACAGAAGAAGACAATGCAGCCAGTCTTGATGAGAACTGATAGACTAGGATTAGAAAGAAGGGGAGGAGGACCTCCACTGGTAGTGGGTTGAGAGAGGGGCATGAGAGGAAGGAGAGAGGGTGGAATTGGGAGGGGACTAGGGAGAAGGCTTTAGCTCAGATACAAAGTGAGTAAACTGTAATTAACAAAACAATAAATTTTTTAAGAAAGAACAAAAAAAGCGCTTTACATCATGAAAAATAACATTGAAAGTTGACTTAATGTCAGAGTTGAGAAAAAAAATGATAGAAACAGAAAATTAGCCAAATTTAATTAAAATTATAAAAATCTTGGAAAACCCAAACTATCTCACAGGAAAAGGTAATTGATATTGTGCTTGAGTTGACTCAGGAGTAAAATATAATTGCTTGGCTGTCATAATGTAAACATAGAAAATTACTTTTACCGAACAATTTTGGTATAAGATTATTGGTTAAGTGAAAGAATGTAAAAGAGATAATGGGGACATTTGGGTGATAAGTCTTCATATCTTACAGTAGAAAACTAATGAAAATGTCTAACATTGGTAAGTCAAGAAATAGAAATATTAGCATGGTGATGAAGTCAGGGATGGAGAGGAAACCAAAGAAATTGTTACTGCTGGGTTGATTTAAGACACAGATGGTATATACCAATGCAAAATAACACATGGTCATTGGGCTGATGAAAGCCACAATGTTTCTAATGATAAAATGAGAACTGACTAGAGGATTCAGTGGTTAAGGCACTTGTCACCAAGTGACAAAGACCTAACTGCAGCAAGATGTCCATTGACCTCTATATACACAACTTATTATACATTCCTTCCCAGACAATAAATAAAATTAATATAAAATCCTATAAAATTTTTATAGAATGAGACAAAGGCACAAAATTTTAGAGAAATAAGGTTTGAGTCTCTCAAAATTCTTACCTGTTACCACTTGACGGTCCACAGCTTTTCTTAAAGCTTTGGGTAAGTAAAGTGTGGAAAATAATAACTATCAGTATGTTAGTTATGGCCTGCCATGATAAACTCTTACATTCGTTAGTTCATTTAATAATCACAAGGCTTCCGTGAATTTTCTTGCTTCTTTAATAAGTACTCTATATGTAAGACAAGTATGTCACCATAAGGTTGAGTAATTTCTAAAAATTCATGTAGTCAGTAATGAAAATGAAATTTAAACTCAGACAAAAAAATAGCAGACATGTGCCTAGTTCATTGCATGCAGAAGTTTAAGTAAAACACCAAGATATGTGCCTTAAAACAATAAATATTCAGGGCCAGAGGGATTGTTTAATATGTAAAGGCAGTTACTCTATAAGCTTATAGACCTGAAAATCTGAGTTCAGTCCCCAAGAGAGACATAATAGTGTCCTCTCACTTCCACTAGTGTTTTACTTGTGGCTGCCACAAATCTATTGTAGCAGGCACAGATAGGTAGAAGATAGACAGACAGACAGATAGATAGACAGATAATGATATAGAGAGATAAATATAATTAAATAAGTGTTCAAAGACTACTCATAGATTAAACTAAGTGAATATTCACTTAACAATTTCATTAGATATATAAAATACACAAAAAGTCATATTTTGATGATGGCCTGAACTCAAACTAGTAGTGAGCAGATATTACCAGGATTTTAGTATGTGATTTGGACATTCAATAAAATGATCAGACACAAACATCATGATATCTACAGTTTAGAAAAGCATCTAATAGTTTCTGTGTCAATCAATGCCATTGCTTCGTCAGTATCTACAGTTTAGGAAAGCATACAATAGTCAGTTTGCTCTGTCAATCAATGTCATTGCCTAACCCCAAACAGTTTACCTATTGTATTAATATTTTTCATTGCAGAAGCTTAGGCATGTACAGAAATTTGTACTGTTCTACAATTATGCTTTTAAAATCGGGCTTTTAAGAAGGGAATCCTGTTCTGTCAATTCTTTCTTCTCATCTTTGTCTTGGATCAATTTTCTTATTGATTATGCTAATGTGGATCACATCAGACATGATACCAGATTCTGTACTGCCTAGAACTCAAACGACTGGTAGGGGATGTGCATAGATTCTTTATCATCCTGCTAATGTTGGCCTCTCTACAACATTAGCATTAGTCTCTGGAGGATGATGTTTTCAAAGCCAGTTCAGACTGTTTGAGTCAACAGTTAATTATCAAGTATCATAAGAAACTGGGCCATTTGGGGCATAAAATCATACATGCCTTGAAGATATTTTAAAGATGTAAAAATACTTTTAAAAGATGTAAATGTCTATAAGAAATATTTTATTAGCCAAATGTAGGAAGTGAGCTCAATAAACTTACTTTTAAAACATGGTTAGAAAATGGTAAAGGAAATTTGCTCACTGATAAAGAATTTCATTTTTATTTTAGTGGATGCATCAAATTCAGATGTTTAAGTTAAAATTATACCTACTCCTGAGTCCCATGATTTCTCTATTCTATCATGATGCCTGGTTTTAAAATGTCTCATTAGATACTGTCTGTTCCTGAAAAAAATTAATAAATAACTTCAGATCAGTCAACAGTGGATTTCTTCAAGTCCTGTACCCAAAGTGTATTGTGTCTTCAACAAAAGGGACCTAGCTTCAAGCTTTGGAGAAAACCAAGGTAAGCAATGTATACAATAACTTGAAGGGAAGTTTCTCGTGCCTTGTAATGTAATTTTTTGTTAATTATTCAGTGGGTCTTTAAATCTCAGGATGATGTCTTACAGCATATGAATATTCTTTGCAAGCTGCCAAGGTGGGAACACAATAATTAATATTTCTATTCAGCTATAAAGGCCGTGAAACCAAATAATGATCAGCAGAGCAAAATATCACTAAGCATGCAATAGTAGCACATATATCTTGGGGATAACCAACAAATGTCCAATTGGACTTAAGGGCAGCCAGATAGGAGGGAATCCACACCTGGTTCTATAATCTAGTCAGCTATTAGTGGCTGGTAAGGTCTTGGAAACTGGACTTATTACTACCATTTTCCTAAATTTGCATAATTTTTAGTTGCGTTCTAAAAACTTATCCTTATTCCCATAGATCCATTTAGTAGATCTCACCACTCATCCAAGAAGCTTTATTTTGCGTCAGATGGGGATAATTACAGAAATCCCAAGGTAGCCAAAATGAAGAAAACAAATAGCCATGGGACACCCACTCCAACTAATCCATATTAAACACAGCTAAACTGAAGGTTCAGGGAACATCACAGAAGAGAGGGTGAGTAGGTTTTAAGATCAAAAGGGTTAAATCATCTGGCAAAAGATGGGGTTCTCTATATAATTGTGAATTGTAACCCATAAAATTTCCACAATAGAGAACACCAACTAGCATGCCTAAATGGTTATCTCACTGAGCCCCAGCCTTAGATGAAGAGCTGTAAATAATTAATGACTACTGAGAGGAGAAACAGAATTCTTTAGGGAGATGCCCCTGAGGGGCTACCTAATTCCAATTAGTTCACTATAAACAGATACAATATATAAGAAAAATTAAATGGACTCAGAAAATTGACATATGAATATGTATATATATATGTTATAGCTATTAATAAAAATAAGCATTTATAAAATTACATAAAGTTATATACATGTTTATGTCATTAATATGTATGTAATACTAATTAAAGATGAAGTCATAAATTTGTGAGAGAGAAGAATGTACATGAGAGGAGATGAGGGGTAGAAATAATATAAATACTCACATATAAACATTAAAAAAGACTACTGGACAATCTAACCTAAATGCAATAAAAATTAAAATGAATAAACAGTAATAAAACCAATATTTCTAAATATGTATTGAATAGAGAGTACCAACGGTATTCTTATATACCACAATAATGCCTTGTTAGAAAACAAAATACTATCAGAAATTTAAAAGAACAATCTGAGTTTTCATTTGGTTTCTACGTACAGACATGCAAACCAATTTGTCATTGCTGTTCAAAACTACTAGACGTCAAGAATTGATTTTTCTTTTAAATCTGAGTCTTAGAAGAATTAGTTCTGAATGAAGAAAACAGAACTAAAAAATAACCTTGATTTTAAAATAGAATGGGTATTAGGGCAGCTTACTTCATTTTTTTTAATGAACTACCCCTACTGCCTGTATTTTTCTCAAACTCATGTTCACATGCTTTCTTTAAGGTGCATACCTTAGTTAGCTCTTATTACTTCTCTTCTGTAAAAATCATTACACTCCATAATATAAACATAGTATAGTTGGTCAGATGGTCTGAAAAGCTGAAAAGAATATTGTGGTTATTTTCTGTTTATAAATGATTTTTAGAACTTAAAAATTATGTATTTAATTCATTTATATATTGGTGTATTCCTTATTGGTTAGAAACTTTCAAAAGCATATCATGGGTCAGTTTCTAAACACATTCATATCCACAGTAATTGAAACATTGCTAATTACAGTAGACCTTCATATTTTTTTTAATTTTTTATTTACTATTTTTTATTTTTATAATTATTTATTTATTATTTTTCATTATTTATTTATTTATTAATTACACTTTACTCATTTTGTATCCCCCCATAAGCCCCTCCCTTTTCCCCTTCCGATCCCACACTCCTTCCCCTTTCTGCATTCATGCCCCTCCCCAAGTCCACTGATAGGGGAGGTCCTCCTCTCCTTCTTTCTGATCTTAGGCTATCAGTTCTCATCAGAAGTGGCTGCATTGTCATCTTCTGTGGCCTGGTAAGGCTGCTCCCCCCTCAGAGGGAGGTGATCAAAGAATAGGCCAATCAGATTATGTCAGAGGCAGTCCCTCTTCCCATTATTTTGTAACCCACTTGGACACTGAACTGCCATGGGCTACATCTGTGCAGGGGTTCTAGGTTATCTCCATGAATAGTCCTTGGTTGGAGTATGAGTCTCTGGGAAGTTCCCTGTGTTCAAATTTTCTTATTCTGTTGCTCTCCTTGTGGAGTTCTTGTTCTTTCCAGGTCTTGCTATTTCCCACTTCTTACCTAAAATTCCATTCACTCTGACTGTTGGCCATCAGGCTCAGCATCTGCTTTGATAGTCTGCAGGGCAGAGTCTTTCAGAGGCCCTCTGTGACAGGTTCCTAGGTTGTTTCCTGTTTTCTTCTTCTGGCTTTCAGAGGCCCTCTGAAGCAGGTTCCTAGGTTGTTTCCTGGTTTTCTTCTTCTTCTGATCTCCATCCTCTTTGTCTTTTAGAATGGGGATTGAGCATTTTAGTTAGGGTCCTCTCTTAGTTTGTTTAGATGTACAGATTTTAGCGGAATTATCCTATGTTGTATGCTTATATGAGTGAGTATATACCGTGTGTTTCTTTTTGCTTCTGGGACAACTCACTCAGGATGATCCTTTCCAGGTCCCACCATTTAGCTGCAAATTTCATGATTTCCTTATTTTTCATTGCTGAGTAATACTCCATTGTATAGATGTACCACAGTTTCTGCATCCATTCTTCAGTTGAGGGGCATCTGGGCTGTTTCCAGCTTCTGGCTATTAAAAATAAAGGTGCTACAAACATGGTGGAGCAAATGTCCTATTTGTATACTTGAGCCTCTTTTGGATATATGCCTAGGAGTGGTATGGCTGGATCTTGAGGAAGCGCTATTCCTAGTTGTCTGAGAAAGCGACAGATTGCTTTCCAGAGTGGGTGTACAAGTTTACATTTCCAAAAGCAGTGGAGAAGGGTTCCCCTTTCTCCTCAACCTCTACAGCATGTGTTGTCACTTGAGTTTTTGATCTTGGCCATTCTGATGGGTGTAAGCTGAAATCTCAGGGTTGTTTTGGATGTTGACATGTAGAAAAATGAAAATAGATCCATACTTATCACCCTGCACAAAACTGAAGTCCAAGTGGATCAAAGACCTCAACATAAAACCAGACACATTAAATCGGCTAGAAATAAAAGTGGGGAATACCCTAGAACTCATAGGTACAGGAGAAAACTTCCTGAAGAGAACACCAACAGCACAGGCTCTAAGAGCAACAATCAATAAATAGGATCTTATGAAACTGAAAAGCTTCTATAAAGCCAAGGACACCGTCATCAAAACAAAGCGACTGCCTACAGATTGGTAAAGAATCTTCACCAACCCTTTATCTGACAGAGGACTCATATCCAGTATATATAAAGAACTAAAGAAGCTGAAAAGCAGCAATCCAAGTAATCCGCTTAAAAAATGGGGAACAGAGCTAAACAGAGAATTCTCTGTAGAGGAATATAGAATGGCAGAGAAGCACTTAAAGAAATGCTCAACCTCATTAGCCATTAGGGAAATGCAAATCAAAACAACCCTGAGATAGAACTTCATATCTTACAGCATATATCTTGAGTTACTCTTCTTATTGTGAGAAATTTGCAGAAGAAAGGATCTTTACAAAGGAAGGATTTGTTTCAGCTCTTGGTTCAAGGATGCAGTCCGTGTTGAGAAAGACATGGTGGCAAGAGAGTGCGGTAGCCAGTCACATTCCATCCTCAGGAAGTACAGATAAATGAATGCTGGTGCTCAGCTCTCTTTTTCTTTTATATTTAGGCTGTGACCCAGCCCATGGGCACTTGCCACCCATTAAAAGTAATTGTGCCTCTTCAGTTAGCCAGCCTAGAAATTCACTCAAAGACACTCTCAAAGGTTAGTCTTCTAGGTGACTGTAGAGCTCATCAAATCGATAATCAACATTATCTAGTATAGTAATCAAAGTTTGATAGTGAATTGAAAACATATACAATTGAAGTCATTACGAAGGCTTCTTTCGCAACATTATTATATAGCTGTAAAAATATTTTCTACAAAACTGAAGTGTACAATTGGGCAAGTATTATTTTTATAATATATCTGCTTTGTGAATAAATAATGTCAGTATAAAAACTACATCACTGGGTTTTATACAGTGATCATATTGCTTGGCTTCAGAGAAATGAACAGCACTATTTATGCAAGCGATTCATTGGTTTGAGTTAGTATCGAAAATCAGAGTGGGAATCAGCAAAAGTCTACGAAGACAGTACATGTTCAAAGCTGACTCAGGTATTACCATGGCTGGTTAGAGGGACAACCTATTGACTTAATGAAAGACATAAACTATAATTCTCCAATGAGACAGGTTTCTGGGGGATTGAGGATGTAGATTGGCTTGTACCTTGAAAATCTGGTGAAATTGTTTATTTGAGAAAGATGCAGGAACAGTCCAGAAAGCAGGAAGATTGCATCATGGTGTTCCACAGTACGCCTTTGTGATTTGTACACAAGTTGGTAGAAGTGCAGTGAATCGAGAAAACTTAATTTTGACAGGTCTGATGTATAGTCTATTTTGGTTAACCAAAGGGAACACATACATTTACTACATTAGAGAGATTTCCATTATTTTTCTCTCAGCCATGAAAATCGATTTGGATGTGATTATACCCAGAGTCTGCTTGATGTGTCTCTGACAGAACAAAATGGATGGAGACAGTAGGTGGTGTAGCATGTGAGATATTGTACTTAAGCTGGACTCTGTAACAAAGTGAAAAGAGCAGCATTCAAATGCCAATTAGGATAATTTGCATAAAAGTCCTAAGATAAAATAAATGCTATGCTTCAATTTACATGTAAGTGCAGATAGATCAGTACATTAGTAAACATTTCTATTTCACTATTTTAATAAGTGTAAGATTATGACTATATGTAATCAGAACACATTTTTTTATTTATCTCTTTCCAATAAATGTTGAGTTCTTATATGAGAGTCATAGTATTTATTTAAGAAATATTTAATGGATTTTAGGCCTAATAAAGAAACAATAAGCATCATAAACTGTGTACCTACTGACAATTTCAATTTTTACTCTGAGCTTTTCTCTTCCTGTGTATGAAAATATCATTGATTTTATTTATCCATTCAATAATTAGTGAGCACCCAAAAGCAAGGTACTTTGTTATGTGCCTGTGATATAATAATCAACAAAGTAAATAGTACTTGCTACTGTGGGACAATCAGTATATGTAAGAATGTAAAGAAGCCATCAACAGTTACAATAAGGTGTGACAGTTGAAAATGAAACATGGTGGTCCACAAAAGCAACGAAATATATGTCTCACATAATAGGTCAGAGATTTACTGATGGATCAAAATAAAGTCAGGAAGGACAAACAGGCTCTAACCAGTGTTTCTTAGTCAGCAATAGGGGGTTGAGCTGGTAGGGATGTGTGAGGAATGATGATGTCAGGAAAGGGAGGTGATATGCTTAAGGATCAAGAGTGGAGGCAATGACCCGTGGAAACACAGAACAGACAGTGCCTTCAGGATAGAATGTGTAAGGTGGCTATGAGAATGGTATTGAGAGGTAAGATCAGAGTGGAATCGATTGTTTAACCAGGGTCAGAGTTACTAAGAAAACCATGAAAATACGCTTCAAAAAAGTGTGTGTGTAAACTTGTACTTTAGTATGAGAAGCATAACTACATGGAAAGTTCAAGTAATCCAGTCAGGAGGTGATAGTAATCACCTCCTGGTATTAAGAAATGGTATTAAGAGATTAAATAGAACCAGTAAGTTGTCAAGGATTTCATTTTTGTGTTTGTTCACTATCTAGAAGATAAATTGATGTGATTTGGGTCTGGAACTGGGAATGAGACCAAATCAGAACAATGAAATATCAAATTCACAGTGAACAAAGTATTTGAAATAGTATAAAATTAGCAAGCCTAGAGATGATTCTCAGGCTGTGTGTGGTGTGTGTGTTGGCAATAGGAGGTAGAGTAAGAAAAACAGAAGAGATAAAGGAGGGGTAAAAAGATACAAAGACAAATATGAATATATATGGTTTATCATATATATATACATACATATAGGATATAAATATATATTACATATATATGATATACATACATACATACATACCCCAAAAGGACAGATTAGAAGTAGAAGAGAGGAAATAAAGATATAGTATTCTTCACATATCAACTAAAACACACGTTTATGAATCTAACAATTTTTATGTTCATTAAGCAGGTTAAAAAATTGAAATCAAAACTGTAACATATAGTAGCAGCATGAGAATAAAGACAAAGAAACTATGAAGGCAGTCAATAAAAAGGCATGCCAAATATTTAGTAGTGACGTATAGTTTGCCTATTAATTTAATTAATTTATTAGACCACATTATGGGACCTTGATGATGCTAGCAGGTCCTGTAGAGTCCCCATCTGTTAACCATTCAGATCTGAATAACAGCATTTTTAAAAACATTTAGCACAACCTTTTGAGAGCATCTCTGACCTTCCCTCTAAGTTAATATTGAATGCTTTGTTATTCTGCACTCTCAGCAGAATTATCCCAAGAGCATAGAAGAACCATGATCACCTGAAAAGAGGAATTCTGGGATATTAGCATGTGTGATTTATCTGAGTTCATAGCTAAGAACTGCAATATCACAGCATTGCTACACTTTTGATTTTATACTTATCTGTGTTTGAATATGTTGCTATTTGATCACTTTTTATTACTTATTCTATTGAGGTATTAACTAGTATATATTCAGGTTGAACAAGAAGAGGGAAATAATAAAATCCATGTATCATAAAAACAAAAGAGAGGACCTTTTGGAACAAGATTGAAGGAGGAAATAGAATGGGGAGTAGTGGATAAGTAAATAAGAACAAATTACAATCTCACATACACACAAGTTATATACATATATGTATATGAAAATTCCATTGTCCCAATCACTTTGTGTCCTAACTAGAACAGTGATTTAAAATTTCTTAAAATATCAAAACACCAACACAATACTTCAGACCTTGAAATAACAATCCTCAACTTCATGTGAAAAATCAAACAACCCTGACTAGCTAAAACAACCCTGTACAATAAAAGAAGTGGAGACAGGAGCTCCACAAGGAGACCAATGAAACCAAAAAATTCTGGGCCCAGGAGTCTTTGCAAAGACCAATACCTCAACCAAGGACCATGCATGGAGATACCCTAGACCCCTTTGCTCAGATGTAACCCATGGCTACTCAGTCTCCAAGTGGCTTCCCTAGTAAGGGGAGCAGGGACTGTCTCTGACACAAACTCAGTGTGGCTGTCTCTTTGATCACCACCTCCTGTTAGGAGTGCACCTGTACCAGGCCAAAGAGGAAGACAATACAGCCAGTCCTGATGAGACATGATAGGCTAGAGTCAGATGGAAGGGAAGAAGGACCTTCCCTATCAGTGGACAGGGGAGGGGCAAAGGAGAAGAGGGAGGAAGGGTAGAATTAGGAGGGCATGAGGGAGGGGGCTACAGCTGGGATACAAAGGGTATAAATTATAATCAAGATAAAATAAATTAATAAAAAATTAAAATTAACATGAAAAAGAACATTGGTTCTGTCTTAGAAGTGAGCTAGCTTAAGTCCATTTCTGTGTCTATTACACAAAGAAGTATAGGGAGTTGAGTCTTTCAGAAGCTTTCTGTTTTATATTGATAGCCATATCTATTTTTAAAGCAATGTCACTTTAATATTAAATGTTAAATATTATTAAATATCTGTTAAGTTTATTATTTTGTTACTCTGAACTTTGTTACTTGTTCTTTCAAATAAAAGTTATTAATTTATTAATGTTGCCAAAGTTATTTATAAGAAATAGCAATTACAGAAATAAAACATTTTTTGGGGAAAAAAAAAAACCCAACAATGTGGTGTGAAAACTCAATGTGGGTATTGGAAACCCAAGATGGGGTCCTAAAAAACTAAATTTATTAGGATTGCTGAAATATAATATTGTTATTTTTGTTTCTAATAAAACTATATAAAGATAAAATAATATTAATGATGCTATTGAGAAAAATGAAGAAAACTAAAAGGCCTCTGTCCTTGTGACATATCTGAGATAAATATTTCAGTTTTGACAGATAACTTTAAAAAGATAATTAGTAAATATAAAATGTAAATAATGTGATTATTTTACAATGAATAGCCTTAAACACACCCATACTCAAATAACAACACTGACTTTTAAATTTCTCAAATACTCGCTGAACCTATGCAGTGTTATTTTTAAAAAATTTCAAAAGTATAGTAAATATAAAGACCACATTATCTGACCATAGCCTATCAGTAGCAACATAGATATCATATGCCTATCCTCATAAGCTTCTAAAAAACTTATGTATTACAATTAAATCAATTTTAATTGATGGACTTTACTATTATCCTATATGAATACTCTTACCTAAGAAGAAAGTTTACTAATGAACATTTAAAAATCTTAATATTGCATTACTGAGTACGCAATTATCAAGTGTGAGAAAACAATCTCAACATAAAATGATATAATAAAATTAATAAACTCATTAAAATTCAAAATAATTATATAGTTAATTTAAAGTATATATATCTTCATTGAAGTTATTAAAAATATATAAGCGTAAAGAGAATGATCAATGACAAGTAAATAATCAACAATGAATAATATTAATAGAAAATGTGACTTAATTACAAATACATAAAATTTAATAATGTATTTAACTACTGAAATGTGTTGACAATGAGGTATTTATGAGCTTACTAAGAAACTCAATGAGTTAGAAAAACACATATAAGAGAGGATTAGGAAAATATGTTCAGACCGTGAGTTATGAGTTTTCCTGGGAGATAAAACAGTAGACTCAAGTAGCCAGTAGACACTAGCTTCAAGCTGAAAAGAAATATCTGGACTCAGAGAAAGCGTGAACTAGACAAGTGTTTGCCCTGTGTCACTGGTTTTTTATGTAGTCCACTATTTTTAACAACAATTTTCAAATAATTGATCTGAAGTTTAGACAAGAAACAATATTTCATCAGTAATCTACCCATCAAGCAGCAGAATAAGAATCCATGTCTAGATCATAGATCTCCTGTCTCCTGAATTCTGGATGAGATTTACAATTTGGCACCTTCGAAGCAAGAGCCAGAAATTGAGGTTCTGCAAGAAGGAAATATTAGATAGGAAAATCCTTTTAAAATAAAAGTTCAAAGAGGTTTGGGGCTGAGCTCTGAAGATCACCAATAATTAAAGGGTAGGCCAAGGAGAAAGAGAGGCTCACAAAGAAGAAGGAATGAGATGGGCAGAGAAGTATAAGGTAAGAAAGGAGAGTGTGAGAATAGATAAGTTCCAGTAAGAGGACATTTCAAGAAAGAAGGGACAGTCAATAGTGTCAGACCTTGCCAAGTGTTCAGGTAGATAAGGCTTGGAAATTATTTATTGGATTTAACTACAAGGCCATCATCACTGACATTGACAACAGCAGGTACAGCAGCGCTGAAGCAACAGAATCCAGGTTTTGGGAGGTTGTGGAGCGAGAAGGACAAACAGAAGCAAGGCAAGAATGCAGACTTTACCTGATTTATTTGTCTGTGAATATGAGGAAGAAATCTTGTTTCTGAGTGGGAGAGAATACAGGGCTATTATTCTCCCCCCAAAATGTGCACAATGCTGATTAGAAGTAAATTTAGTGGTAGATTTGAAATATATAGAAGGGAATGGATAAAATATTTTGTTAAACATTTCCTCATTCTTGTAACGTCCTTAGAAACCTTTTCAGTTCTTATCACAATTCTATGCAATAGAAGAATTTCAAATCCCCATATCATAGATAATTTATAAGTACAAGACAGTTCACAAAAGGGGCCTTTGTTCAGCTCTAGGCTGTGACTGGCTTCATTAGGTGGTCAGCTTTGAATATGTAAAAAGCAAAGCCTTTGAGAAGAAGGAGCCAAAGGGTTTCAGAAAAAACATTGAGAGATGAACCTTCGTAGATAGAGGGACACATTTTAAAAAAGGTGTGTGTGTGTGTGTGTGTGTGTGTGTGTGTGTGTGCGTGTGTGTGTCTATGTGTAATGACCACCAGGAAGTATAGAAATATGCAGCCACATAGCATGTGTTTCAATGAAGATTTTTGTTTTCTTTGTATTTCCTGTAAATATCAGAGGAAGCATGGAAAATATTTAGCAAGGCTCTGAACTCACATCTTTATATACTTTTAAAATTGTTTAGGGATAGCAGCTGTCACTAAAGAGGTAAAGTGAAATCCTTAGGAGAATCAGAGCAGATGGAAAAACTCAACACGGTTGAGTTAAAATCAGCTAACAACTATGAAGAATAAATGGGAACAGAAAGAAAATGCAGATTGGCAATTACTGAGAAACTGAAAAGAACAGCATCTATAGGGAAGGTCGATGATGGACACATTTAATATTAATTATGAGGCATCCTTGCTGGAGTCATAAAAAAGGCCTAGGCTCATCTCACCTCTCAACTACTATCATAGTTGTAAAACTCTGTTGATTTTTACACTTATGTGTTATTTTATATGCTACATTTTCTAAAGAAACAAGCGCCTGATATATTGCTTTGCTTACTTTGATTCTTGCCAGTCACTGAATGGACTTTATATTCTGTTGTTTCACTATTGCATACACACTTATATTTTTGCTATGAAAAGGTCTCTATTCAATTGTTTATTAGAACTGGACACTTTATTTTACCAAATGCTCAAATGCATTCAAATATTTCTCAGGATATTTACATGAAATTTTCTTGTGAATATTGATGTAGACATATAAAGTGTATGTAGCATATATTAATTTAACTAGTATAATAAATAAAGAAAAAAACCTTGAAGTTTTGGGGCCAACTAAATTTTATTATTTTATGTTGCATCTTTAAAATAATACTAGGCAAAAACTGGTAGTATTTTCTTGAGGACTTTCAATCAATAATCCTAAACACAATTGCTATATGATATGCTTTTGTTTGCTATTTTTGAAGTTTAGGGATCGATGTTTTATCTGCTTCATAAAGTATTGTCTATGTTCCTAAAAAGTTTTAATAACAAAAGAATGATTTTTGATGTTTCCATAAACCATCTAAATTGTCTTTCACTGGCAACATTTTGGGGAAATATGGGGCTCTCTCTGGAGAGAAGAATTGGGGTTCTCTAGAGAAACAAAGCTAATAGATATAGAAATATATATCAATATAGGAGAGGGGATGTATCAAGAGAGCTGACTTCAGTGAATATGAAGGCTGGGAGCCCCACAACAGGCCTCTGGACTGGGAGATACCAGGAAGCCTGTTGTACAGCTCTGTCCAAGTTTGTAAGCCTCAAAAACTCAAAAAGAGGGTGCTGTAATTAACAGACCACTATCAAAGGTTTGAAGACCCAACAGGTCCCTGCTGAGCCTTGGAATCCAGGTACTGGAGAGCCAGAGGGTTGAAAGCAGTGGAAAAAGGAGTGCATTTGTAGATTCACAGTATAGAAAGAAATCTTTCTCTAACTGTCTGTTGTATGTAAGACCCAGGTGACTGGACATTGTCCTTCCACACTGAGGAAGACACCAACCTACAGACCATTCTCTAGAGATACTCCACAGCCACACTCAGGAGCAATGTTAACCAGTAAAAGGACACCTAAAGTTAATTGTCACAGTTGTCTTATGCGAGTCTCATGACAAAGTTAATATTGATAATTCAGTTTTATATTCTAGCCCATTTGTATTTTCTAGTCTTTAGTTTATGTTTACTTTACATTACAAAAAGTATGTCCATAAATCTAATCTTTCTTATTCCTGATGATTCATAGAACTCAACTAGTTCTGTCAGTTTCTTTCTTTTGGTAATAAATTTATTCAGTTTACATCCCTATCATAGGCCCCTCTTTTCTTTCTTCCTGGTCCCACCTTCCCATCTATTTTCTATTTTCTCTTCCCCTTCTTCTCCTCAGAAAAGGAGAGACCCCCTTACAAAACCACTGCACCCCATCATGTCGCATCAGGACTTAAGTAAATCCTCTTTTGTTAAGGCCAGACAAAACAGCTCAGCTAGAGGAAAGCAATCAAAAAGCAGGCAACCAAGTCCATGCGAGGTATGACTCACCTGCCCTCGTTGCTAGGGGACCCACTGGAGAACCAAACTGTCGCTCAGTTACTTATGTGTAGTGAGCCTATGTCCAGTCCACGCATGCTCTTTGGTGCTGCCTTATTCGGTGAGCCACCAAGGGCCTAGGATAGTTGACAATGTTGGTCTTCTTGAGGGGTTCCTGTCCCCTACGAGACCTAAAACCCGCCCCCACACTCCTCCACAAGACTTCTATAGGTATGCCTAAGGTCTGGCTGTGTACTCTCTAACATCCAGTGCATAGTCAAGTCTGATTCTATTTTAATCAGCCCATGTATTTATTTTCCTACTTTCCTTTTCATTTCTATGATTTACAGCTTTTCCTTCGCCTTTTTATTTTATTCCCTTTACTCCTTTTCGTTTTGCTTTATCATGGATTCTTCATTTAAATACTCCACCTTTCGTTTCCAGTATCCCTTATTTAATATTTGCATAGTCCTGTTCGCAAATGTCCCTCTAGTTGCATTGTGTAAATGTAATGCAATATACATTCAATTAAAAACTTTACTTCTAAGTGTCTAATTTCTAATTTTCTCTGCACTACTAGGAGTTAGGACAACATTCCTGAGCATGACAGATGTTAGAAATGTGAAGAAAATATACTGTCCTTTCTATAAATGGTTAATTGGCACAGTAAACTCCATTTTGAGAAAGATGTTATCTGGGTATAGTCCCTTCTGAGTCAGCAGTTTCCAAAATAAAAATATCCACTCTGATTTTATTACTCTCAAGAAGCTGAGCTTCTTTCATTAGCCCATCTCATAAGAATGTAAAGCTGAGCTCTGGTTAATCACAGTGAGACACAGGACCACTGAATTAGGAAGGAAAATGAAGCAGACTTCCTCCTGGGTGTGTTTGCTTCTTGAATTTTCATGGCCTTACACCCTAGAGCAGACATGAAACATTTTCTCTGGCTGAAATACTGTGGCTTGTGTGGCCATTTTTGGGATACTTCACCTTAATTTGTAACAGACAGTGTTCATGAGTCACTGGTTTCAACTGGCCAAATAACACACAGTGTATTGTGTTAGTGGGCTACAGGTTCATTGGGTTAGGTGTGGAAGTACATTTTTGAGTTATGGTATCTTCAATTTATAATGAGTTTTCCAAGAATGTATCCAGTCATAAATTCAAGAATATCTGTGTATTTTGTGACTATTTTTTCTCTATTTGCCTAAATATAAACATCTCTATATTTTTTCTGCATGCATAAATAAATCTCCATAAAAGTATATGTGCGAGCATATACACACCTCTAAAATGTTTTGCAGTGCAGGAAACTTAAATGATGGTAGAAATATTTGTATAGTATTTATTTTTATATCTTAGAGAACAAAGCTTTCAGGAAATCTTCCATTTCTTATAGTTTCTCCCTTAATTCATTCACTTACCTGTCACAGAAAAGCTTTGTGTTTTCCTTTTAAAATAGGAAGTTGTGAAGAGTTTTCTTTATTGTTTTCTAAATGGTTCACAAACCAGCTATTACTCAAGAGAACTTAAACTTTATTGTCAACTTGTTGATTATACCATCTTTAGTCATATTTCAAGTAAAGGTGTTTTTTTTTTTTCAGACATCTACTATGATCTCCAAATCAAGTATATGCAGAAATAGGCCAGCAAAATCTAATAATCTTATAAATGTCAAATTTGAATGAAATATTTTAATAAGTAATAAATATTGATTTTTATGCTGTGTATTTGTGCTGCCCTTCTAGAAAGACCATTGAGTGTCTCTGAGGTTCTCCAGGGTATGATTCCATTGACTGGCACATGTTAACATAAATTGAAACTTTGACCATAATTAAAAGGAGATTGTAAACTACCTCCTAAGGTTATGATTTGACTACATGCAAGTGACATCATGGTTAAACAAAAATGTGTTTGCCCAGTTTTCTTTGTGTGCCTTTATACATGTAGCCCTTGCTTCAAGGCGTTGTAATATATGCATATCGTGGATATTTTTGCATAACTGATTGTTGACTTTGAGATGGCAAAAATTCATCACATAGTACTGCAATGTTTACTGAAGATTTGATAGTAATTATTATTATTCAACAGGATCCTTTCTTTTTTTCTGCTAGCGTTTCCTGTTTCCTCTGTTGACCAAAGAAAGCAATATCCAAGCTCAACTAATGGATAATGTACACTATTTCAAGTCTTATAATATGGGATGCTACAATTTTTAGACTTTATAATGCTGAAGAGAGACCTCCCCTTTAGTAATCTAGTTGTGATGTTGTCACTAAGTGCATGATACATTTCTGTGAAAGTATCTCATATTGAGACTGAACTTCTGCTGGCTTCATAGTCAAGTCAATAATACACCTTAAGATAACACTTAGCCCGTTACTTTTCTGTGTACTCAGCCTCTTTGAATAACCTGCTTTTAAGAGAACAATGAAACAACCAACCTTACTTAACTTGGATTTCCCACATAATCAGATTTTACAACGTAAGCTAATAGATGGCTTTAATCCTATGTTCTGTACTCATCCATATCTCTGACCCAGTGTGTGTGTGTGTGTGTGTGTGTTATAGTCATTATTAGCTTAAAGCAACAGGTAAGGCAGAAAGAACCACATATAACAAATATCCACCACAAATATTAGAAGCAATATGGATATGGTTTAATAGTATATGCTGGCAACAGCATTTGTCAGAGGGTAGCAGCAATGTAACTTAAGCCATTGTAAATCTCTGTTAAAGAGTTCTGTAAAGAATCCCTCACTTTTTCTGTACTCTTCAATAAATACAGAGAGTTTTGTTTGGAATAAACAGAATAAATGGGGAGAGAAATGGAGAATTCAAATGTGGGCTCACTCTTTGTTAAACTAATCAAAAAAGGAAGTGCTGAGTTCTCCTTCCTTAATCCAGCAACAATACCCTTTTCTGCCTTTGGAGCTAGCCTCTATGCCTTTAATCTACACAACTAATTGTAGTAGCTTACACTGTCTCCTTACCTCTTAGTCTCTAATTCATAAATAAATACATATTGATAAGGTCCAGTAGACAAATTGACACTTCATGAGGTCTCTAGAGATAAAGGATGTTGGGGTGTTCTAGGTAGAGAGAATGGAAGAGACAACGGCTACAAATAAGAAATTATCTGGTCCGATTGCTGAGTTCCTATGAACACAATGTTGAATGTATTACTTTGGACCAAATTATGAACTGTAAATGAGCATACATATTTTTTCATTTCGCTTTTTTATAGGCTTATGTTTTCCCTTTCATAATTTTTGCTTCAGGCTAATTTTCTTCTTTTCTCTTTTTTCTTACTTGTCTTGATATCTACATAAAATAAAGCAAAGGTTATGGCTATCCTTGGTGTTCAATATTATTCTTCCAGGAAATTTTTAAGTATTATGTCAACAGGATTCCATTGACTTAACACTGATCTCCAAGCCATGGATCTATTAATAAATGTACAGTATGTTGTTTTATTTTCTGAAGCAAATATATAAAATGAGACTATTTAGAGAGTACTTGTATTATTATTTTTACATAAACTCACCTATTAATTTCACATAGATGTAATGTCTGCTAAGTACTTTTTGTGTATGGCAGAAATTGTGTTCAAAGCTCAAAACTTAATTCCTGTTTTATAGACATAAAATCTGTGTGTTAACAGACAAAAAATAGTTCAGATGCACAAGTGTAATTGCAAATTGTCATGAATTCTACAAAGGAAAAGCTAATTGTTGTGACAGATGACCATGAGTGGATATAATTTATAATGTGTCCTCAGTACCAGCCTTGTTGGAAACCTTGTTCTTAATTGCAGGCCATGGCTTTAACTTCAAGACAAGCAATTCTTTGGAAAACACTGACCTCTCTTTGGCAACTACAGCATCTATTATCTCTCAGGTCAACTGGTCAACTAATTTTTCTTTATCTTTGGGTGATTCATGAGCTTTTCATCTCTTGAATCAGTTAGACTCAATTTGTGGAAGAGTATTGAGACCCATCTTCATTTGCAGTCCTGAACGTGATGATAGAACAGCTCATTCGTTCTTTTCAGTTTAAAAATGGGTATTTTCTGAGACTGATACTCCAACCAAAGACTATTCATGGAGATAACCTAGAACCCCTGCACAGATGTAGCCCGTAGCAGCTCAGTGTTCAAGAAGGTACCTAGTAAGGGGAACAAGGACTGTCTCTGCATGAACTCAGTGGTCTGTTCTTTGATCACTTCCTACTGAGGGGGATGCAACACAGCCTTACCATGTCACAGAAGAGGACAATGCAGCCAGTCCTGATGAGACCTGACAAGCTAGGGTCAGATGGAAGGGGAGGAGGACCTCCACTATCAGTGAACTTGGGGAGGGGCATGAGAGGAGATGAGGGAGGGATGGTGAGATTGGGAGGGTTCTAGGGAGGAGGCTACAGCTTGGATACAAAATGAATAATAAATAAACTGTAATTAATAAAACAAAACAATAAATAAATTTTTAAAAATGTATTTATTTTATTTATGTGTTTGTGTGTTTTGACAGGATGTATATGAGTGTACTTTATGTGTCCATTGCCCACAAAGGTCAGAAGAGGAACCCCTGGAACTGAGTAGCTGACAGTTGTAACTCATCATAATGGTGCTGGGAAGTGAACTTGAGTCTTCCACAAAATCAGCAAGTGCTTTCTACTGTGAAACCATCATTCCAGCCCCAGTAAGTTTAATTATACTTCTCCAGAAGAACAGTTGTAATACATTTTTTTTCTTTAAAAAAAATTAAGGTGCTATTTATTTTGTAGATATCAAAAGTATTTTTAATGTCTGAACAGGCATTTGAGCTTCTGTGTAGTGTCATGTTGTTTTCATTATTTTTATCTTTATAACAGATCTGCAGAATAGAGACTATCATCATCTCATGGACAGAGACATGAGCATCTTTCCCAAGACCAATAGTGCAGCAAATAAAATGCAAAAAGTTAAACAATTAGAACTCTGCAATCTTTCTAGTCCATAAGCCTTTTACTCTGCTATAATGCTAAACACTTCAAGTTTTTGTTATCATTTTAGAAATTACTACTGTAAGTGAAAACATATGTTTAAATCATAAGCACTAGTACCTCAGAATGCGATCTTATTTTTAAGTGGGATAAGTGTGGACAAAATTATTTAAGAATGTATATTAGAGTAGATTGGGTCTTCTATTCGACTGTTACGTCTTCTAAGTGAATACGAAGATGCATAGAGAAAACCTTACATGGAAGAAATAAGTTTCAGTAGTGCACTGAAGAAGGCCCAGGGTAGCCATTGAGTTGCCAGAACCAGAAAGATCAGGGCCTGATTCTTCCCATAGGTTTCCAGGGGGAATAAAGACATTACTTTCTTTAAGATATGAATTTTTAAGCAAATGTAAATAGAAACAAAAAGTTCTCAAGCAGGTCCTTTGAACATAGCTGAGAGTACAGTCAGGTAGAAGATGTAAGTGAGGTGCTTCTGGAAGCCTGCTGCTTTCATCTACAGCCCTCACCCCCATTTTCTTATTCAGACTGGGGGTGTTGAGGATACTCCTTTTTCTTGTCCAGCTTTAAGTGTGACTTCAGTTCTTCTCTAAGGTATAACACTTGCACTCGCCATGAAAAACACCACACTTTGTTATAATGTATTTTGGACAGGATGACATGCATTATGTCTTATGATTATATACTAATTCACTCTTTCTTCTGTCATTTCTTTGAGTACCTCCCTTCTTATACAATTATCACTCTTTAGTCTCCTATGTTTTACATACTACTGATTTTGACATTATATTTCTTTCTCTTCCCCTTCCTTCCTCTCTCTTCCCTTCCCTTTTTCCATTCATTCCTTTCTTTCTTTACTTAAACAACTACAACAACATCATCTTGAATAGTGCACAGATCCAGCAAAATGTGCTCAAGAAACACAGGTTAAACAAACCTGAATTTGAACCTATTTAAAGAAAGCCACAGAACCTATTGTGTTCTGTATAAACTATGAACTATAAGCAACATTATAGTAACTCAAATTATTAAGATCATAAACAAATTTAAGCAATCTAATAACAAGTTATTTGCTCCTTCCAGCCATGAGATACTCATAGCTATAGTAATTTTATGATGCTTTATGTACAACATTGATGAAGTAACAATCTGATAGTATAATGATATTACAAACACAATAATACTGTACTCAGTGAAAACAAATGCTAAGCCTAAGCAAACATATAAAAAAATAAAACCCTAAAATTATGTAACTTAACTTCAGTAGGAGTTTTACCTTTGTCTTCCATGTGTTTAAATTTGCTGTTGTAAAAATGATCCAAGGTACAAAACAGGTTAAAACCCTTGACCTGGGGTGACCTCTGATTGGGGCAGTGGGCCATCCTAATGATTTATAGCTGTGCCTTGAATTAGGCTGAAGACCGCATTAAAGCACTGCAAAGTGTTTTGATAATTTTAAATGAAGATATAAAGCAAATTGATAATGTGCTATTATTGTCAGTTTGAAGGGTACGGTTTCAGATATTACAGCATTTTTTTCCCCAAGTAGTCTTGGCTGAGATAGAGGTCCTCTCTGTCCTCTTTTGTCAAGTTAGACTTGATAGATATTTCCAACTATTCATTAAATAATATCTAAATCATAAAGCAATAACCATCATATGACTCTCACATAACTATCTGTTTCTAAAAGAATTATAGCACGGATGGCTTTTAATGGCCATTTACAATGCCAGAATACTCTTAGGTGATCTCCGGTGGAATCAGTCCAAATTGGTTACCCAGTGGAATTGATCTTTAGTTAAAGGTCAAATTCAATTTTACCTTCAAAATTGAGAAGACTTGGCTGTGAAGCTGGCCTCTTAATAATAATTTTCAGTGGAAAATTCACTCTATATTCATTTAAAAAATCTGTAGTTTGAAAAAGAAATAATACTAATCCTTGGACACTCTAGGCTTCAAAAGGATTGACAGATGGACATGAGAACTATCAAATTTGAATCTTTGTGGTTCAGTCTACATTTAAGGAAAATAACCATAGCTACAGCAATCAAGGCCTGCTAATTTAAAAAAAAAAATAGCTTCCAAAATGCAGAGTAGAGCTACCGAAGAGACATGGAGATAACTGTAACTTTGTAACGCTTAAAATGTACAACAAATTGGAAGGTATGTATTTTTTTTTCTGCATAAAGTATTCATTCAAAGAGGAAAATAAAGCAGGCTAACCTGAACATCATCAGGTGAGTTTTCCAAATGAATTAATCTCACAATAGTGCCATGGGGAGCAGTTTCTCCCTATGGAGTAAACAGCGAGAAATTTGGCCATACTATTCCCTTCTAGTGTCTGCATCCTCTTTTTGCCATGTTCTCTGCTAAGGCACGATTCTCAGGTTTTCCCTGCATTTAGAATGAATTGCATTTAGAATAAATACACCCTTCTTTTATATAATTTATTTTTTAATTTATTACAATTTATTCACTTTGTATACCAGCTGTAGCCCTCTCTCCCTCGCCCCTATGCAAGTGGTCCTCCCTTCCTTTTCTCCTCCCATGCCCCTCCTCCAGTTCACTGAGAGGAGAGGTTATCCTACCCTTCAATCTGAACCTAGCCTATCAGATGTCATCAGGACTGGCTGCACTGTCTTCCTCTGTGAACTGTAAGAGATGCTTCGCCCCATCAGAGGGAGGTGATCAAAGAGCTAGCCACTGAGTTCATGTGAGGGACAGCTCCTGGTTCCCTTAACAGCAGGCCTGTTTGCTTCTAACTTTTTCACTGAGAAGCTATTCTCCATGCTGAAACTTCAATCACTCTGCTAAAACAATAGACAGCCCATATGAGCCTTGCTTAGTTGATTCTGTGAGCCATGTTGTCCTGGTGTCCTCAACCACTCCTGGCTCTTACAATTCCTTCTCCTCCTCTTATATGGAGTTCGCCTTGCTTTGCCTCGTGTTTGGCTGGGGGTCTGTGCAGATATCTGTTTCCATCAGTTGCTACATGAAGCCTCTCTGATGACCTTGAGTTAGACACCAATCTATGAGTAGACTAGCAAAGCAGCAGCAACAATACAAATCAGCAGAAGCAGAACAGTTCAGTATGATTTTTCTAGTTCCATGCATTTGCCTGCAAATTTCATGATGTCATTTTTTTTTATTAATTACACTTTATTCATTTTGTATCCCCCCATAAGCCCCTCCCTCCTCCCCTGCCAATCCCACCCTCCCTCCCCTTTCTGCATGCATGCCACTCCCCAAGTCCACTGATAGGGGAGGTCCTCCTCTCCTTCTTTCTGATCTTAGTCTATCAGTTCTCATCAAAAGTGGCTGCATTGTCCTCTACTGTGGCCTGGTGAGGCTGCTCCCCCCCAGGGGGAAGTGATCAAAGAGCAGGCCAATCAGATTATGTCAGAGGCAGTCCCTCTTCCCATTACTATGTAACCCACTTGGACACTGAACTGCCATGGGCTACACCTGTGCAGGGGTTCCAGGTCATCTCCACAAATAGTCCTTGGTTGGAGTAGCAATCATGGACTCAGTATATATCTGACTTAGGTCCTCTGTATATATGTTATAGTTGTATATATTGGCGTTCTTGTGGGACTCCTAACAATTGGAATGGGAGGTATCTCTGACTCTTTTGTCTGCTCTTGGGAACCTTTTCTCCTGCTGTGTGGCCTTGTCCAGCTTTGATATGAGTGTTTGTTGTAATGTAGGCTTATTGTAATCTGTTATGCTGTGTTCAGTTGATATCCCTGGGAGGCCTGCTTTTTACTGTTATTATTATTATTATTATTATTATTATTATTATTATTATTATTATTTAACAGAAATTGAGGAAGAGTGGATCTGATGGAGAGGGAGGTGGGTGAGGACTGGGATGAATGGTGGTATGGGAAACTGCAGTTGGGTGTAACATGTGAGGAATAAAAGTAAAAACAAAACAAAGCAAAACAAAAAAAAATCACCTGTACCAAGAAGTTAATTTGCAAACTACTAAAAATAATGAAACTCAATAAGGTGGTGAATTGTGCTTAGGATCTCGCACAGGTAAAGATTTAGATCATGATTCTGAATGGATTTGTACCTAAGTAAGAACAAATATTTTAGTGAAAAATAGGAAGGGCCAGGCTGGCCCTAAAATATAAGGGCAGGTCTACTCTAGCAAGCCCTTGAACTGTGGTGTTTCTATTTTCCCATCTGGTATATCGTATACCTTCCTGTTCTTTTAATGACAACAAAAATAACCTCATCCACCTTATAACATATGTTTAGCATGCGATGTTAGGCAGAGCATGGTGGCAACACCATTATTCTTGTCTTTAGAACTGGGGAAACCGTAATGGGGGTGGAGAGGAATAGGATTAGTGTCAGCGACAAGCTCATCAGGGTTAATAGGAGGATAGCAGTTATAATACTCTGGTTATGGCCTCATGACATAGGTCATTCCTTCAAGAATATAGTACGAGGGCTCTACCTTTATACACATATCAAGTGTATTGTCCTAGGACAGGGGATGGTACTGGTAGCAAACTCAAAGTAGGTAGGAAGTTTAACTCAGTTACCTTGGGGCAGTGTAAGACAGGTTATTATAAAAAAGTAAATGAGCACACTGAAAGGCCCATTAAATTTATGTATGACATAGATAGGGGAATCCTTTGTGACCTGTTCCAGTCACTTGGAACTGTCTCTGTCAGATCTACAGAGAATAAGGTTTACAACATGATTAACTCCAGGGGACTTGACGTTATGACTTCAACTTACAGGTATTTACTTCCAGGTTTGAATCCAGAATTGAGCTGTAGACTGTTGTATCGAGTGTCCACTGTGCTTAGACAAGTCAGCTCCAGGTGTGCAACTAAAATAGGGCTGTAGATCCCTCAGGCTTCAGCCGTTCATAGATTAACCAGGTTCTAGTATGGTCAGAGCAAGGCGATGGGCTCAAAACATGATCAAAGACCTCAACATAAAACCAGACACATTAAATCGGCTAGAAAAAAAAGTGGGGGAATACCCTGGAACCCATTGGTACAGGAGAGAACTTCCTAAACAGAACACCAACAGCACAGGCTCTAAGAGCAACAATCAATAAATGGGACCTCATGAAACGGAAAAGCTTCTGTAAAGCAAAGGACACCGTCATCAAAACAAAGCGACTGCCTACAGATTGGGAAAGAATCTTCACCAACCCTTTATCTGACAGAGGACTCATATCGAGTATATATAAAGAACTAAAGAAGCTGAAAAGCAGCAAACCAAGTAATCCACTTAAAAAATGGGGAACAGAGCTAAACAGAGAATTCTCAATAGAGGAATATCGAATGGCAGAGAAGCACTTAAAGAAATGCTCAACCTCATTAGCCATTAGGGAAATGCAAATCAAAACAACCCTGAGATTTCACCTTACACCCATCAGAATGGCCAAGATGAAAAACTCAAGGGACAACACATGCTGGAGAGGTTGTGGAGAAAGGGGAACCCTTCTCCACTGCTGGTGGGAATGTAAACTTGTATGACCACTCTGGTTGTACAAGTTTACATTACTTTCTCAGACAACTAGGAATAGCGCTTCCTCAAGATCCAGCCATACCACTCCTAGACATATACCCAAAAGAGGCTCAAGTACACAAAAAGGACATTTGCTCAACCATGTTTGTAGCAGCTTTATTTATAATAGCCAGAAGCTGGAAACAACCCAGATGCCCCTCAACTGAAGAATGGATGCAGAAACTGTGGTACATCTATACAATGGAATATTACTCAGCAATGAAAAATAAGGAAATCATGAAATTTGCAGGTAAATGGTGGGACCTGGAAAGGATCATCCTGAGTGAGTTGTCCCAGAAGCAAAAAGACACACACGGTATATACTCACTCATATAGACATACAACATAGGACAAACCCACTAAAATCTGTGCATCTAAAGAAACTAAGCAAGAGAGAGGACCCTAACTAAAATGTTCAATCCCCATCCTGAAAGGCAAAGAGGGTGGACATCAGAAGAAGTAGAAAACAGGAAACAACCTAGGAACCTGCGACAGAGGGCCTCTGAAAGCCAGAAGAAGTAAACAGGAATCAAACTAGGAACCTACCACAGAGGGCCTCTGAAAGCCTCTGCCCTGCAGACTATCAAAGCAGATGCTGAGCCTGATGGCCAACTGTCGGGCAGAGTGAATGGAATTTTATGTAAGAAGTGGGAAATAGTAAGAGCTGGAGAGGACAGGAACTCCTCAAGGAGAGCAACAGAACAAGAAAAATTGAACACAGGGAACTTCCCAGAAACTCATACTCCAACCAAGGACTATTCATGGAGATAACCTAGAACCCCTGCACAGATGTAGCCCATGGCAGTTCAGTGTCCAAGTGGGTTACCTTGTAATAGGAAGAGAGACTGCCTGTGACATAATCTGATTGGCTGGCTCTTTGATCACCTCCCCCTGAGGGGGGAGCAGCCTTACCAGGCCACAGAAGAGGACAATGCAGCCACTTTTGATGAGAACTGATAGACTAAGATCAGAAAGGAGAGGAGAATCTCCCCTATCAGTGGACTTGGGGAGGGGCATGCATGCAGAAAGGGGAGGAAAGGTGGGATCGGGAGGGGAGGAAGGAGGGGCTTATGGGGGGGATACAAAATGAATAAAGTGTAATTAATAAAAAATTAAAAATTTAAAAAAAACCCGTAAAAAAAAAAAAAAAAAAAACAATAGACAGAGCTGAATCTGACTTTGCATAAAATCTCACACCAGCTCTAACTGCACAAGGAATGATTCCAGGTCCTTTCAGTGGCTGCTAAGGGCCTATATACCCTGAATCTGCTACCTCTTTTGTTGCCTCTCCTAATATTTGGCCCCTGCTGATTCTGTTCCAGGTTTTCTAGCAGCCATTGACTCTCTCCATCCCCAAGTGAAATGTTATCTAGAACCCTTTTTGTGACTCTTCTTTCTACCTGAAGACCTTTTCCTTCAAATGTCTCACAGGCATATTTCCATTCTTCCTCAAGTGTTTGCCAACATCCAACATCAATATCATCCACTCACTTTACATTTGTTCCTTGGTTGTAACTCTTTTTTTTTTTGTTTCTTTCAGGACCTTTTCTAGTTCTCTTTCTCTGAGCACCCATCAACCTTTAAAATACTCTAGTTTCTCTAACCATTTTTTCAATGTTTAATACCATCACTATATTTTCTGTTACATAAGAAGAGGGGACTTGGTTCTGTCCACTCTTCCATCTCAACTATCTAGCATTTGCATAAGCTATATAGAAGGCATATGATATTCATTTGTTGATTCCATCTTAAAGATAGGACTTGGTTCCATTACCACCATTTTACTGCCAAATTCTTTACTACCCACTTGGTTTTGCTTATTATTTTGGTTTGTCTGGACTATTCCTGTGAATATTTAGATAGGTTTCCTTTATACCATTATTCACACTCATGTAACACACACTCAAGCTACATGAAAACAACATACATGCCTCAAAACAAATACAAGGCACATTTAAGACCTGAATCATATTGTGATATAAGCTCTGATTTCCCAATGACCTATGCTTTTACTCCAAATAAAACTTATTTTTAGAGTGGGCCTTCAACTCCTGAAGACTGAGCCTCTTTACCTCTTCTCCTGTTCAGTTCATACTCTGCTACCATCTTGGCTTTTGATGACTACAGTTACCTTTGGCCAACTACATTTCTATTTTATCTGACTAGTATACCTTTTTCCCAGAAACAGTAACAGTTAGATTCCTGTATGTTTTATATTTTTTTGCTTAAATGTACATTTCTTAACAGAACATCCTTTAATATCTACTTCAAATTCTAGATATCCTCTGTGCTTTATTTATAGTGCCTAGTAGTTTTATTGCATAATTTTGCTTATTTGCTCTTCATTGCTTTAGCCAACTAATCTGCAAGCTTCACAGCATCAGTGGCTTTCTTCTGTTTTGCTCACCATGTTGTCCCCATGGTCCATCACATACCCAATACATGAAGACACGCAACTACTAACTGTATTAGCAACAAAATGAAATATGTACTCTTGGCATTTGAAAATGCTCAGAGGAAATGCATGTGCATTTGTCAATGTCCCAGCAAGAAACAAATGACACATTTGAAATAATTTGAGCAGGGTTTACTATAAAGACTGTTTGTAGAGTGAGGGAAGGGTATAAGGAGAGCACGTAGCGGAGAATTGTATCTTCAGGCTGGAATGTTTCCCAACCCCCCTTCCCTCTTCAGTGCAAACTGAAATGGTCACGTTTTAAGACATAAAGCAGTTGGGAGAAGACATTATCGAGGGCAAACAGATAATATTTAGAATATTAATGTATGTGATTTTCTAATGTTATATCTGACAGACAACTACCAACTGTTTTTGATTTTATAGCATGTATGTGTGTATATATATTGAAATATTGAACTGCATATCTCATTATCTCTTGCAAAAATCAACTTATAACCTAACACCATATTTGTCTTTTAGGTTTGACTTTAGCTGCTAACTGAATATGAACCCCTGCATTCCTGAGACATGAACTATTGCAGGGTTGCCAAAGACAAGAAGTGGAAGTGCCAATTTAACAGCTCATAGTGGTGAAAAACGGAGTATTTTGAGTGATTCTATATGGCTTTTAGAAACAAAAATAGTTAACACAAACGGAAGAAACAA
Source organism: Psammomys obesus (assembly GCF_907164565.1). Classification (NCBI taxonomy): domain Eukaryota; kingdom Metazoa; phylum Chordata; class Mammalia; order Rodentia; family Muridae; genus Psammomys; species Psammomys obesus. The sequence continues at coordinate 33,284,418 of NW_026596051.1, read as the reverse complement.
AATAGCCAATCACTTCAGATAATGGAGGTAGACAAACTCCAAAAACCGTATCTTTGTCCTTACATATTAATAACACACACACACACACACAAAAAAAAAAATCAAAAAGTGTCAAAGAGAATGATGACTCTGGGTGCAGACAAGAATTGTGAAGAGCAAATTGGGGAAATGTTTTAGGGTTGCCTAGAGGAACAGTAGCACTGGAATAAATATATATGTATTACAAAGGGTATTCAGTAGATTGGCTCACAAAATATGGGATAGACTAGCAATGGGTGTCTATACATAGGGGAATCTAACGACTTGACAATTTCTCAGTTTATGATGCTCTGCATATTAGTAGACCTGATCTGTTGTGGAAGGCTGGGAGGAGTGCTGGAGAGCCACAATTCCTCCATCCACATTAAGAGTCCAGATAAGCTGGGTTCTGATCCCAGTGGAAGATGGCAGTAGCAGGAGCTTTTTGAGCCCATTTTTTACAGATCTACTGAGAGACACGTGTGTCTTCGTTGATTCCAGATACAATCAAGCTAACAGGCATTGCAAGGAGCATAAATCTCAGCTGACTTAGAACATATAGTGTCAGGGAATTCCAGAGTGGAGGTGACAGTTATGAAATTACTCATGAGCCAAGAAGATGACTTGTAGCAGAAGAGGTGGGTTTTATTAAAAATGCAGCAAAACCCATTAGAGTTCCACGTCTAAGAATGGCAGGTACTGATGTCAACGGATGTAAATGAATTTGGGAAGGACAAATACCAGTGCAGGTTCCATAAAAATTAAAAATAGTGCGATCTTATGGCAATATCAACCATGGGCGTATACCCACAATGATCAAAGCAAAAGTCAGAATAAAAAATAGGAACCCAACATTCCAGGTGACTGCAACACTATTTATAATAGCCAAATTGCTGTATATATAGCAACCCTAAGTGAAAATAAACTTATGCCATTTGTAGTAAATTGAACAAAACCAGAGATCATTATGTTAAGCAAAATAAACCACACTCCTATCAAGAGAAATGTTGTGTGCTTCCTTATGTACTGTGAAGTTGTTTTGTTTGTTTGAGACACAAAGTAGAAAGATTGTTTGGAAAGAGGAAGAGACCAAGTGGTTCCCACACTCGTAACAGAGGAAGGCTACGATTAAAAACTAGTATGTGTGGGTGTGTACATCAGACAACTTTTACTCACCTGGAAGCTTCATTCAAACTGGCTAGCTTTTATAATGCTGGAAGTTTCTTGGATTGGGGGAGAGAAAATGAGAGAGAGAGAGAGGGAGAGAGAGAGAAGTGATGGGAAAAATAGGTGAGGGGTTGTTTAGAGGAGAAGCTGGAAAGGAGATAATGGGGATAGATTTTATGAAGATACATTAAATGTATGTATGAAACTCTGAATAAAAGTAATATGACTTATATTTCTTTCTACTAATTAATTCCAGCAGTGTCATTTGTATTTTCGTTCTTTTAAAGGGCAGGATAGGATATGTTTTTATCTCATTTTCTTTACATTACTACAGTTTCCTTTAAGATAGATCAATTACCTTATTTTGATTTTTCTGTGATTTTAGTTTTCTGAAATTTTCCAGTGTTCTCTAGAAACTATTGAGCATTCCTGGGTAGTTTAATGGTTTTGAGCTGTATTTCTACCTTTTTGGTTTCTACTGTAACCCAAACAGAGCCCCATAGCTTGCTGTTGTATCTCATCCCTGCCTCAACAGTCCCGCCTGCATGTTTGTTGAACTCATTTTGAACTTTTCATCGTTATCATTTCATATCATCAAAATTATCACTTACCACTATTCACAGTCATTGCGTTAACATTTAGACAAACCTAAAACTTACAGATATTATATTTCCTTGAGTTTCTTGAATTCTACATTTTCCTTCTCTCTTAGAAGGCTTTAACATATAAAACAATAAAAAATATAAAAAATAATTAAAAAAAGAAAATAAAAAAACAACAGGAAAGAAAACCCTAACAACAGAATTTATAAAATCCCTAAGTGTAAACTACTTTAATCTAGTACCTTTATTGTAGCATATAAAGAAATTTAGAGAAATAGAGGGTAATTTATACAGCAATGTGTTGCCAGAATGATTAATATAGCCATCGTTGCTATTGTATTTGAAGCATCAAGGCACTGCAAAGTCCAAATGGAGGCATGCAGAATATGGCCAATGACTATGTTTTCAGCAAGAGACAGTAAGACAGCTTAGCACAGAAAGTCTGACCACACTTGGAAAATCAAAATAAAGGTCATATTTAGAATGACAAATAAGTTTACACTTCAACTCCAGACACAGAAAAGATGAAAGAAGGGAAAAAAAAATCAATGCAGAGGGTATCAGTTAAGACCTTTCTTAGCTCAATCACCTATATCCAGTAACTAGTTCATAAATAACATAAATGCAACTTTTATTTTCTAGAACCTATTAATTTGTTCTTCCCATTATTGTGGTGCTTGAGAAAATATGTTATTTAAAACAGCTATAATAGATTCATTATTTTTCCCCAGAGAAATGAATTATTAGGATTTTGATTTTCTGAATTGACTTTTAATGTGTTCCATCTCAGAAGCCTTTGCTTAAATTGAGAAAGAGATAAAAAGAAAACAAAAGTAAGAATGAAGGAAAATAGAATATGCTGGGATGTACAATCAAATCCAGCACGCAAGAAGCAACACTTGCCAAAATACATGCATCCAAACAATGAATTATGCAATAGCCACAGAACATGGTTAGAGAAGACTGAGTTTACCCCCTGGACATGACTATCCATTTCTGGAGTAAGGCCACCGTAACCTTAATGCTTTAGCCATCTGCATCTTAGAATATGATGCTTACTCAGTCAGTTCTAAAATGTTTGTTTGTCTCCCAGATGATAATAGCTTTATTTTAGCTATGCCCTTGGGTGTACAGCATGCAAGAAAGAAACAGTTTCTTTGCAAGTAGAAGACCCTTGTTAACTCTGATAACAACATAATTGGGCCATAACTGCAGCACATCTTAATACTTGGTATCTCGTGCACATCCCATTTAGGACAGATCTTCTAAATAAAATCTCTAAGCATTTTTTCTTTTGCTCATCTTATTGGCATTACTGTAAAACATGCTTCATTCTCATTCCACAGAAGCAGTAGAACTTCTCCCCTCGTATTTTTATATTGATTTGATGGGCATAAAAGGCAGGTTAATCTTAATATCCATGTGGTTCTTTCATTGGGAGGGAAAACTACTGCAGATGGAGAGAGAGCAGGTATCCATTTGCTTTTAGGAAGAGGAAAAGAGTCTCTCTCCCTTCACAGAGAATGTGTGTTCAGGGCCTCGATACCCTACATGAATTGACTTCCTTTTTAAAGCTCGTGCGGAGGCTTGCCCAGTACTCGCAGGCCTTCTGGCAAAGTCTGTAATGAAAGGACACAGAATTCCAATAGACCCATGACATTCTCAAATGAAAATGGCCAGTTTCACACTATTTGAATATTTTCTTTGGTATTTCTGTTACTTTGCATTACGGTTTATATGGATTTGAAGATTATCCTATGGATTTGTACTATTGTTCTTGTGTGGCAATTTTTTTTTCATAATTTTCTCTATAGGTACAAGGATGATACTTGGAACAAATAAAGGATGAATTATTTAACCCTTAAATAGTCACAATAAATTATGTTTCATATTTAGTATTTGCTTACAATTTTTAGTAAAATGTTATTGATAAACATGTTGAAAAACTAGTCCCTATTGCTAGCTCCCACTTTTAACAACAAAAACTTCTGGGTAGTGTCTTAAAGATAACTAAAGATGCTTACAAAATCCAGTTACAAATCTTATTGTAGCAAATATATTACAGAAACACAGAAAAATTATTCAAAAATATAAAATATGTTCAAAATACACACAGAAGCAAATCCAGAATAATGAAAAACATGGAAGCTGAGGCCTTCCCTGCAGTGTTAGGAAAGCAACATAATCTGGACTTTGGGATTTAGCAATCATGAACGCAAGAAAGAAAGTAGTGTGCCTGACCGTATTTAAAATGTGCACGTGGTAGAACCCCCAAATGAAGTCACAAAGTAAAAATAAATAAATAATAAATAAATACATGTATACACTAAGAGGGAGCACATGAGTACAGACTGAGTGATGAATATTATATGCCCAACATAATTATTACAGAAAGAAAAAAATTCCTCAATAAATAAACATTTCCATTACAAAATCTTAAGATTATCATTAAGATCAAATTCTTTTTTAAATTTTTATTAATTACACTTTATTCACTTTGTATCCCTCCTGTAGCTTCCTCCCTCTTCCTCTCCCAATCACTTCCTCCATCCCCCTTCTCCACCCATGACTTTCCCCAAGTCCACTGATACAGGAAGTCTTCCTTTCCTTCCTTCTGATTCTATTCTATTAGGTCTCATCAGGAGTGGCTGCATTGTCTTCTTCTATGGCCTGGTAATGCTGCTTCCCCCTGAGGGGGAGGTGATTAAAGAGCAGGCCAATCAGTTCATGTCAGAGACAGTCCCTATTCCCATTACTATGGAACCCACTTAGACACTGAACTGCCACAGGCTACATCTGTGCAGGGGTTCTAGGTTATCTCCATCAAGAAGGAGGAATCTGGCTAAAATGCTCAATCCCCATTCAGAAAAGCAAAGAGGGTGGCCATTAAGAAGTGAAAACAGGGAACAAGTCAGGAACCTGCCACAGAGGGCCTCTGAAAGGCTCTACCCTGCAGAGTATTAAAGCAGATGCTGAGACTCATGGCCAACCCTTGGGCAGAGTGCAGGGAATCTTATGAAAGAAGTGAGAAATAGTAAGAGCTGAAGAGGACAGGAGCTCCACAAGGAGAGCAACAGAACCAAAAAAAACCTGCGCACAGGGGTCTTTTCTGAGACTGATACTCCACCCAAGGACCATTCATGAGGATTAAATTCTAACTTCCCGAAAGTTTATCCTTATTGATTTGGTTAGATGGTTCTCCATAAGAAAAGATAAAACAAAGTCAAATAATTTCTATGCAAGCATTCCTAAATATCAGTGAATTCCCAAAATGAAGACCCAAGAAATATTAGCAGATAATGTTTAGGATGTATGAAATAAAAGACAAAAGATTCAAAGATGTATGATTTGGGATTGAGCGACAGCTTGGCTGTTGAAGAACATTTACTGTTTGTGCAAAAGACCCAAGTTCAGCTCTCAGAATGCATGTGAGAGAAGACAACAGAAGTCTTGACCTCTAGGAATAGGAGTATCTGACACATCATGGCCTCTGTGCGAACTGAATCTGTGAAAAAGCTCACATTTATACATAAAAAGAATTTTAATCTATGAAAGGAACACAGTACTATTAAAATAACTAGACCGCTTTATAAGGACCAAATAAGTCTTGCATGAATTCAATTATACTTCAAATTTAAATACTAGTAAAATTATTAAATGCCAGATAACAGACTTGAATTCACTAAAAAAATATTAATTAAGTCAAAGCAAGCTTTAATAAAATTACACAGAATAGAATATTGTAATTTGAACAAAGTTTTGGATATGTAGAGAATGGAATAAAATGCCTAGTCTAAAGGTGCCCAGACTTCCTGTAGAAAGGACTAACATAAGACAAAGTAGAAATATTTAACTTCTTCAGTTCTTTATATATTCTGGATATTAGCCCTCTGTCATATGTTTCCCAGTATGTAGGCTGCTGACAACAGTGTCCTTTGCTTTACAGAAGCTTTTCAGTTTCATGAGGTCACATTTATTAATTGTTGACCTTACAGCCTGTGCTGTTGGTGGTGTTCTGTTCAGGACGTTGTTTCCTGTGCCAATGAGGTCAAGGCTCTTTATTATTTTTCTTCTGACAGGTTTAGTATGTCTGGTTTATGTTGAGATCTTTGATGCGCTTGGACTTCAACTTTGTGAAGGGTGATAAATATGGGTTTATTTGTATTCTTCTACATGTAGACATCCAGTTAGACCAGTATCTCAAGATGCACCAACAAACCATGTAATTCAATTTAAAAATGATGTACAGAGGTAAACAGAGAGTTCTCAACAGAGGAATATCGAACAGCAGAGAAACACTTAAAGAAATGCTCAATGTCCTTAGTCATTCAGGAAATGCAAATCAAAATGAACCTGAGATTTTACCTCACACCATCAGAATGGCTAAGATCAAAAACTCAAGGAATGTTGTATGCTGGAGAAAGGGGAACCTTCCACCATTGCTGATGGGAATGTAACTTGGTACAATCACTTTGGAAATCAGTCTGGCACTTTCTCAGACAATTAAGAACAGTGCTACCTCAAGATCCAGCTATTCCACTCCTAGGCATATACCCAAAAAATGCCCCACGATTCAATGAGGACTTTTGCTCAACTATGTTCATTGCAGCATTATTCATAATAGCCAGAATCTAGAAACAACCTAGATGTCCCTCAACTGAGGAATAGATACAGAAAGTGCAGAAGTGCAGTATATTTAAACAATGGAATACTACTCAGTGATTAAAAACAAGGAAATTATGAAATTTGCAGGCAAATGGTGGGGACCAGAAAATATCATTGTGGGTGAGGTATCCCAGAAGCAGAAAGAAACACAGTTGCTGCCTTAGAAATGCAAACATAGAGAGTTTGTCAAAATTTGAACAAAATAAAAGTGAGAATTTATACTGAACAGGAAATTACTTTCTAAGCACTAGTTTTGAAAATGAAAACGATTTCAAAGAGTGTTATGAAGGAAACAATAATGAAAAGAATAAATCTAAAATGAATGCTATGCCACTAAACAGTGGTAACAGGATAATAGGTTGGGATAGATTAAGAAACTCAACTTCCATACAAAGGTGAATCTATGGGTAATTTCATTTAAAACTTGTCTCAGATCTTTACATTGAAGACTAACTTTCAGGATATATTAATATTGCCAGAAGTCATTAGTATATTTAAAATATATTAGGTAATCTGCAAATAATCAGAAGGATAAATGAAACAAGAATCTTAGTATAGAAGCTAGGAAATCAAACAAACAAACTAAAAGTAGGTCAGAAAATCCACACAAAATAACATGTGAGAAACACTAAACAATATGTTAATCTCTCTACATAGGCAAGTCTTGGTAATTAAAAGCTGTCATGGTAGAAAAATAAAACACTATCCAGTTATAGGCTGCCTATAAAAGAATATCTTAAATCAAATTAAAACAGAATGCTTAAGTACAAAATTACCAAAAAGTTTCCAGGCACTTACCAACTAAAATACAATGTTGTTTATACTGTTATAAAGGAAAGCAGACATAAAGAGAGAGGATACTGCTAGAAATAAAAAGTATGCTCTTGAAGAGCAAAACTAGGAACTTAATGAAACTACATGGCAATTCCAGAGTTACAGAAACCACTTATAATGTTATAATGCAAATAAACATTTACAGTACTTAAAGGGCCAATTAGGAAAGCAGTATCACATTATGGCACATTATCATATCACACTCAATAATTGTTAAATCATGTGCAAAAAAATTAGTACTCATTTGGCTTGTTGTATCCTTGATCATGTATAGAATCCTGAATCCAGCAATGGAATAGCCAGATTTTTGTTATACATTTGTCTACAAGGCTATCAAGTGTGGCTCCAACACATTTTTATCATTACTATAAAAAAGCATGTCTTATGGTTAATTAAGACATATGTAATATGTTAAAATTACCTTTAAATTTTCAATAAAATTATAAGATGCTGGGTATATATTTCCAGTAGCAAAAAAAAAAAAAACCCAAAAAACAACTCAACATGCAAATATACTTTATAAAAGACTAACTGACAACTAAATTATTACCCATCAACAAATGAAGATTACAATTAAAGTGTTCTGCCCCACCAAAATTTGTTAACTGAAAATTCATCTTACACAGAAGAAAAAAAGCTGAATGTTTACTAGAAATTAGATAAAGAGCAACAGAATAAACTCAGCAAAAATTAAGTGAATTGAATAAATATGAGCTGCTATTATGAGAACTAACAGAATTGATTTGCATTTTTGAAAAGGGGGATAAAACAAGCAAGGTAGCATTAGGATTGATTAGAAAAGGAAGGCAATAAAAATATGAACACAGTATTGCCGAAATGTAAAACAAGAGTGTAGAAAAAGATATAATTCATATTTAAAAGTACATGATGAATCCTCTTATGCCATTTATATGACATTTCAGGCTAAACTGACAATCTTTTCACAAAGGCAGACTCAGCAAAACTATATAGGGAAAGTGGAGATAATAATGTGTTTCTATCACACACACACACACACACACACAACTTTTGTTTAAAATCTTTTAAGGTAGTATGATACAAATTCCCAAGAAATGTATTAGAACATTTAAGCAAATAATGTAAACATGCAATATTCTAGTATTATCAATGTATTTAAGAAACAAAAACAAAGAGATGGTTGGGAAATTAACCATGCAATTTGATGAGTTCTAACTACTTCATAGTAAAACCAGAAGAGAAGGAGGAGGAAATCATGAAATTTGCAGGTAAATGGATGCAAAGAGAAATGATCATCCTAAATGAGGTAATCCAGAAGCAGAAAGACACACACTGTATATACTCACCCATAAGTGGATATTAGCCATATAATATAGAACAAATGTGTTAAATCTACAGACCTAAGAAGCTAGACAACAAGGAGGACCCTGGGGAAAAGGCTTAATCTTCATTCAGCAGGAAAAATAGCATAGACATCAGAAGTGTTAGAAGAGGGGAAACAGGACTGGAGCCTATCACAGATGTCCTATAAAAGACTCAACCCATACCTAATTATAGATGGTTTGGGTAGAGTCTTTTAGAGGACATCTGTAGGCTCCAGTCCCAACTGAATACCACTCAGCTATTAAAAACAAGGAAATCATGAAATTTACAGTTAAATGGATGGAACTAGAAAAGATCATCCTGAGTGAGGTAACCCAGAAACAGAAAGACATACATGGTATACCCTCACTTATAAGAAGATATTAGCCGTATAATAAGGGTAGCCATCTATAGAGCTACAGAAGCTAAACACTAAGGGAGATTCTAGGGAGGATGCTTAAGTCTTGTTCAGAATGGCAAACAGGATAGACTTTGGAAGAAGTGGAAGAGATGTAACAGGATGGGAGCCTACTATTAAGGGTCCTTTGAAAGGCTCCACCCTACAGGGCATCAAAGCTGATGCTAAGACTCTGAGACTCTTGGCCAAACTTTGAGCAGAGCACAGGGAGTCTTATGGAAGAAGAGGAGGTGGACATAGAGGGATACAAAGGGGGACAGGAGCCCCACAAGGACAGCAACAAGGTGAAAGGATCTGAGCCCAGGGGGTCCTGCAGAGACTGATGCACCAACCAAGGACCATGCATGGAGAGGATCTAGACCCCCCTACTCTGATTTGGCCAATTGGCAGCTCAGTCTCTATGTGGATCTCCAAGTGAGCAAGTAAGGTGTAGGGAGGGGCTGCCACTGTGGAGAACTTGGTTGGCTGCCCTTTGATCACTTGCCCAGGTGATGCAGCCTTGCCAGGCCATGGAGGAAGAGGATCCAGGCAGTCCTGATGAGACTTGACAATCTATGGGCAGATAAAAATAATGAAGAACTCCCCATTTCAGTGGACTAGGAGAAGGGAATGGGGGAAGAGGGAGGACTGGGGGGAGTTGAGGGAGGGGCTTCAGTATGAAAAAAAAATGAATAAATTGTGGAAAAAAATAAAAAAAATAAAGAAAAGAAAAGATTCTACCCAACAGGGGATTGAAGCAGATGCAGAGACTCACAGCCAAACTTTGGACAGACCACAGGGAGTCTGATGGAAGAGGGCTATAGAAGGACCCAAAGAGGTCAGGAGCCACACAAGGAGAAAAACAAGGCCAACAAAGTTGGGCCCAAGGGGCACTGCAGAGACTGATGCATCAATCAAAGACCATACATAGAGAGAACCTAGTCTCCCTCCTCAAATGTGGCCCATAGATAGCTCAGTCTCCATTTTGGTCCCTGGTAAGAGGAGAAGAGACAGTCTCTGACATGAACTCAGTTGCCTGCTCCTTGATCCTGGTGGGGTGAACTAGCCAGCCCACTGAGGAAGAGGATCCAGGCAGTCCTGATTGGATTTGATAGGCTATGATCAGATAGTAGGGGAGGAAGTCCTTGCCTATCAGTTGACTAGAGAGGAATAGGGGAGGAAGAAGGAGGGAGGGTAGGACTGGGAGGAGAAGGGGGATAAAAAGTGAATAAATTAAAAAAATAATAATAATGACAATACTAAAAGAAAAAAAAAGAAAGAAAAAGGTGGCCCTGTAATTTTATTGGGCTGTCTATCTTGATTCTTAATTTCATTACATACCATAAGTTCATAATTAAGCATTTCCTTTTCTCTTATTTCCTCTATCTTTTGTCTCTCAAGCTTTTGTATTATCATAGCTAATTTTTCTTATTGACAACTGTTTTTTCTTGTTGCAGTTATTTTTTCAACATTTTTTGAGAGAAAATATATAAAGATCACCGTGAAAGTCGGGAGAGGTTTACTCTGGTGCTCACAATTGCAGTTAAGTACTTCGATGCCTTTGCCAAGAATCATTTTTATCCTTTCCATTCCTACCCTTGGTCTTCAGGGATATGAAATGGAGTTTCCCATTTTTAATGCAAGAAAATTCTGTCTATATAATTCAAATTATCTTTTGGAATGGTTTACTATGATTCACTATCTCAGAGGTTCCTCTGGATCCAGAGTCTCTGTGGGAGTTCAGCTGAACTTGAAGAACTGAGTTTCTGGTTTCTTTGAAGATTCACTTGTGTCATGTGAATGTGTGTTTTGTTTTGGTTCTAAATGTGATGTGGGAATGTTTTTCCACCGTGAAAGGCAGATCCTGGATCTTTGTCAGCTAAAACCAGACTCATTAGAAGGCACATGATGTTTTGCTGGATGCTGTCTCATGAGAGGGACATGGTTTTTGCCAACTGAAAAACAGCCATGTGTGATTCCTGAGAAAAGATAAATAGAAACCCCCAGATAGTGAGACAATGCTTTCACATCTCTATGCTTTGCAATGGCTCAAATTGCTTTGTGGGTCTTGTTCTACATTTGACTTCAAACAGAGAAACCCTCCAGAGAATGGAGAATGTCTGAACACTAGGGCTGAGCCTTACCACTTTTGCTGACTGGTCACAATTCTGCGGAGTCTTGCTGTTTCTGCTAAACAGTGCAGCTGCTGTTGATTCCTGTTGCTGTTTGCCATTTGCTTTTGGACTGGACTGCTGGTATCCAGACATCAAAGAGTGGACTCCCCAAAGAAGCAATGTCTAAAAATGTCCACATCCCTCATTCCCTAATAATCCTCCTTTTATTCTACCTCTGATCAGTGTATTGCAAGGAAGGTAAAAACATTTAAGAACCATAAACAAAGTATTTTTTTTAAATCCAAATATACACTGAGAAAGAGAGTAATACCTTGGGGATTAACAGCATTTAAGGCAAATTTTTACACTTTCTCTCATTGCAGAATCTAAATTTGAACATGCACACAAACACACATATACCCACAAAAAAAGTTGTTAAAGGACAAAAAAAAATGTCATGAACATGACAGCATAAGTACACACTAAGTAAAATGAATGCTCATTTATGATAAAATACTTTTAAAAATCCAAACAAATGATGGTGAATTCTACAAAGATAAAGCATCTCTAACAAAAACAATGCAATTAAATTTATTTTCCTAAAAGTTAAAGATGTTTTAGAATGCCTAAATTGTCACTCTTTCCATTAGTTTCTCTCTATCTCTTTCTAGCTATAAGAGGCTTAGGGGTGAGAAATAAAAAAAAAATAATAGTACAAGCTATAAATGTTAATAAATAATCAATCAGTTTCCATGTATCATACTTAAATGAACTCATTGTTTCTTTAAATTAACACAATATTTTCATATAATATTTTAGTATATGTGTTACATAAAACTCATTTATATTTCCTTGATACAAAACATACATATTTAATTTTCAAACACAATTTAAAACACAGGCTACATAATTGAAGAATTTCATGACCTTTAAACTCTACTGTTGTGCATAAAACAAAATGGAAAATAGTAAGTATAATGTCTCAATGTTCTAACATGTCACCTTTTCTAAATTAATGTATGAATTCAATAGGAATTCCACCAGAATTTATCTAAAGAATTCTATGAGCAGGTTATAAAATTAATATGAATAAAAACAAGAAAATATTAGAAATGTCCTAAAATCTAATCTGAGTGGAATACACAGGAGAGAGAGAGAGAGAGAGGAGAGAGAGAGAGAGATAGGAAAAAGAGAGAGAGAGACTTTCTATACAAGTATAAGTTAAGACAATAGTGTAGGCATGAGTTTGGACAAAGACCAACAAAGCAGAATAGGCAGAAAGGCTGAGGAAGTGCCTTATTTACATAGAATAATATAAAATTACATCATTACCTAATACTTTCTTAATGTTCAAGAAATATTTTTTGTAAGTCAATCACTGAAATTTTTCAAATGAAATGTTGATTTAAATATTCATGAATTTAATGGAGAGGAGGATTTTTTAAAATTTATTTATTTTTATTAATTACAGTTTATTCACTTAGTATCCCCCCATAAGGCCCTCCCTCCTCCCCTACCGGTCCCATCCTCCCTCCCCCTTCTTCACACATGCCCCTCCCCAAGTCCACTGATAGAGGAGGTCCTGAGAGGAGGATTTTTTAATGTATAAGTACACATATATAAAATTGAGTTAAAATGGAATTACCCTATAGCAGGGCAACAGTACCCCTACTAAATAATACAGGCAAATTAAAAAAAAAATCTATTCCCAGAAAAGAGATGTTTTTGAAGTAGTTGGCCAGTGTTGTCCCATAGATACCTAAACATGAGCAGCAATTGTTATTTCTCTTGGCTACCCTCTAGAACTTGATAGTAGGACCTTATTGCAGAATATGCCACACACTTGAGTAACATAGACTAAACTAATAGAACATGAGGGAACCACACTAGCACTGACCTGGAAGCTTTAATCCTATGACTGGCTTTCCTAATGCTGGAAGTTGCTATGCAGGTTCACAAAGGACAAAGTGCTTATTTATCTTAACAATCTGATAAAGTGCTTATTCAATCTAACCTAACTGTGAACCGTGTGGACTACAATAATGACTAGCTCATCAAGACATGACCCATTGGTTTGATGGCAGCATGAATGTCACAGGAGAAATAGACTGTTGTTTTTTTTTTTAAGTTCTTTATTAATTACACTTTATTCACTTTGTATCCCCTCTGTGGTTCCCTCCCTCCTCCCTTCCCAATGCCTCCCTCCCTCCACCCTCTGCATGCATGACCCTCCCCAAGTCCACTGATAGGGGAGGTCTTCTTTTCCTTCCTTCTGATCCTAGTCAATTAGGTCTCATCAGGAGTGGCTGCATTGTCTTCTTCTGTGGCCTGGTAATGCTGCTTCCCCCTCAGGGGGAGGTAATTAAGGAGCAGGCCAATCAGTTCATGTCAGTGACAGTCCCTGTTCCACTTGGATACTGAACTGCCATGAGCTACATCTGTGCAGGGGTCTTAGGTTATCTCCATGCATAGTCCTTGGTTGGAGTATCAGTCTCAGGAAAGACCCCTGTGCTCAAATTTGTTTTGTTGCTCTCCTTGTGGAGTTCCTGTCCTCTCCAGATCTTACTGTTTCCCACTTCTTTCCAAAGATTCTCTGCACTCTGCCCAAAAGTTGCCCATAAGTCTCAGCATCTGCATTGATGGACTGCAGGGCAGAGCCTTTCAGAGGTCCTCTGTGTCAGGCTCCTGACTTGTTCCCTCTTTTCTCCTTCTGATGATGTCCATCCACTTTGCCTTTCTGGATAGGAGTTGAGCATTTTAGCAAGAGTCCTCCATGTTGATTAGTTTCTTTAGGTGTACAGATTTTAGTAGGTTTATCCTATATTATATGTCTATATGTGTGAGTATATACCATGTGTGTCTTTCTGCTTCTGGGATAGCTTACTCAGGATGATATTTTCCAGATCCCACCATTTACCTGCAAATTTCATGATTTTCTTGTTTTTTATTGCTGATTAATATTCCATTGTATAGATGTACCATAATTTCTGTATCCATTTCTCAACTGAGGGCAATCTGGGCTGTTTCCAGCTTCTGGCTATTAAAAATAAGGCTGCTACAAACATGGTTGAGCAAATGTCCTTATTGTGTACTTGAGCCTTTTTTAGGTATATGCCTAGGAGTGGTATAGCTGGATCTTGAGGAAGCGCTATTCCTAGTTGTCTGAGGAAGTGACAGATTGCTTTCTAGAGTGGTTGTACAAGTTTACATTCCCACCAGCAGTGGAGGAGGGTTCCCCTTTCTCCACAACCTCTCCAGCATGTGTTGTCACTTGAGTTTTTGATCTTAGCCATTCTGATGGGTGTAAGGTGAAATCTTAGGGTTGTTTTGATTTGCATTTCCCTTATGACTAATGACGTTGAACATTTCTTTAAGTGTTTCTTTGCCATTTGATATTCCTCTATTGAGAATTCTCTGTTTAGCTCTGTACTCCATTTTTTAATTGGATTACTTGATTTGTTGCTGTTTCCAGTGCACAAGATGAAACCTTTCTCTGGTACCACTGTAACTCCAAAAACCTGTGGTCATGAATCATAAACCCTATGGGAGAGCCACCTACTATTATTTTGCTAAGTACATAGAGCATTAATCTGACTCCTAGTAATTTACTAGTACCTATAGATTAACACACATTTCATCCTTATCTGAGAAACTTCTATCTGAAATAAACCTTGATTAACACGAAAACCCACAACCTGTCAAAGGGTAGAGACTAAGAGACTGCAGACTTCTCAGCCTTATTTCACATTCCTTATTCCTAAGGTACAGGGATTATTGAGGAAGTGGGAACAGAAAGAGTGTGTGAGCCAGAGGCACTGGTTAACTTCAAAGAATACAGCACCTTCCAGATACAATGGAACAACAGCACAGGTGAACTCATAGTGGTTATAACAGCATGTACAAGACCTGTGTGATTGCAAGCTAAACTAAATCCCAGCACGGAGAGGGAAGTACACAAGAAATCCCACACCAAGATAAGAGACTGCCGGCATTTGGTAGCATCTGGGGGAAAGAGAGTTTGTTTTCGTTGAAAGTATTGTCCCTAGTAAATTGACCACACATAAGTTAAAGGACACACATCCAAGAACATGTACTCAGCACAAATTGGACATTATAGATGGGGGTGGGAGGAAGGGCATAATTTTGGTTGTGAAGGGAAGAAAAGGGAGGGTAGATCTGACAGGAGTTGGGGGAGAGGTCAATACAATAAAAATATTGTGCAAAATTCTCAAAGAACTAATGAAAAGAAAAAATAAAATAATTAATAAATACATGATTAAATATATTTAGGTATGATTAAATATTTTTAGATTCATATAAGCAGATGGAATCATAGCCAAAGGGCACAGAAACACTCACAAAGAGAAACCGACTGTATGAAATGAACTGAAAAAGGACAGGGTTCTACAATAAGTAATGAAAAGTCATAAATCAATAACAAGACCATCCAGAAAAATGGGCAAAATGCTCAAATGAGCAGTAAAACATGAACTGTACATGGCAAATTCATACACACGATTATATTTAGAAATTAAAATAAAAATCACAACAATGTTATTTTATAAATAAAAAATGAAATTTTTGACGTATTTCATCTAGGATATGTATAAAGAATATAAATGAGAACCTACCTATTTTAGAAGTAACACAAGTACAAAGACTATTGTGATACAATTTTGATATAATTTAGTAGTGTTGAAAATGTGCCTATCATAGCTGTACAGTTATTCCTTCAAGTTATATAATTTTAGTCATCAGCTCAATGGACATATTTAGGATGTTCATAAATCCTGTGTTTAATAGTTCACAGCCATTTGTATTCCTGAAGGTTATTTTAAAAAGGTATGGTTTATTCAAGCAATAGAGTTTGTAAAGTAAGATAAAGAAGGCTTCCTAAAATTTTTTAAGATCACGACCCTTCCACTGAAGAAATTTTTACATAACTCTGGGTATATAAATAAACAAAACTTATATATAAACAACATATTTACTGGTAATCAATACTAAGGAATTATATTTTAAAACTTTTCAGTGTAACTATTAATATTTTCATCTTCATTAAAGATTTAAACAAATCTTTAAGGTAATGAAAGGGATGTGCTTATAAACCTCAGCTGACTATTTAATACTATAGACATACAACATTTCAGTTTTTTCTGAGTTGATTGATATTTAAATATAGAAACATCAGTGCTAAGAACCTGCTATACATGAAGGTAAAATATAATATAGTAGATGCATGCTTTGGGACATCTCAGAAAACATTAGAAATTCTGTTCTAATCCCATGGCAAAATAAATTTAGCAATTGTCTTATGAATGTCAAGTCTGTGACTCAAATAGCAATTTTTAAAATCAAACATTCTAACACAATACAATCCAAAGATATGTTAATTTGATCCATGCTGAGGAATGAAGGCAGAGAAATACTAAAAGCCTGTTTTCCATAATTAAACCATCACATCTCTATAAGAGCAGAAACATTTGTATGCACAGTAGAAACACCGTGGCTCGTGTCGTACAATAGTTAACAACTCTGAACTGAGGAATTTCGGAAGGTGCTGGTTGGGTCTACCTGGAACATCAGTAAGCCCAGTGCAAAGCTCACGTGCTGTACATTCCAAACCAAGGCTGTGGTGAAGGTGTGCACAACGGACCAGAGCCAATCCTTGCACATACCCTGAATACATTGCACGTTTGATTTTGAATTAGTTCTTGGTTATTATATGCTCAAAAGCCTTTTACTTAATGTGAAAATCTTTGCAACTCCCAGTCACTTCCTCAGTCCCATGTGGTCATAGCCCATAATTTAAGATGCTATGATAACCCTTGAAAAGGCCATTTTTGAAGAATAATGACGTATATTAACAGTATTAAAACCTTTATTATTTATTATTAAAACATGTATTATTTGTTTATATATTATAAATGATCTATTATTTGTTTACATCAAATTTTTCTTTAGAGAAGGAGACTGGGGGAGTCCCGTTGAGGGCTGTTACTGCTTCAGTGAGGTGGTATTTCTTAAAGCAGAGACACAACGGGGTGTGTTACATTTCCTACACTCAACATGTCCCAATAGAACATTCTGTATGTATTATGACATATACATATAAAACGCACATGCTAATTTTTGAGATACTGTGACTGGGCATTTAAGCAGGCATACTTTACTATTCATGAGTTCTCTGGTTTCCAGCAGAGTGAACATATCAGACTGATGTAAGGGAGGAGTAAATCCATTGGTTTACAGACCTGGAGTTATAGTCTAGAAATGATGGATCAAATGAGGTTTTAATTATTTTGACCTCTTAGCTGGCCCTTGCTTTGAAGGAAGCTGCGGTGGCCCACATTCTACAGTCCCTCAGACTCAAGTCCAGTAGGAAAGTAGAGTGCCTCTCAGAATATCACGGACATAATCTCTGGGGCTGGATCTTGATGAATTTGCCTGTGTTGTGTCGAGTCGGGTGTGTGCCTGCATGGGAGCACTGTCATCCGCAGGTCATGCTGCAGTGATTCCGGTGTGAGTCACATGACAGGAGAGAGTGGTGAGTGCTCACTTTACTAAGAGGAGGGAGGTGCTGTCTTTCAGGGTTTTTTTTATTTTTTTTCCTCCCCAAATCCCACCAAACTCTTCCTTAGGACTCTCCAAGCTCAGTTCAAAGTTTGTCTGTGGGTCTTTGCATCTGTTTCCATTGGCTGCTGAGTGAAGCCTCTTGGTGGAGTTATGCTAGGCTCTTGTCTACAAACATATCAGAGTAACATTAATAGTGCCATGGGTTTGGTTCTCTCCCATGAGAGAGGGCCAGGCTTTGGCTGAAAATTTCATCAATTTTTGCTCAGTCTTTGTCCCTGTATACCTTGTGTGCAAAACAAATTTGGTGTCAATGGTTTTGTGGGTGAGTTGGTGTCCCTATTTCTCCACTGGAAGAACTGTTTGGCTATAGGATGTGGCCACTTCAGGCTCCATATCTCTCACTGCTAGAAGTCTCAACCTAAGTGACCAGTGTAGGGTCTCTAGGGTCTTGCCTATCCATGGTCTCTGGCAAGTTCCAGAAATACCTCCACCTCCAACTTCTGTTCTCTCACTTGCCCTCTCCCCCACTCTCCATACTCCTAAACCACACTCCTCTCCCCTTCCTAACCCCTCTCCAACCCAGTTCTCTCCTTCCATCCACCTTCAATTCCTATCTTATTTCCCCTACTGAGTAAAATTCAAGCATCTTAACTTAAACCCTTTTTTTTGTAATTTACCTTTGATTATCCTGTACTTTATGGTTAATATCTGCTTATAAGTAAGTATATACCATGTGTGTCTTTGGGGATTTGGATTACCTCACTCAGGAAGATATTTTCTAGTCCCATTCATTATCCTGCAAATTTCAAGATGACCCCCCCCCCTTTTAACAGCTGAGTAGAAGTCTCATTGTTAATAGGAACATTTTAAGTGACAGTGTATCTAAACTAAACCATGTCATGAATCTAGGGCCAAAGTTAAAAATTCTTGGTTACAGGAGGTTAGTTCCCTTGTAAGGGAAAAAGTGACAGTCTCTGACATGAACTCAGTTGCATGATCTTTGATCACTTCTTCCTGGTGCAGTGACCTAGCCAGCCCAAAAAGAAAGGGGATCCAAGCAGTCCTGATAGGACCTGATAGGCTAGGGTCTGATAGTGGGGGAGGAGGACTTCCACTATCAGTTGGCTAGGGAAGAGGTTTAGGGGAAGAGGTAGGGAGGGTGGGACTGGGAGGAAATAATGGAGCAAGGGGGCTACAATTGAGATACAAAGTGAATAAAATGCAAATAATAATAAATAAATAATAAAAATAAAGAAAAACTATAATACTACTGATATTTATAGAATTTCTAAAACATGGGTGACATTTTTCTGATATTAAAATTTTCACTTTTATTTATCATTTATTTATGTGTGTCTGTGTGTGAGTGACAGAGTGAGAGAGAAAATGAGAGAGAGAGAGAGAGAGTCAAAAGAAAACTTGTAGAAGCTGTTTTTCTTATTCTACTGTGTGGGCATTTAAGATTAAACTCATGCTGTTAGGTGAAGTAGAAGTTTCCGGAAAAATCTAAGCCTACAGTTAGGCTTGGTGGAAAGAGCCTTTGCCACCTTGGGTTATCCTTGCCCTCACTTTTTGATGCACACACACACACACACACACACACACACACACACATTCTGAATTTTCATGATGTTTGAGAATTTTCAGTGGTGAAGTTAAAAGTAAATACTAATATATTGTTGACACTTATTATACACCTCAATGAGGCAGAAGGCTTCTGAAGTTCACTTTTGAGTTTCTTCTCAGAGTTAGTATCAAAGGGACTGCTAAAGTGTCAGCCTTTATGTTTTATCATGCTGCCTCACAAACTGGCACCCACAGACCCAAAAGTAGTGTTATGTGCCTCTTAAGAAGTGTTTATTGAATAAGAAAAATGATAAAGTTCTCCTCAGAGAATAGATCTCCCTTGTGGCAGAATTTGGGGCTTTCCCTTCTGCTAATCATTTCCTGCTCATCAGTCAGGTAACCACAGGGGAACTTCAGTGTCATTTCAAATCTCTTTTCACATCCTAGAGAAAGCAAGGCCAGTGTGGAGATGAAGACCTCAGAGGGTGAATGCCAGGAAGGGAACAGAGGGCGCCACTATTCACCTCCCATAGCCCTGAAGCCAAAATACTGTGCCAAGCAGGTGTAACCCTTGGTGACACCATTTGTCCAAACTTGCCATCTTATTAGTAATGCTTCAAAAGCTCCAGGGACTGCCCTGCCCTTGGTCTTCCATCACCTTTGATTTACACCATACCAGAAATTTGTTTTCTGTTTTTTAAGAGTTCTAGATAAAAAGAAGGCATGCACTGAAAGATGCAATCAATCTATTACCACCCATAGTGCACTTTGGTTTTGGCTTCCAGCCTCATACCCTTCTGGGTGGTGTGGAGTGAATTTTCCTTTTCTGAAACATTAAGGGCTGAGAGATCATCCTGTCAGCAGTGGGTGATGGTGCCAACTTGTACCTAGTTACTGCTTCTGTTAGACAGGGCTCTTGGTTCTTGCTTTCTTGGTAGTGCTTATACAGGGGAAGGTAGCTTTTCTTCTCTGCCTTCTGTTCCCTTGAGATAAGTGCCCTCAGGGAGGCCTTAGCTGCCCCTCTCTCTTTCTCTTACTTTTGAGTAACCATTTGCAAGGCAGGCTAGCTTTGTATAATTGGAGTTTGTTTGGCTGACCCAGCTCTCATTGTGGGCTTTATATGGAGATGAAAATAAAATATTTTCAGTAGGCTTGAGTTGTAATCTATGTTCTTTGACATACTCTGCCAGGGACCCCGTACTACTAGGGGACCATTGAGCACCTGATCAGCCATTAGCAAAGCTAATATCGTGTTGCATTTAGCTAGTGATCCCTGTGACTATTTTCTGTTTTCATGCCATAGAGGGAAAGATAGATGTATCTTGGGTCTTATACTCTCTAAAACTCCATGGCAAGGGATTCTTTCTCAGAATGCAGTATATTTTATATTTATATTTAGATGCTGAAGAAAGCAAAAGAAATACATAGATGATGCTTCTTGGGATTTTCATGTAAAATTAAGACAGGGTTAATGGTAGGGAAAGTTTATCTAAAAATATAAATTTAACTATGATGCAAAAGAAAATTTGAAACAAAGGAAATGACAGCGGTTTAGGCGTACTCTTCATTTATCAACTTCTATCCTCTTCTGTGCTGTTCACAACTGAGGGACAAACAAAAAGCAGACATAACATCCATTGGATATTTTTCCCAAAGAGAATTACAATTCACACAATTGTTAAAATCAATGCCTCTATCACCTGAGATAACGTTCTAAACCCAGAGCCCTCTAAGCTGGCATATCACCTTTATTACTGCTTGTAGTAAATCTGTTCATTTCAATGGCATTATTACTACACACATATAATGTCATTTTGTGGAAGCAGATTCAATATTAAAATAGCTTCTAAACTGATCAAAACATGTGTGGTTCTATTTTAAGAAAGTATAAATTTTTCATGTAAAATTAATTGAGTCACTCAAGTAGTTTAATTGAGTCACTGAAGTAGTCCTACAGAGCACTGAGCTAGAAGCTAGATACAACAACACTCTAATGTGTTTCTTATGATCCATGTTTACTTCAATAAATTCAAAAGGTGCATTTGGGACAAATGTTTCTTGATATGGATACAACCTAAAAGTATTTAGTAAACGCAGCTTGTCAGATGTCTACAGGCCCTCCTAGGAGAATTGTAAGAAAGAGACTTGGAAAGTTACCTTTCTTCCTCTGCCAAACAGAAGAATCTAAGACTTTTCTTTCCAGTAACAGGCCTAAAGACTGTTCCAATTCTGTGGTTCTCCTCCTTCCTGGGACTCTCCTGGTCACTATCCCACAAAGGCAAGAGAAACAGAAGGTGAGGCACAGAGCTTGGAAGGCCCAGAACATGTCAGAGAATGAACACTTAAGAACCACTTTAGGGAGCTAGTTTAACTTTAATTCAGGAGAACAAGAGCCATACACCCCTGTGTAGTGGGTGGACAGCTCCAAGGATATGTGTACATAATAGGTTAAAACTAGCACTTCGAGGATGATTGATTTGATTAAACAGCAGGTTCCTATCATATGAACAGGAACACAGTACCTGATTATCCTAAAGGTACAGGGAGGGGAGAGGTAGCAGGAACATGTGTCAAAGTGTTAGCAACATCGCTGCCTAAAGACAGTCTCCAGATGAAGTCAGGTTGGGGTGTCCTGCACCTTAACGCTGAGCTTGGAATGGCTATCTGGGCTGCAGCCTTAAACATCAGGGTCCCCCAACACAATTGCTTTATCACTCAAAGTAGGTGAGGCTAGTACATTTTTGGTTAAGGTCTTAGATTATGACCAGAGTAAGATCTCACTGGACCTGTCAACAAGAGGCAGGCTTATGTGTTTACTCAAGCCTTGGACTAATACAGTATGTGGGGCCAATTTAGACGGTTTCCCAAGCTGGTCATGTCTTTGTTCCTAGTCACCTCACTTATTCAGTTTTAGTCCTGATCATGTTACAGACATTAGAGAGATGAATGGTATCATGTGATCCTTTTCAATGACTTGTTAACAGTAAATAATTCCAAGCCATAAACTAATTGGTCTGGACTTGAGCTGCTTTGTGGGGTGTGTGTGGGGTGTGTTTATTGACATAAGAAGCTTTAAAAAAATCTTTAGAGTCACTCCTAATATAAATGTACTATATTCTCCACAGAATCAGATTTATCTCTCTGAAGTTGAGTATTTCCCCTGAGACATAAACAGTGTGAGAACTAATATCCCACGAATATCCAAGTGCCATTGACCTTAGTGTAGTAAATTTTGAATTTCTATGACAGCTTTTACATATGTATGTATATGTAAATTCTCATGCACAATCCTTATGTTTCTATAAATATGTCACACAGACACTTCAGTTTATGATGGTGAATTCTGTAGCCTAACATGAGGATTCTATGAAGACATTTTTGATGCCACATACAGCTGTCATTTCCCAATGAAATCAAAACCTGTTTCAGTTTTCTACATCTCAAAGTTCTCCTTGTGGCCAGGTGTGGTCATGTAGTTGTGAAACAATCTACATAAAAGTATTGTTAGTACTTCATTGGCAGCTGCTACACAATCAATGCTCATTTCCACCCTCCTGACTGGAAAGAAAGACATACATTAAAGATGACCAGCATTTCCAGGCAGAGATTCACAGCCCACCATCCATCCTGATTTCATCTAATAAGAAATGGCTTTAGACTGTTTACACCAGTAAGAATAAAACTTTTTAAAATTATTATGTTCCTATGTTACAATAGTTGATGTGAGACTATGTGTTACAGTAGTTAACCTACACTAACTCCTGCCTGATTCAACAACTGAAAAACAATTTGTTATATAATCAACACCCTATGAAACCATGACCAGGCATTATTATGTGCTAATATAATACAGTTGTGTAGCTATGTCTCAGCTTTCAGCATACTCATTGTACTACTAGCAGTGTATTTTTAGGAATCAAGCCCATATATTTGGGGTCAATTTTATCTGTAACCAATATCCTAAATATATAAAAAAGAAGAATAAGTCAGAAGAAAGTTTGGAAAGATAGCCTATTAAGTATGACCTGGAATAAGAAAGAGCAGAGACAGCTGAGGAGCAAGGTCTGAGGCAAGGGGGCAGGCATGGTGGCTCAGGACACACATCTTTGCCCCTAGAGTACAGCATGACTGTAGCAGTTCAACCCTTCCGACCTCAAACTAGCTTCAAATGTGGACCAGCTCACCCTGATAAGGATATGAGGACCTCCGTCATGTAATCTGTTTTACATAATAGTTTCCTGAATTAAATGAGATAATTACATATTTCATAAAATTGGAGCACATTAGAATGATTTCATTGTTTTCTATTTTACTATATCCTCTGAAATATTCTAGACTGTAAACTCCATAAAATATAGATTGGGAATTTATTTTTTTTTGCATGCTGTACCAAATAGATATTTAAGAAATGTTTAATGAGTGTATTGATGTCTACTTTGAGTGAAAGAAGACCCTACCAATGTGGTCTCTGTCAGACAGGGACATCTTTCCAAGCATTGAATTTGGTTATTTGTAGACGATTGAGAGAAAATAGCAACTGGGATTGTTATCCTTTGGCATGGAAGTCAAGAGTTTGACTTAGTGTAACAGTTTGGACATAATTTTATACCCTCCTGGCGAAAAGAAAAACTTCTTTGTTCTTCTAACTAAATAATATTTATGTGGAAATATTTATCAGAAAAAAAATCTATGTTAGCATTATATATCAGGTACTCATAGAGAAACCCTGTGCATTTTTAATAGAGTTTCATTAGTTTCTAAGATAAAAACTAGCAAGAAAATTCATACAAAAGTTGCTATTTGATTTATATGGGAAATTAGATTGATTATTTTTGACACAGATCTTAGTATAATAACAATTAGGTTTGTAGAAACACACACAAACAAGCACACTAAAATTTAAAAACACTCTTTGGGAGTCTGTGACATGGTTGTTTGTTTGTTTTTTGGTTAGGGTTCTCTTTCAGCCCATTTCACTGATTAATACACCTTCATGCCATGCATAACCTTATCCTACCATTCACCCCTAAAAAGAGAACTAAGCAGAGAAGTTTTTCTCATTCAGGCAATTATACTTTTCAAGAGAGGAATTATCAGTCCTGTATAGATAGACCTTTGCTTGAATTTGTTTTACACTTTGTCTTATTATTCTTCCATTAGGTTCAAGAAGCAGACACTGAAACTAAGACTCAAACATACTGTTGTTAGTTCTGGCTGTTGCTGAGATCTGAAGGAACTCCCCATGTAACTGTAATAAAATGCATGTAAGTTTTATTCCATTGTGCATAAATTCCTGCTTGTATTTATGGAGGTTCCCAGACTCTCAAGTTGTCCTACAGATCCACACTGGCAGGTGAGTGTCACCCTTCAAGAAAAAAAAAAAAATAGTTTCCAGGTATGAAGAGACTGGGAAATGATATTACAACTGGTTTGTAGGAAATAGCAGAAATCATGACTTAGGAGATACAGACTTTTTTTTCAAAGTTTATGAGGCCACCTATCTCCAGATAATTAATTCCTGAATGCATCAATAATGGAACTAGATGTACCAACTAGATTGTGCCGCAGTTCATGGGAGCAACAGCTAAGGAATTTGGAATTGAAAGAAACTGTAATTTGCAGGTGTTCCCCAAGAGACTAATATTATTTGGGGTTCTATCTGTGCCATTACTCTTTAAAAATGGAGAAGTAGGAGGAGGAAGAGAAGGAAGAGAAGGAGGAAGAGGAAGAATTAAGAGGAAGAGGAGGAGAAAGAGGAGACAATACAGGGTAGAATTATACTGTACTGTAATTTTATTTGTACATTACCATGTCATCCAACCAAAAGAAAAAGAAAGAAAATGGAATACTGGCTTGGAATTCACATTGGCTTGCCAGAACAGAGTAACAGAAAGCTAGCCCCAATCAATTTATCAGGGGAAAGAAAAAGAAAGTAAAGTTGGCCTCTTTACATTCATCCACACTTTCTTCACTTTGTCTTCATAGCAGCAGTGGAAAAATCCCATTCACCAAAATATTTAAATCACAAGTTCATCATGAAGGATAAATCAAGATTCATTCATTTCTTGTGAAACTGAGACTTTAAAGCATTACTTTTTATTTTTAAGCTATTTACCAAAATTGCTTCATACATGGTTCCCATAATTCAAATTCTCTGTGGTCTGCTCTGTACCGACCTTCTTACTTTTAGCCACCCAGAGATGCCAGCAAAACCAGTTTTCAGAGAGCATCTCCTCTTTATTACCTGTGTTTTATCTTTTGAATGTTTCATACAGGAGCACTGCACTGTTAGGAAAGCACTTCATAAAAATGTTTCAAAAGCCAGCTCCTTGGTGACTCATCCTAATTCTTGACTGAGTATCACTAAAGCATGTCTATCATTTTCGCAGAAAGAATGATTCTGGTTGTGTGTGTGTGGTGTATGCACGTGTGTGTACATGTGTATGTTTACCTCTATGTGTATATGCCTCTCTAGTATATGCACGCCTGTGTATATTCACCTATGTGCCCGGGAGGCATTATAAGTAAACATTGACTATCTTCCTTTATTGCTTGCTACAGTTATTATTATTATTACTATTATTATTATTATTATTATTATTATTATTATTATTATTAAAGACAAGGTCTCTAAGTGATGCAGGAGCTCACTTATTAAACTAGATTGACTCATCAGAAACTGCACAGAATCCACCTGCCTCCTACTCTTACTCCCTAGTAATACTTGTAAACCCCTAGTACTGGGGTTTACAAGTATTTTCTGCTTTGCGAGGATTTCATTATGTAGGTGATGGTTATTCAAGCTCAGTTTCACTGAGCAATTCCTCACGTCTTATAATACACTTTTTATTCTTATTTAATCAATTTTTGACTTTCCTTTCATTGTTACAATAAAATCAAAATAAATAATGAAATTTTAAGAATTAATACAGTTGGTTCTTTATAAAACTATGATTATTTTTTATTTAGGTCTGAGTCATTTTAAATTAGCATGCAGTGTATTGGGTTACTAGTTAGTTTGTTGACTAATTAGTTCAACTGTTAGAGTAGAGAATTAAAGGTTGTCTAATATGTTCAAACATGTTTAAGAGAGTAAAACATTCTGCATTACCTCATCTTTAATATAGATACAATAAAAGTTATGTTAATTTCCAACTGCAGAAAATATGTGTGCTCACTAGTTATGCCCCATGCTTATAGTTACTTGGTATACAGCAGTTTCCTAATTAGTGTCTGCTGAATACGAAATGATACTCACATGAATTTTGTAACAATAAAAAATTCTGAATTGCTATAATAAGCTCCATCTTTGTTTTCTGTAGCCTGAATACACACTTTTTTTGAGATTACTTAACTTAAAGATGCTAAGGATACTAACATCATTCCAAATTCTGATTATTCAGTACATAATTGATGACATTTTCTTTTAAATGATCTTCTCTGAAACAAAAGTACTATTTATCCTCGGGGTTTGATGTAAGTGTACTAGGCTCCACTGTGTTGCTGCTGCAGGCTGGTCTTTATGTCACGGTTCAATATTCTCAAATCATGTCAGGGTAGAGATAATGGGGAGGACAAGTAATGCATCCATCATTTCATTGCCGTGTCCTTTGTATCAACCATGGGCTTTGAAACAATATTTATGGAAGTAATGAATGAATTTACTACTTGGCTAGATCAAGAAGAATGCATAGGTCACCAAAGAATAACAAGAAAAAAAAAAGAGTTCCTAAGCTTCATATTTGCAACACTAGAGGGTTACAGAATAAAGAGCTATCCTCTGTTTTCAAGGATATGAAGAAGTCTAATTGAAAGTAACATGATTATATTTCTACAGTTATGACGAATTTTAACACGTTACAATGATCCAAGTCTACATGAAAAAAAATCAGTAATTTCATACAATTTTTATGTGGATGGCATAAAAGGCTGGTTATGAAAGTAATAGAAGTTCTCTGTCAAAGGACTTTGGTTAGCTCTCCTATTAGCACATTTTGACTGGTGAGCTCAAACTCCAATACATATGCAGAAACAAGTTGTCCCAGGATTCAGGGTAAGTCTTTTCATTGGGTAGACACTGGGGTTCTCCCTTAGAGCCTCGCCTTGCGTCTCCCACATTCTACCATGCTCCACTGGCGTATTTGAGGCCAAGGTCATAGTGCAGGAATTTCATCTACCGTTGTCAGCAGAGGGTCCCTTGTTACTGGGAGTGAAGTTAAAGAGTACTTTCTACCAACGGTGCGTCATCAGCTTGAGGCTTCTTCCAGGAAAATCCAACCTTTTAGTAAAGTTTCTGGTATTCACACTGAACAAACGAGACCTTTGCTATCATAGCCAAAATTTCTGTATTTTGGCAGAACAAAAGTGGCTGCAAGGAGACTTTAAGCCAATAGCACTTTGCATAGTGAAACGAATAGCTCAGTTTGTTTAGAAAAAAGTAGGAGAAAATATAGTTATGCTTGGTGCCAGTAATCCTGAGTTTCCAGCATGGATCCCACAGAGGTTCACTGTGCCAAGTTTGCAAAGTCATTTCTTTGCATATGCCTTCACTATGTGGCTTGAATCAGGAATACATTTTTAGATGATTGAGGAAGTCTGTTTTCACTAATTAGAAAAGTGCATATCTCCATGTAAAATGAATCCTAGAAAGAATTATTAGATTAAAATATTAATTCCAGATTCTTTGCACATCCCCACTCCTCCATGATTCTTCTGATGGAAACAGAGACTTTCCCCACCAAGCAGACCCTGAGCTCAGCCCTTTGTGTGCATTCTCTCACAAAAATGGCTCCTCTTAACTCAGGAGTTATTTCCATTCTACTGGTAAGGAAACTGAGGCTCATACATTTGCCCCATTCAAATGGCAGCAAGCAGAAGAATGCACGCTGAGGGCCAGCTCTGCCTGACATACCATCAGAAGCATATGCTTCTCCCCGTGCTCTGCTGCCTCAGGGGATCCTTTCAGAGAAGTCGATGAAGAGCTTGGCCCTGTTCTCTAAGACATGCCAGGCATAGGTGAGAGGAGAACATGAGCAGCAAGAGGCACCACCACCCACAGAAACTCTCCGTACAGTTCTGCTGTGACACAAAGGCAGCCCAATTCACACTTTCCAGTGTTTTCATATGACATCTCCTATACCATTGCAATATTGAGGAAGCAGATGTTAAAAGGGGCCCTTCCGGTCTATGCAATGTAAAAAAAAAAAAAAAAAAAAAAAAAAAAATGCCTTGCAGTTGCATTGATGTAACCCTGAAGAGGAGTGATGGACTAGTCAGCACTAGGCCTAGCACTTTAACACAATGAGCCCCTTTTCTCCCTCTGTCTTTATGTAACCATAAGCAGACTTGTAACCTGATTAATGGGGGATGATCCCTCCCCACACTGTGGCTTTTACAACGGGAAGAACAAAATAAAACAAACATTCTTTATAAATAAATTAAAATTCTAACTAAAAAGCTAATTATAAGTGTATTTGTTTTGGTGGAGGTAAGGCACATCTATTATCATAAAGATAATTAACTCAGTCTGACAGACCTAATAAAAGGACAAGTTTAGCATTGGTTTAGCCGGAAGCCGAAGGCAAGCAATTTTTATAATTACTAGTTATTGTAACTGGGCTCAAAGAAAATGGTCTGTGATATTTAAACAGTAATGTTAATTTGCATTTAGTCCTGCCCCCTTTTCCCATGAAAGGAGAAATAAAAAAGTAAAAAAAAAAAAAAAAATGGATTATGTACAAGAAGCTTCAATAACTAAAATATATTTAAATATATGAAACACCCAAAATAAAAACCTCTTCATCTATAAACTCAAGTTCTCTGAACAGATTATACTGGCCCTACAAGGAAAATGTTTCTTTTTTTATTTATTATTATTTTATAATTTTTTATTTAACTTTTATTAATTACACTTTACTCATTTTGTATCCCCTCATAAGCCCCTCCCGCCTCCCCTCCCGGTCCCACCCTCCCCCCCTTTCTGCATGCATGCCCCTCCCCAAGTCCACTGATAGGGGAGGTCCTCCTCTCCTTCTTTCTGATCTTAGTCTATCAGTTCTCCATGCAATCAGAACCCCTGCATTGTCAGGGTTTAGGTTATCTCCATGAAATGTTTTAACAATCATGAAACAATTTACTAACACAACCTAAGATTTCAGCATATAAATAGAGGATATACAGCCTATAATGATGGGTAAAAACGTGATGTAGTGAGCCTATTTCATTCTCGTATCTAGAGATCTGCATGACTGTCTCTATTTCAGCTATGTGTAGCACTGACAGGATTGGAAAAAAAGCAGTAAAATAAAGAACAGCATCAATACACAAACAATTCTGTCACCAACCACTTGCATAGTCAGAAAGATGAAGAAACAAAGGGAAAAAGGCATAATGTAAAGAGGATGAAAGATTCCATTGTCACCTGGCAGCTGCCCTTTAACTACAGAATGTCTCAACACTCCACAGATGACTCTCTCCTGGAGTAAAACAAATCAGCCTTTTTAAGAGTGGAAGTTACTCTTTAACTGCTCCTATAATAAAGGCTGTAGAAATAAGTAATAACCAGTGTCAGAAAACAGGTTCATAATACACTAAGTAAAGCACTTTAAGGTAAAACACCTGTTAGTCAAGTACAGATTTTATTATGTTCTACAAATATGATGATAGAGGCAGCCATTACATTTGGTAAATATGTTGTATAATTTCTCAATATAATGCACAGCCCTTGCTCCTATTACCAAGGTGAATATTTAACCCATCAAACTAACGAATTGCATTACCAAATCTTATGGGAATAGGCTACCAGAGAACGTGGCAAATGGGCTCTCCCTGAATTTCTAAGCCTCTGCTTCTTGTTTATGTTTTTACATCCTCCTTGGTACTTTTTCACATTGAAATGCTTTTTGTCCAATTTCCTGAGGTATTATAATTGGGAAAGCACATTTGATATACTCCCTTGTTTTCAGCTTTGCAATTCAAAGAAGGAGAAAGTAAAAAAGCAGTGCTCTGAAGGATGAGTGCTCTGCTTTGAAAACATTTCTCTTCTCAAATCTTCATTTCCATTTGCTTCTCAGCTAGATCTGAACTCTCTCCCTTAATCATCTCTCCCCATTTTTACCAGATCATGACCTCATTGTAAGCTGTTATATTATACTTTCCACCAATATTCCCTAATGCAACAGGATTTGTTATGGATACTCAGTAAAAGAGAGGGCTTCTCTCTTCAGTGATCTTGTCTAGCGGCTAAAACCAACATTCTTGAGTTAATGTGGCAAAGATGGGCATTTGACTCAATCATTGACAGGATGTCAATTAAAAAAGAATATGCCACAGAAGGACTCCGGAAGACTCTATCTAGCAGTGTATCAAAGCAGATGCTGAGACTCATAACCAAACCTTTGGCAGAATGCAGGGAATCTTATGAAAGTAGGGGGAGTTAGTATGACCTGGAAAGGACAGGAGCTCCACAAGGACCAAATATATCAGGGCACAGGGGTCCTCTATGAGACTGTTTTTCCAACCAAGGACCATGTATGGATATAACCTAGAATACCTGCTTGGATGTAGCCCATGGTAGCTCAGCATCTAAGTAGGTACCCTAGTAAGGGGAACAGGGACTATTTCTGACATGAACTCAATGGCTGGCTCTTTGACCTCCCCACCCTCCACACCTTAGGGAGGACCAGCCTTGCTAGGCCACAGAAGAGGACATTGCAGCCATTCCTGAAGATAACTGATAAGCTAGGGTCAGATGGAAGGGGAGGAGGACCTCCCCTATCAGTGGACTTGGAAAAGAGCAAGGAGGATATAAGGGGGGGGGTGGACAGGAAGGGAATGAGGGAGGAGGCTATGGCTGAGATACAAAGTAAATAACCTGTGATTAATATAAAAAAATAAAAATATTTTAAAAAAGAACATGGAAAGCCATGATGCTTTCTGGAGGGTGGGAGAGTGGGGAGCAGGACACTCTGGATTGGACAGCACTGAGATCAAAGGTGATGAAGTGAACAACAGAAATATTGATTTTATTTGTATTCCCAGATGTAGCTCTACAAGTGTAGCAGATACATATTAAGTTTAGACACTTATGAATTGTATATTTCTTTCCATTTCCTCTTCATTTCTCATGTCTTCTTCTATTCCTCTCTTTTTGTCCTTCAGTACTGACGATAAGACCTTACACATTCAAATCAGATATTCTATGATCAAGTTATACCAGTTTCTGGAGGTGTATTTACTCTATAACACTATAAATTTTGCCCATCAGAAATGAAGCCTTAAGCTTATACAGCACTGAGATAGTAAGCCTTCAAACTTAAAGATTTTCAAATAATTTATTCTTCTCTATATATTTATAATTTAGAAAAATTGGCATTTAATCTATAATTGTAGGTTTTATTCCAGGTCATTCCTTGGGGTGGACAGTTGTAACAGAGATTGTTGCAGGGAGATTGTTGAGGGAGAACGGTTGGAGACACCTCTTCCACATAGAAGTGGGCTTAGATGGTGGTTCATTTCTTTTCACTACTAGGTATTACTGTGTATAGGCAGGGCTCAGAAGCCACGACCTGAAATCAAATTGACTATTATTTATTTTGTCCCAAGCAGGAGTGTGTAACTTGTACAGTTGGCCAAACCATTCTGTGATGAAAGATAGGAAACTTTTGCCCTGTGTTCTCATTCTTGTCTTGAAATTTTAGTATAATAGATAATATATAATTTTTTAAAAAAAGATGACAGAGAAGTAGGGGTTCACAGTAAGTGCACACTTTACTGAAGAGGTCTAGATAGGCTTGGCATCTATTTCATTTTCTTGGAGTGAGATAGTCAGAAGGGAAGAGAGAAAGCACTGATTATTAGGAAGAAAGAAGAAACACTATTGTATACAGGCCTGTGTATTCATTTGTTTTTGTCACTGAACAAAGTCATGAAGGTTAAGCATGACCTTAAGTGGTGAGTAAGAGCTGAAGCGTAATGACTCTCCAATTCTAAAGAACCCCTTTGGAGACTGGCTGATTTGGGATGAACATATGAACCTGGTATCATCTGACAGATTTTACTGATGCCATTACAGCCAAGTCTCCACTAGGTATAAGTGGAGACACACTTAGCAAAGAGGTTTGATTGTTTTAATTATGATTCTTTAGCAAAATCAGTTAGGAAAGATAGGGTAACATTGTCTAATTTAAGTGTCACATAAAAGCTATCCATGTTCATTATTATCTGTAATTCTCACACAACAGACCTGTCATATAAAGCTGTTCAGATTTAGTGCACCATTCCTCCTCAGTTTTCTCTTTTTAATTTCATTTATTTTTTATTCACTTCACATACTAGTTATAGCCCCATACCTCCTCCACACATTCCTATCCTTCCTCCCAAACCCTGGCCTATTCTTCAGAGGGGCTTGTTGAGACTGAAGCATCAATCAAAGAACCTGCATGAACTTAGGCCCCCTACAAAGATGTAGCTGATGGGCAGCTTAGGCTTCAAGTGGATCTTCTAGTAAGGGAAGTGGGGACTGCATGGACTCACTCGCCAGCTTTCTAATCACTTCCTCCCTGGCAAAACTGTCTTGCAAGGACACATGGGAAGAGGGCAAGCTCAGTCCTCAGTTTTCGATGAAGGTCGGGTTGTGGGTCTTAAAAGACCGACTGTGGCCCTTTAAAAACATTCTCTTTGTTGTGGTATGTAATTAATCACAACAGCAGAGGCAAAGTGTATTGTTTCCTTGCTGAGAATAGCATGTTTTCTTTCTTTATAAATTTATCCCTTTAGCATTCCTCATGGGAACAGATTTTTCCTTTCTCATGCAACCTGGCTTTCAACTACAGATGTGCTAATCTGTCTTTAAGAAGTTCCAGGACTCATTGATTTGTGGGATGCAAAGCGAATCGTCTACTTAGGATGGAAAACTGAAAGAAGAGACAATTAGCCATTTGGAAATTAGTTTTCAAAATCAGAATAGAGCCAGTGACAGAAAAATTTCCAAGTATTTGGGATTTAGGTTAGATAAACAATTGAATTCTTGCAGGTTATGTTGATTAAGGAGGGATCAAATTGTTTTATTTACTTATTATTTATTAAAGAATGTGCTCACTGTACTTCTGTTTATAATAGTAGTTCAGCCTTCAATTTGAAGCACATGCTATAGGCATATGATTTGCATGTTTGTGGATGCATGATCTCTATTTTTTTAAATTATCAATTATTTATTACAGTTTATTCACTTTGTATCTCAGCTGTGGACCTCTCACTTATCTTCTCCCAATCCCACTCTTTCTCCCTCTTCTCCTTCCATGCTTCTCCTCAGTCCATAGATAGGGGAGGTCCTCTTCCCCTTCCATCTGACCCTAGCCTATCAAGTCTCATCAGGACTGGCTAAAGTGCCCTCCTCTGTGGCCAGGCAAGGCTGCTCCCCCATTAAGGAGGGTGATCAAAGAGTCAGCCACTGAGTTCATGTCAGAGACAGCCCCTGTTCCTATGACTAGAGAACCAATCTCTATTTTATACCATTGACTTAAGAAAAACGTTGTCTTGTATCCCTCCAGGTTATACCCAACACTTAGCTAAATGTTTGTCATTCCATGCAGTCATCTGTAATCCTATCATTGATAACAGTCACATACCATGCACCCAATAGCAAACATTAATTAAACATCTACTGAATATCATCCCTAGATTCAGAGAGTTCACAATACTTTAGTTTTTAAATATATTATTATTATTATTATTATTATTATTATTATTTACTCACTTTGTATCCCAGTTGTAGCACCCTCCCTCATTTCTTCCTGTCCCACCTTCCCTCCCTCTTCCCCCTCTGTGTCCCTCTCCTAGTCTACTTATAGGGAATCCTCTTCCCCTAATATCTGACCCTAGCTTATCAGGTCTCATCAGGACTGTCCTGATCTTATTTCTCTGTTGCCTAGTTAGGTAGCCTCACCAGGGGGAGGTGTTCAAAGAGTGGGCAACTGAGTTCCTGACAGAATGCACCTGTTCCCCTTACTAAAAAACTCCAATAGAGACTAAAGCTGCCCATGAGCTACATCTGAAGAGAGGGCCTACGTCTTTTCCATGCATGGACCTTAGTTGATCAGTCTTGGTACATCAGTCTCTCAGGGTCTCTTGAATCCACATTTTTTGGCTCCATTGGTCTCCTTGTGGAGCTCCTGTCCCCTCCAGGACTTTCTATGTGCCACTTCCTCCATAAGATTCCCTTCACTCTACCCAAAGTTTGGCTATGAGTGTCAGTATCAGCTTTGATACACTGCTAGGTAGAATCTTTAGGAGGCCCTCTGTGGTAGGCTACTGTCCCATTCTGTCTTCTCCTAATTCCAATGCTTATCACCATAAAACTAGGCACACTAAATACCTTAGAAGAAAAAGTGGGGAATAGCTTTGAACTCGTTGGTACAGGAGACAA
This sequence comes from Psammomys obesus, assembly GCF_907164565.1. NCBI lineage: Eukaryota > Metazoa > Chordata > Mammalia > Rodentia > Muridae > Psammomys > Psammomys obesus. The sequence continues at coordinate 33,249,714 of NW_026596051.1, read as the reverse complement.
CTTCTTGAACAGAACACCAACAGCCCAGACTCTAAGACACAATCAATAAATGGGACTTCATGAAACTGAAAAGCTTCTGTAAAGCAAAAGACTCTGTCAACAGAACAAAAACAAAGCCTACATCTGGGAAAAGATCTTCACCAACCTTTTATCTGACAGAGGGCTAATATCCATAATATATAAAGAACCCAATAAGTTAAACACCAACAAAACCAATTAATCCAATTAAAAAAAGATGGACAGAGCTAAACAGAAAATTCTTAACAAAGGAATATTGAATGGCATAGAAACACTTAAAGAATTGCTCAACATCCTTAGTCATCAGGGAAATACAAATGAAAATGACCCTGAAATTTCACCTCACACCCATCACAATGGCTAAGATCAAAACTTCAAGGGATGATGCATGCTGAATAGGTTGTGGAGAAAAGGGAACCCTCCTCCACTGCTGGTGGGAATGTCACTTTGTACAACCACTTTACAAATAAATCTGGTGCTTTCTCAGAAAATTAGGAATAGTGCTACCTCAAGATCCAGCTATACCTCTCTGAGGCATATACCCTAAAATGCTCAACTATTCAACAAGGACATTTGTTCAGGTATGGTTATATCAGCTTTATTTATAATAGCCAGAATCTGGAAAGAACCTAGATATCCCTAAATGGAGGAATGGATAAAGAAATTGTAGTACATTTACACAATGGAATACTACTCAGCAATTAAAAACAAGGAAATCATAAAATTTGAAGGCAAATGGATGGGACTAGAGAAGATCATCTTGAGTGACATAATCTAGAAGCACCAAGACATACATTGTGTATGCTCACTTATAAGTGGATATTATCCAGACAATATAGGAAAAACATACTAAAATCTATAGTCCTAAAGAAGCTAAACTACACGAGGACCCTAGCAAAGAGGCTTAATCCTCCTTCAGAAGGTGAAATAGGATAGGCATCACTATAATTAGAGATAAGTAACTAATTCCTTCTTATGTCATTTATCTGGCTTACAAACCAGTGAAATTTTGAGAAGAAACATTCTCCAGAATGTATTCTGTGAACTATGGTGCAGATCCTTGTTGGAAGCAGGTGGGATGTAAGTTTTACAAAACAAAAGAGTTTATTAAGAGTTGTCCATGAAATATTTAATTCAACAAAAAAATGAATGAGCATCTGCAAAATGCAAAGGGCAAAGCTAAGACTGTCAGCAGCATACCTGTTAGAGACTTCAAAAAAACAAAGAGACAGATGCTTCTGTACTGCATGTTTAATTGGCCCATGAACCAACTTAGACATGAAATCCAGGCTCTGCAACATTGTGATGCAGTCTTTCTACTCTGCGACTTGTCTTTGAAGTCTCATCTTCAGTTTCCCCACATCCTTCTAAACTTGCAACATCCCTAGTACCTCTGCTTCCTCGATAATACTGAGTTCTCTCCCATCGTTGGACCTACGCTTAACTATTGATGCTTGGCTGGACCTTCCTCCTCCCATCACACTATTACCCAGCTGAATGCTATCAGTTCTCCAGAGAACCACCTCTATTATTCTCTGCATTGTTCTTTATCTCTGGATCTGACCTTTATGCGTGGAGGTTGGAAGAATCTATGCATCTAGTATGCTAATGTTCATCTCAGATCTGGGCCATGCTATTTGTTGTACAGCCTCTAAATGCAAAAGGGGTCTCCAGGATTCCCATGTCCACCTCATGGTATTTATTGTGGCTTTAATCAAATTATTTTATGTTATCAGACTTCATTTCATCTGTCATATAAGAAATCATAAAACACTCTAAAAATAAGTTGACAGAGATATTATTGTTATGCTAATTGATGTATTCTTAATATGAAAACACAAGGTGCTTTAGTTTCTTTTGAAACCTTTCCTTTCTTTTGAAACCTTTAGTTTCTTTTGTTCATAGTAATATGTTGCTGGCAATATGTTGTTAAATTTCTATCTAGCATCTCATTTAATTTGTGTTAATTTAAATGGCATTAAGTTTTTAATCACAATCAGTTTTTATTGCTGGTAAATAACAAAACAATTGACTTTGGTATTTTAATTTTGTATGTACAAGCTGACAATGATTTCTTATTAGTTCTGGGAAATTTTGTGTTTCTTGATTGTTTGGGACTGTCTTCATAGATAATATCAAGTGCAAATACACAGTTTTATTTCTTGCTTTCAGATCCATATACCATCTGTTTCCTTGAATTTTGTAGTTTCCAAACAAAAGTCTTATTCTGTCGCTTGCTACCTTGAACCCTATATTTAATGCAGGCTGGCCTTGAACATATTATCCTCCTGTGTCTAATTCTCAAGTGTTGGCATTACAGGTTTGTGCCAATAGATCAGTGCTTATTTCTTTTTAAGGCTACATTCTAGTGGCTAAAGCTTGCATTATATTTGTGGCTAGGGATATGGAGAATATGTATAGCTTGGTTTCTAATCTCAGTAGACATAAAATATCTTCTTATCATTAAGTACCATGTTAAACATAATTGTTTTTTAATTTTTGTTTATATTTTATTTTTGTTAGATACTCCTAATCAAATTTAGGAAATTACTTTTGATCCAATGCTATCTTTTGGCTTCTCTGTGCATCAGGAATACACATATATATGCAAACAAAATATCCATAGACATAAAATAAATTAAAAACTATGACAGCACAAGTACTACTACTACTAATAATAATAATGTTTCATTGAAGGTATTAAATTTATGGGTAAGTGGATTGTCCTAATATCAGTTCATTCTTGCCTCAATTCCTATGCTGTACCTAATGATGCTCATTCTTTTATATCCATCAAATTTTTCTTAGTCTTCTATCTTCTTATTGATTTGTTACCCCAAAGCAGCATGATTTCTATGATTATAGTATTTCTTGGTTTTATTTTTTTGATAGCAGCTTTAAGTTTTATTGTTTGTAAATTGATTTTTAAATTTAGTTTGCTCTTCTATTTCTAGATTTATCAGACAAAATCTTAGATTATTTTAGCTTCTAAATTTTAAAGAAATATTATGAAACTCAGAGAAGAAAATAAAATGTAAATCCTTTGATCCTTAATTTCTCAAAGACTTCTTAGATGCTACATCAATATTACAAGAAGAAAAGGCATAAATGTTAATCTATCAGAATTAGAAACTTTTCTGTTGTGAACACCATCAATATTTTCTGTGTATTTTTGAGATTGTAGTTTAATTACATTTCTTCATTCTTTTTCTCCCTCCAAACACCCCTATATGTCCCTCCCTTGTAATATACATGTCTGATTTTCATTATCAGGGCAACATGGATTTTGTAAAGTAACTTTTGATGCTGTCCTTCTCCTCTATTTTTGGACAACTTTGAGCAAAGATTGGCTTTATAAAGAAGAGATTCCTATAATTCATAAATAATAACATCAGATCTGGATTTTTCATGTTTAGAAAATTTTTATTCAATTTTAAGTGTATCGGTGTTTTGGATGTATGTATTTCTGTGTACCAATTGCATGCCTGGTAGATGAAGAGGCCAGAAGAATTCAGGTCCCCTAGAATTGGATCACAGACATTTGCATGGTGCTAGGAATCAAACTCGGGACCTCTGGGAAAGCATCTAGTACTTCTGGCTGTGAGCCATCTTCAGCCCCATTTGGAAGAATTCTATTTCTTTTATTAATTTTTATATTAATTACAGTTTATTCAGTTTGTATCCAAACTGTAACCCCTCTCTAATTCCCTCCCAGTCCCATGCTTCCTCCTTCATCTCCTCCCATGCCCCTCCTTCAGTCCACTGATAGGGGAGGTCCTTCTCTCCCTCCATCTGACCCTAGCTTATCAGGTCTCTTCAGGACTGTTTGCATTGTCCTACTCTGTGACCTGGTAAGGTTGCTCCCCTACCAGGGGGGAGGTGATCAAAGAGTCAGCCACTGAATTCATGTCTGAGACAGTCCCTGTCACCCTTAGTAGGGAACCCACTTGGAGACTGAGTTGCCTTGATCTACATCTGTGCAGGGGTTCTAGGTTATCTGCATTATTGGTCCTTGGTTGGAGTATCAGTCTCAGAAAAGACCCCTGGGCCCAGATTTTTTTATTCTGTTGCTCTCCTTGTGGGGCTCCTGTCCTCTCCAGGTCTTTATATCTCCCCCTTCTTTCATAAGATTCCCTGCACTCTGCCCAAAGTTTGATTATGACTTTCAGCATCTGCTTTGATTCCCTGCTGGGTAGAGTCTTTCAGAGTCCCTCTGTGATAGGTTCCTGTCCTGTTTCCTGTTTGCTCCTTCTTCTGATGTCTATCCCATTTGCCTTTCTAAGTGAGGATTGGTCATCTTACCCAGAGTCCTACTTCTTGTTTGGCTTCTTTAGGTGTACAGATTTTAGTATGTTTATCCTATATTCTATGGCTAATATCCACTTATAAGTGAGTATATACCATATATCTAATCCAATCATCTTGTAATTTGTTTATTCCCCAAATTAACAATTGCAGTGAGAGACCCGTAGCTTAAAACAACAAGTTATTAATGAAAACAATATAAGCTATATAAATGGAAAGACATGGAGTGGAGGATTTTGATAGTTTCAAAATTGTTCACCCACTTATATGACCCACAGACCCAATGCAATACTGTCAGAAGGTAATGGGATGTTTTACAGAATTTAAAGAAAAGTAAAACTTAAAACCCACGTGGAACCAAAAAGACCCAGGATAGCTAAAGCAATTTTGAGAAAGAACAAAGCTAGAGGCTTCATACCTCCTAATCTCAAAGTAATTACAAATCTACAGTAAAACTGGTCTTGCAAGTGGTATTTTGGACATGTCACCAGAAATGAAGGTAACAAAAGTAACAAAAGTGAAAATTGACATGTTAGAATACATGAAACTAGAAAACTAGAATCCTCTCTACAGCGAAAAAAAAAAAATCAATCAACATACTACAAGGACAATCTACAGATCTACAGAAAAGCAGAACATAACATTACAACACTATATAAAGTATATGAAAACTCTTGGAGCTCAACAGAAAATTTTCTGTATTAAAAATGGACAAAATGACAAAAATAGACATATCACTATATAAAATACCTCAGGAAAAGTAGGAAAATATGAAGAAAAATCAAAACTACAAAAATATATGCCCTCACAAAAGTTACAATAGATGTTATGTTAAAAAATCCCAAAGTATGTCAGCAGAGATTTGGAAAAATCAAAACACTGCATTTTGTTGGTGAGAGGGCAGGATGACATATTTCCTATGGGAAACAACATGTGAGTTCTTCAAAAAACTAAAAATAAAGCTAAATATATCCTTCCTGTTTCATTTCTGTATACATATCCAGAAGAGTTAAAATCAATATCTTGAAATCATATCGTGTGTTCATTATGATTGCAGTTTTACTAACAGCAGCATCCCCAAGCGAGCATTCCTTCTTCTCTCAAAAAAATACCATTCGTTTACAATTCAATGTTGTGAAATAATAATACAGTTACTTTTTGTGGGTGGGCATTTAAATGATGTATTATTTTTCATACTTTTTCTTGTTATACTATTTTTGATACTAAAATTCTTGTCAACAAATGTAGGTTTTTTTTCTTTAATATGACATAAAGGAGTAGCTTTTGTTTATTTACTGTTAAGATAAATAGCTGGATTAAATCGTCACTACTACTTCTATACAAGACATTTTCCAGTGGAAATTAAGAATATCTAGATCCCATATCAATTGTGAGTATATACACAAGCCATTTCAAGTTATTTTTTCTAATTACACTGATATGTTCTCTCCCTTTCTTGGTCTCCTATTATTTTTTAAGATTCCTCAGTTAATAATTCTAAATTTTCTTTGTATAAAAAATTTACTGTCCTAAACATACAGAAATATCTTAACCGAAATATCTTATATTTCCTTCCAAATATTTTGCTATTATAAGATGCCTCTCACCCACAGAAGCAGAGGAAATCTATTTACCCTCACCTGTGTCAGTGGTTCTCAACCTGTGGGTCGCAGCCCCTGTTGCCATTCATAACAGTAGCAAACTACAAGTTATAAAGTAACAAGAAAAATAATTTTATGGTTGGGGGGTCACCACAACATAAGAAAATATTAAAGGGTTGCAGCATTGGAAAGGTTAAAAAACACTGATCTAAACGAAGACTCCAAGAGAAAAGAGATGGCATTCGCTTTCTTCAATATCCATGTGATCCTAAAATTTAAAAGATAATAGTCATCAAGTTTAAATAGCTGGTTTAACTATGTTTCAACTGTGAAGATTATGTTTCAAGTTTCAGCTGTGAAAATTGTGATTTTTATCTTGAACTAATTATTCAGAAACCGTCGCCATGCTGACTACATGAATATATTGAAATGCAGATTTATAACTTATATAGCATGCACACTTCATTCATTTAGATATGTTCTACCTGAAAAAATATTTTAAAATTTCATTCTGTATTTGGATGCTTCTTATATACTTTTGAGATACAAAATAATAATCATACAAATAAATATTTGGGAGTATTTTTCAAATATAATAAGATGGCCAACATGGCCAATAGCACTTATCATCAGTTTAAACCATACACTGCAAGTGTTCAATGATCGATATTATTTATGAGTGCTTGAGCAGTATACGATCCATGGAAACGATTTAAAGGGACATGAACTTTTAGCATGTTTATTCAAATAAAATTATTTACCCTTCCCGAAGTGTGCTACAACTAAGAATTAATGTCTCAAATATACCACTGAAGCAACAACACAGGAGAAAGTAGTTCACAAAGCCTGAATACCTGAAACTTGTCTGGCTCTAATGGCTCATCAGTAATAAAGGTGAATTGTGAGGGACTTACTGGAAATCAGGGGCAGTATGGGTAAAATCATTTAAAGTGAGCTGATAGGAAAAAAAACAGTTTTCTAATTGAAGTATGTCTGTTGTCTTCATGAGGACACAGCTGTGCCCACACAGAGGCACCTGAAGCCAGTGATAGGAATAGTGGAGTTGTAACCATGTGTTTCCCAAAATCAGGAGGAGGGGTTGCAGGATCCCCTTCCAGTCCTCACAAGCACTTCTATGGAGACATCTTAATTTTAGACTTGCAGCCTCTAGAGACTTCTGTTGTTCCGGTTTAAGCTGCTCACTTTGTAACGCTTTGCTACAATAGCATTTAAAGATTAATTTAGCATCTACCTTAGAAGGACACAATGAGAAGTGTGCTCAGGGACTGTCCATTTTGGGTGAGTACAGTGGATTGATGCCGGTCAAGAACTGGGTCCCTGTAGTCTGCCCATGTCAGGCTGTGTGGTAGAGCACAGCAGCAAATTCTAACCTTATGCAGCTGTTCACAAAGAAGTGAGTCCAAAATAAAAAATACTCCAGGTAAGTGCTAATCTAGCTACCAGTAGTTTAAAAGCACTAACAATAATCCTTTCTCCCACTGCATTTAGGAAGTGAAAAATGGATTCAGGCAGGATTCATTATTTACTGGAGGGTTAGTCAATATGCAGAAGAGTGTTTTAAACATGCCAAAACTAGCTATGCCTGTAACCTTTGAAATTTTTTTTATCAAAACATTAAAACTTTTATTAACTATTGAAGACAAATATGGAAATTAAAAATATAATAAACCCAACATTTATTACCCTGTAATTTCAAACATTGGAAAGACTGTCAAACTGTTTTATTTCTCTGTATCATGGCTAGCCTAAACATTACTTTCCTCCTGTTGCTTAACTTGGAATGTGGAATAAACATCTTTTATATGCATTGGCAAATGGCTTCCATTTGCATTTTCAATCTCAAGATGTTTTGTGAATTTCTTAGTGTGAAGAGTCTGTCATGATTTCTACCAATCTTTTAGTCTTTTTGCTACCACCATGTTCTTCATGAATAGTGATAGGTACCCTTTCACTTATTTTTCCTTTGTAGCTTCCTTTTTGTGCCTACAAATGGTCTTAGTTGTATACATTCAAACATTTCTTTTGTCATTTACATTTGATTCAAATTCTACTTACAAAGATCTCATCATTTCATTTCTCTGCCCTAACATTTGCTTTGTTGGTCAGATGTCCTTCAGGTATTTATTACAGTAAAATGCCAAATGGTAAGAATCAAATGTTTATGTCTTTTACAATCCCCATGTTGAAACCTAAATACTCAGGGTAATGAAATTAGAGGATTATGGTGATACTGGAAAGTGATGTGATCATCTGCATATATTTCATGAATGGCATTCCCCTTATCAGAAGTCACTTTGGTGACCCCTTTCTCTTCATCGAGTATGAGGATTCCAGATGAAAGGCATACATGTACAAATGAGAAGGAAACTCTGATCAGATATTAGATGTCCCTGAATCTTAACCTTAGACTTCCATGACTTTCTATAATCTTGAGAACTACAGTTCTGTGGGGTAAGCCTCTCTGACTATGCTATTATCAACTGGCAGCCTACCAAGACAGCCCCTTCATTAGTGAAAATCACTGAGGCAAAACAATTACATGCTTTGCATCTTCAGGTAAACTGACCGACCATATGCACAGGAACAATCAGTAGCTGGATCTGGAAGATGTGAAATGATTGGTCAGAGATCATTATGCACATTTGTTGGTTGCAGAATGATTTGTAGACGGAAAAGCATGGATGCTGAACTGTTCTACAATTACTTGTGGTTAATGTGCCATGATAACTGAGATTTGAATCTTGTGAAGGAGCATTTTCCTTTTTGTATTTGTTTCTTTATTTTGAGACTGTAATTTAATTGCAACATTTGTTTCTTCCCTTCCTTCAAGCCTTCCCATATACTCCTCCTTGTTCTCTAAATTCTTGGTGTCATTTTTTTCTTTAATTTTTATTGCATGCATATGTATCTTCTGTATACGTATATATTCATAACTAATACATGTATAGTCCATATAATGTTATTCATATGTTCAGGGCTGGTGGTTAGACACTGCACAACTAAGTGGCCTGCTTCTCCCTGTGGAGGATCACCTCTCCTGCTCCCAGCTTTACTTGTTGCCTGTAGTCCTTCTGAGGCTTGAGACCCTAGGCGTTTTTCACCAACCAGTTTAACATGTTTGTTGGTGTCATCTTGTTCAGCTCCAATCTGGGTGGGCATTCTTTAGAATTACATGTATAACATCTGTTACCCATCTAGTTGGTGGTATGAACTTTTGTAGAACAGGCCCTACCAATGAGGCAGACTACATTCTCATTCAATAGCCAGCTTTACTCAGAGCATCAGAAAATTTATACTCTTAGGGTTAAGAAGAATCACCCAGGTAAACTATACAACCACACGGACAAGCCCAAGGGGTAAAACAAGTTTTTTTTTTTTTTTTTTTTTTTTTTATAGAAGCGTATGAATAACAACAGGTGAAATAAACTCACTCATATCTACTGCAGCTGGGAGAACCATAAACATGCATTCCAAAGCCAATTCTGTGATTTGAAGAAACTGAGGTCACAAGACTCTTGTCTGAATTCTTGGAGTTCTCCCACAAGCATTCAGAATTCTCACACAACTCTATTTTTGTACTGTGTCCCAATATTACTAGGAAACACATTCTCACAGAAGATTTCCTGATCCTCTGGCCTTTAAAGTCTTTCCACCTCTTCTTCTGCAATGTTCCTGTTGCCTTCAGTGCTGATATATATTGTATACTGGAATCGTCAACTCTGCAATTTGATTTGCTGTGGTTTTCTGTAAGGGTCTCCATCATTTGCAAAGAGAAACTTCCTTGATTAGGTGTTAAAACTACCCTTAATTAAGTATAAGGAAAAATGTTTGTAGATACTTGTTTGGGTTTACGCTGATTTGGTAAATTAGCTGTAGATTCTCTGATGCTTCTAGAACCAAAGAGCAACTAACAAAAACTCCAATAGCAGACCTGAGAAGCCCTCTTTCAAGTTTGTTGGTCAGGATATCTAAGAGATTTCAGAATCTCTTAGATATTAGCAGTAGCCTCTTGCTGCTGCCTTTTGTTAGCCAACCCCTCCCCCAGTCAGAGGCGGAAGCTAAGTCCTTATTGCACCATGCACTCTAGGACTGGGGACTCTGAGCTTGAAATGGCCCGAATACCCTCTACCCAAGGCCTGACCTTCATGGGTCCAGACGGTGTTGAAAGAAAGGAAGGAACAGTAGCCAGTTATGACATGGGTGAACCACATCAACAACCGCATGGAATGATGACACAAAGATCATGGTACTGGCACACATACCTTGGCGGTAACCAATGGCATTCTAATTGGACTGAAGACCCACTCAACAAAAGGAATACTGTGTCTGTAATAAGAAATCTAACTTCTCAGTGGTAGTTAAATTGTGGTTATTGGAGTTATGTTTTAACATAGCAGTCATAATCAGAAATCAGTGTGGTTTGTCCCTGTCAAAAAGATGAATTTTTGCATATGATAAATTAAGCACAATATTTTCAGATTATGTATTGAGGAATAAATTAAGAGGGAAAAGGAGTTCTAGGCTCTTCCCCACTTTTTCTTCTAAAGACAACTTCCTGAACAGAACAGAAACAGCACAGGCTCTAAGAGCAACAATCAATAAATGAGATCTCATGAAACTGAAAAACTTTTGTAAAGCAAAAGACACTGTTTTCAGAACAAAAGGACAGCCTACAAACTGGGAAAGGATCTTCACCAACACTATATCTGACAGAGGGCTGATATCCAGAATATATAAAACACTAAAGAAGTAAAAAGGGAGGGTAGTTAATATGACCTGGAGAGGACAGGAGTTCCACAAGGACCAAATATATCTGGGCACAGGGGTCTTTTATGAGACTGTTTCTCCAAACAAGAACCATGTATGGATGCAACATAGAGCCTCTGCTCATAGTAGCCCTTGGTAGCTCAGTATCCAAGTGGGTACCCTAATAAGGGAACAGGGACTGTTTCTGACATGAAGTCAATAGAGGGCTCTTTGACCTCCACCTCCCCCCCAGGGAGGAGCAGCCTTGCTAGGCCGCAGAGGAGAACTTTGCAGCCAGTCCTGAAGACACCTGATAAACCAGTATCAGATGTAAGGGACAGAGGTTCTCCTTTATCAGTGGACTTGGAAAGGGTCAGGGAGGAGATGAGGGTGGGAGGGTGGGATTGGGAGGGAAAGAGGGAGTGGGATACAGCAGGAATACAAAGTTAACAAACTGTAACTAATATTAAAAAATAAAAATTAAAAAACAGAACAGAACAAAATAAAAAAAGAACTAAAGAAGTTAAAATGCAATAAATCAAACAATCCAATTAAAAATAGGGTCTGAAGCTAAAGAGAGAATTCTCTGTAGAGGAATATAGAATTGCAGAAAAACATTTAAAGAATTGTTCAACATCCTTAACCATCAGAGAGATGTAAATCAAAACAACCCTGAGATTTTTACCTTACACCCATCAGAACGGCTAAGATCAAAAGCTCAAGTGGCCAGACATGCTGGAGAGGTTGTGGGAAAGGGGAACCCTCCTCCATTGCTGGAGGGAATGTAAACTTGTACAACCACATTAGAAATCAATCTGGCACTTCCTCATACAATTAGAAATAGAGCTTCCTCAAGATCCAGCTATACCACTCCTAGGCATATATCCAAAAGATGCTGACACAACAAGGACATTTGCTCAACCATGTTTGTAGCAGCTTTATTCGTAATAGCCAGAACCTAGAAACAACCCAGATGTCCCTCAGTTGAGGAATGGATACAGAAATTGTGGTACTTTTACACAATGGAATACTACTCAGCAATTAAAAACAAGGAAATCATGAATTTTGCAGGCAAATGGTGGGATCTAGAAAAGATCATTCTGAGCAAGGTATCCCAGAAGGAGAAAGACACACACGGTATGTACTCTTATAAGTGGGTACTAGACCTATAAGATAGGATAAACATATTGAGATCTGTACAACTAAAGAAAATAAACAAGAAAGAGGACCCTGGGTAAAATGATCAACCCTCACTTAGAAAGACAAATGGGATGGACATTGGATGTAGGAGAAAACAAGGAACAGGACAGGAGCCTACCTCTGAGGGCCTCTGAAAGTCTCTACCTAGCAGTGTATCAAAGCAGACACTGAGAGTCATAACCAAACCTTCGGCAGAGTACAGGGAATCATATGAAAGAAGGGGGAGTTAGTATGACCTGGAGAGGACAGGAGCTCCACAAGGACCAAATATATCTGGGCAGAGGGGACTTTTGTGAGGCTGTTTCTCCAGCCAAGGACCATGTGTGCATATAACCTAGAACCCCTGCTTGGATGCAGCCCATAGTAGTTCAGTATCCAAGTGTGTACCCTAGTAAGGGGAATAGGAATTATTTCTGACATGAACTCAATGGCTGGCTCTTTGACCTTCCCCCACCCACCTGAGGTAGGAGCAGCCCTGCTAGGCCACAGAGGAGGACTTTGCAGCCAGGCCTCAAGATACCTGATAAGCTAGGGTTAGATGAAAGGGGAGGTGATCCTCCTCTATTAGTGGCCTTGGACAGGGGCAGGGAGGAGATGAGGGAGGGAAGGTGGGATTGCGAGTGAATGAGGGAGGGGGCTACAGCTGGGATACAAAGTTAATAATCTGTAACTAATAAAAAGAAAGAAAAAAAGAAAGGGCTTTTAAATTAAGTCTTTACCTCAACCATGTTTGTAGCAGCTTTATTAGTAATAGCCAGAACCTGGAAACAACCCAGATGTCCATCAACAAAGGAATGGATACAGAAATTGTGGTATTTTTACACAATGGAATACTACTCAGCAATCAAAAATGAGGAAATCATGAAATTTGCAGGCAAACAATGGGATCTAGAAAAGATCATGGACCTACAAGACATGATAAAAATAATGAAGTCTATACACCTAAAGGAGATAAACAAGAAAGCAGACACGAGGTAAGATATTCAATCCTCACTTAGAAAGACAAATGAGATGTGCATAGGACATATTACAGGAATCTAGCACAGAAGGCATCTGAAAGACCCTACCAAGCAGTGTTTCAAAACAGATACTAAGACTCATAACCAAACCTTCTGCAGAAGGGGAGTTAGTATGACAGGGAAAGGATAGGAGCCCCACAAGGACCAAGTATATCTGGGCACAGGGTTTTTTTCTGAAACTGTCCCTCCAACCAAGGACCATGTATGGATATAACCTAGAACCTTTACTCAGATGAAGCTCGTGGTAGCTCAATAACCAATTAGTTTCCCATAGTAAGGGGAACAGGGACTATCTCTGACAGGAACTCAATGGCAGGCTCTTTGACTCCCCACCCTCCAAGGGAGGAGCAGTTCTGCTAGGCCACAGAGGAGCACTTTGCAGCCAGCCCTGAAGATACCTGATAAAATAGGGCCAGACTAAAGGGGAGGAGGTCCTCCCCAATCCGTGGACTTGGAACGGGGCAGGGAGAAGCTGAGGGAGGGAGGGAGGGTGCGATTGGGAGGGAATAAGGGAGCGGGATTCAGCGTTAATAAAATGTAACTAATAATAATAAACAATAAAAAATTATGAAAAAGAAAAAAAGTGAATCAATTGTAATAAAAATAAATAGATAAATTTAGAAAAGAAAAAAAGAGGAAAAAGGAAATGTGGAAGGCAGTGGTTCTCAAAGTTGGGTTATTAGAAAAGAAGTATAAACAATATCTGAGAAATTAGAATCACAGAGCCAAATCCAAGTAGATGAACAGAATCAAACACACTATGAGTGGCTGAGAAGACTCATTTAACAAAATTTCTAAGCAAATCTCATCGTATAGTTCTAGGACATACTGATGTAGGGAATATAGGATATTTTAAAGAAAAGCTAAGTAAGAACAAGGCCATACTTCATCTTCAACAGTAGTGAAGAGTCCAGAAACAAACTCATTAATATTCTAAGCCAGAGTTATCACTTGATAGGTGTTGCTATGTGTATCTGCTTATAAAAGTTTATGTCATATAATATATACTGATAGGAGATAGTGCCTATAATCCATTTTAAGACATGAAGGATCTTGTTTAACAGGGTTGGCAGAGGAAAATTTTGTGCTCAGCTCATCTTGCCTCAAAATTTCATGCTCCTTAGGTTCAATCACACTATTGTTTCAGGGAAACCACACACTATAATTCAGCGTGTGTGTGTGTATGTATGTGTGTGTCCTTGTAAATAATACCACATTTTTCACATCGATACTGGAATCGTTAAAAGAGAAAATGAAGGTATGTTTTGCAGATCAATGAATTCTACTCGCTAAGAATTCCACCCTGTTACTAGATTCTCGCATGGATTCCAGTCTCCTGTTTCCTGCTATCAAGTTTTTAATTATTTTATAGCTCTAAATATTACATTTTAATCATTTAAGATGATAAAGATCTTTGAGTTATTCACTGGTAAAGCCTCAGGTCTTAAAGTATGTCTACTAACACTGTAGGTACCTGATTAAAATTTGTTGAGTGATTCTCATAACCATGATCACCATCGTGGATCGCATGATCATATCCTAATGGCTTCATGTCTGCCAGTATATTTTTTCTGCCTCCTTTAAAGTAGAAAAAGACTGCCTCTGTCTCTTTCTTAGTCCATGAGTGCTGCCATAACAAAACAGCTGACAAAGAGTAGGTTATAAACACCATTTTTTCAGAGGTCTTGAACTTGAGAAGTAAGTTAACAGTTTCCTATGGGCCCCTAATCAGAGGAGGAAAGTACTTTTTTTTTCTTTTTTTATTTTTTATTTAACTTTTATTAATTACACTTTATTCATTTTGTATCCCCCCATAAGCCTTTGTGCTCGCTTCGGCAGTACTAAAATTGGAATGATACAGAGAAGTAAAGTACTTTTAATGGAAGGGAATAACCATGATCCTATATGCTGAAATGCAGAAAAGCCACAAGAACCTACAGTCCATCAAGTTTCTTCTTAATCATATGTATATAGGGAGGGATCCTTATGATCTAATCATTTTTATTACTATTATTACTGAAAATATTTTTCATACGTTATATTCTGATTATGGTTTACCCTACCCCAACTCTTTCCAGATTCAGCCCATTTACTCATCCATTCAAATCCACACTTCCTTTCTCTCTCTATCTCTCATTAGAATATAAACAGGCTTATCACTTATCAAAAGCCTTACCTTATATGATTGCCACATGAGTGATAATAACACACATTAAGTCATAGCACTCAATTGTAGCTACATGAAACCAAATAACAGAGTTTTGTACACTGAGAACATAGTTAAAACTGTATGGGCCAACCCAAGAGCCATGTTGGTACCCCATTCTATCATAGTAGTAGAATATGGAATTGATGAGGTACCACATTAGGACACAAAGTGTGTAAACTCTTATAGCTCAATGTGTTGATATGCTAGAAGAGAGGAGAACTCTGGGCACATGAATCTTTTTCAGAGCACAGAAATAATCATTCTGGTTTTTATGTATAAATGAATATTATTTTTGGCATATTTAAACTATCATTGGTCTCAATACATGCAAATTTATAGTCACGAAAGAGCATGGTTGTTTTAATTCATCAATTTAGGCTTTTAGTTCACCCACCATCTCCCAATTTTGAAGGACCAGACTCTATTTCCATGTTTTAAATCCTTAGTCATTGTCATCATTACCCTTAACACAGACAACTTCTACAGTACCAGAATGACTGAAAATGAGTATGGTGTTTTACTGAACATAATAATGATTAAATTTGTCTCTATCCTGTCCAAATCATTGGGATAAATTCAGTGGAAGATTTCCTCACACAGAAGGTAGCATTCATACAGAAGATAGTGTTCACCATGGGATAAAGTAATGGGAGTACCTGTGGGCTGGCCTGAGTGTAAATCATATTCAATAAAGGAAAAAAGGCTCTCACAATATATATATATATATATATGAAAAGGTCAGACTTTGGAATAATCAGTGGAAATTACAGAGTGGGAAAAGTGACAGATCCAGGGAAGCAGTTCTGGACCAGCACTTTAAAAATGTGAAGCCCCACAGTACTCTCTGCATGATGCTAACTCTTTCAGGATTTAAAACTTTTCCTTGCATGCATTTAAAATGCTTTGATTTGTACTTAATGACAGGGAACTTGTATATGCCACTCGGTTGAGATGGATTTGTCTGAGGCCCTGCTAAATCAATGCATATTCACTGAAATCTCTTGTCATTGTTCTGTCAGAGAAAGCGCTGCATCCATTCCACCACATGGCGATCTGGCTGGTCCCTATCTGTGTTTGTAACCAGCTGGGACTTTCATTGGTTTCATTATGCCATTTATTTATCAGAAGACAGTTTTCTTGTCGTCTTTGTTTTCCTCAGTGGAAGTTATGCTGCTTTTGTTTGTGTTATAATAGAGAACAAGTCATTTCCTTTCCAACATTAGCAGGCCCATCAGTCACGCACTTTGACTTATAATTTTGAGTGCCTTTCAGCACTTCTAGGACCAAGAAAAGATGATATTATTCTGAGCCACAACATTATGGGAGAAAGAAATTCCCTCAAGAGGCCATATAATCCAATCCTCTGGCTCCAATTGAACATCAGGTTTTGAAGAGGCCATCACTTACAGATAAAATCGTCCTCTTCGCTTTATATTCACATGACATTGATGGGGACTACAGTCTCTGTGAGACTAGACAAGAAAATAGCTCTCTTGAATACAAAGAATACCCCTTTCTCGGCTTCTACCAAAATTTACAGCTGGGCAAAGCAATCTATAAACTAATAATCTCAGTATGCCACAATTAGAACTCAGTGTGATAGCTGAAGTCCATGGGTGGTGCCTTTTATCCCCCCCATGGCAACATGACAAATTTGCTACAGTTCAGTTTAAAATAATATACATTTTCCTATAGTTTCATGAGTCAGGAGTCTGGACACAGGTGAGCTTGATATTCTGGGTGGTGTCTTACAGGGTTGAGGTTCAGGGAATAGGAAGTGATGTGACCTTACAGATTCTAAAATCTAGTAGCTCATAGTTTGCTTTAAAGTTCCTGATTGCTGGAGAATTTCAGTTGAAGCCTAATATTCCCAGTTTCTTGCTAGATGTCACCCACAAGCTGTTCTTACCTCTCTTTAGATGGTTCCCCTCACTTGAGAGAGAGAAGAAATGGTACCTACCTGGGTGTTTATGATTAGATGTTCTGATAATAAAATTGTGGTACATATATAATATTGAATATTATTCAGCTGTAAAAAAAAGAAACTATGCTGGAAAAGAACTAGACTTGGAATGTATAATATTAAGCAAGGTAATGCCAATGCAGAAGGAAAACACAATCCATCTTCTTCCTCAAATACTCATCGTAGCATATAATGTGTATGTGGTTATACATGAATAAGCAAATGTAAGTATAGGGACAGTCAGATATCTAGAAAGAAGACAAAAAAAGGCTAGGATTAGTTAATGAGGGAGAACAGAATTTTTTAAAGGACTTCAGTTTTTTTTTTCTAGTTTCAACTCTGTCATATTTTTTGAGGAGATTAAGTCCATAAAAATGTTATTGATAGTGAAATTGTAAAACCCTAAGCAAAGCTCCCTGGATTTAGAATGTCCAACCTAATGTAAAAATGTTTTATGAGAACCACACAGTTTGGGACAGGGAAAGTGTTCGACTGGCTAGCATTACCTAGCTATGTGATGTTTTTAATCTGTGCATTCAATTACAATAAAGTGAATAGAAAACTAAGTTGTTCCCATTGCTTGAAGTCTAATCAGCTCCACAACACAGCATATCACCCTCTCAAGGCAAAAAAGGAAAAAGATATAATAGGTAAAGACAGAAAAATCAGAAGCTTGAAAACATCTTGGACTAAATAACACTCTGTGTCAATCCCTTAGTCTCCACTAAAATAATATATATTATGTAACATAAATATATATTTTCATGTATATTTAAGCATTTAAGTAAATATAATATATATAATATAAATTTAAGTAAATATATAAGTTATTTTATAATACATTAACTTAAATATATATAATATATTATAAAATAATATATAATAACATTATAAATCTATTATATATTATATAATAAATATGTAACATATATTTATATATTTACATTTATTTTATATATTATATTATATGAAATATATAAAAATATTATTATATTTTATATATTATTATATATTATATAGATATGATATAAATATAACATATATTACCCACAATAATAACTGCCTCATATTTTTCTCACCTCTTCTAAGAATGTACTCATTAGGGCAGGCCATTTAAGACAGTTTCTCCTTTTATAAATTCAGTGACCTAAGTAGATACTGTAATTATGCTCAAAAAGTCCTTTTATTTTTAAGTAATACAAGAATGATTTTGAGAACATTTTAAATTGCAAGGGCATGTGGTAAAGTGAAAGATCTTAAGAACTATCTAAAAATTTTTCCTATCACAGGTAAAGACAAATGAATTCCACATGCTCGTTTTCCATGATGGTGATCCATTCTCAGGCATAGTATATTAAACAGTAACATCTGATTATTAGCTCAATAGACTATAGAGAAGATGTGGGAAATTTGGACTGAATATGACAAGAAACTTCTTGGATCATTTTGAATTTATTTGTTAGTACATTTTCTTAATACTTTTTGTCCTAGGTGGCCTCATAATTCTGGTGATTAGTTTGAGCAACAAAATAAAAATATGGTAACTTTCATAAAAGGTCACCTCAGGCTTCCTAACAAGGTGTTAAATGGAATGTATCAGAAGTAAAAAAAAAAAAAATATGTCAAACATAGACTTGTATTTGATTTCCTAATATTCTTTTGAATAAAAAAAAAAGTCTAAGACAAGATTCAGGCAGAGAAATACCATGTTTCCCCCCAAAAAATATCTACCACATCACTCTATTTGATGCCTAAAACCAAAGGAGGCCTGAGGATAATCTTTGGATATAAGAGCATTTTGAACATGAAATCACATATTGTATAATATCCCTGTAACACAGTGCACACTCCCGCAAATTTCATCCAGCAATATGTCTGCTCTGATCACATCCAAAGACCTTATTGGTTTCTGTGGCTGGAATGCAGACATGCCTTTAGTGTGCACATTTAATCCCAATCACTGAAGGTAAAAGTTAATCGATAGAAAAAAGGAGTCATGTTTGGAAGTGATTTCTAATTGAGAGGCAGACAAAGTGACTAATCAGAGAAAAATTTGACAGAATAGGATATACCCAACTCTCACAAGAACAGAGAGGAAAAGAGAGGTGATTTAAAAGAGAGAAGTGTAGAGGGAGAGAGAAAGAGAGGGGGAGTCAGTTTTACTAGGAGAGTTTTTACAGAGACATGTTAAAGAGAGAACAAGCTAGACACAGTTGAAGCCAAAGCATAATAAGAAGCCAGAAGATTAGAACATATTGCTAGAGTCAGTTTGAGGCCAAGCAGAACAATTCAGTCAGAATCCCAGAGAAGCCTGTCACATCCCGGTCAGAATCCCAGGAATCATTCAGCTTGGAGAGGAGTTTGAGCCAGAACAGCTGAGTTGAACCAGCCAGCGAGGGTTTAGAAAGAGGTAGAAAAGGTGAGTTTACTCAGCAATAAGTCTCAGATGTTGAAAACATACTAGGCCTAGATTAGACTGTAAGGAGTCTAGAAGCTTCCAGGACTAGACCTAGGTTAACATATGGTGGTAGTATGCCTTGGAGATGACATAAGGCAAATAAAAGTCATATTTATAAACCCCACTTGTAGTTGTCTACTTTCAAGCACATAATTACTCTGCAATGTATTTGTAAAAATATATCTTTCCTCTTAGGTCATTTTTGTTTGTTTGTTTGTTTTCATTTTTTTCTTTTTTTTTTTACATTTTTATTCTTCATTTATTTCTTTTTCTATTTTGTATCCCCCCATAAGCCCCTCCCTCCTCCCCTCCTGATCCCACCCTACCTCCCCTTTCTGCATGCATGCTCCTCCCCACGTCCACTGATAGGGGAGGTCCTCTTGTATTTTGAGGTTTATATTTCCTGTATTTCTCAATTTTTATATTCTTTTTGGTTCCTTTGAAAGCAACGTTTCTCCTTGAAAAATGTAATTTTAAAAGACATGAACAACCATTTCTTTATTACCTTCTGAAAAATTTTGTAACTACATGTACCCTTATGACCCCTTATCATTTTGCCTATATTAAAAACTCACATGTACAATTAGAATATGCTATTTGACTCAATTATATTTAAAGTGCCAACCAGACATATCTCCTAGGACACTGAAGCCTTCAGTATTCAAAGTAATTGACAAATGACTCAGCACATTTGACTGTAATGCAGGCAGCTCCCTGTCCTGATCAAAGAACACAGTGAAAAATGAGAATTATCTTAAAGGTAAATGGAGAGATAGACATGTTTATTGGGCTTTATATATAGTGAACAGAAGCACAACACAAGAAAGAAATACATCAAGGGAAGTTTCTAAGCATGAAAAAGAATTGCTGAATCATCATGGAATGTGCATACACTGTTGTGTGATTCTAAAATTATAATGAGTATATAAGATCAATATATGAACATGAAAGAGAGTAGAACAAGCAAGAGAGGAAAGAGGCTGGGTGAGAGTTTTGTGAATACCAAATATCTAAGCTGTGTTGTTAAGACATTGAAATATACATCTCATCATTGTTCTTGCCTTGCTAAAGAACCAGATAGGCACAGGCATTATCTTCACCTGATTTCCCTCAAGACAACCCACAGAATTACATTTTAAACACAAGTCTGCTTCTATCACTTATCTGCCTTACAGCAAAACCAAAAGCAATGATTGTCCCTAGGTTTTCAAGCAATCTTGTCATAATCTAATGGATAAAAAACAGTGTGCACAACTGTGCCTTGTTTGTTCACCAGGTAGAAGCTGTTTTATCTGTGTTTGCTGTCATTCTCTCTCCTCCACCAGAAGAATTTCTCATTGTATTCATCAGGAAATAATAGGCAAATTTTGTTCTGATCTGTTCTTTCTTTTGTTCCTTTCTTCGTTGCTTGCTTCCTTTCTTTGTGCTTCCAAGCCATAATATACGATAGATTATGTTCACTTGTCTTTAGAGCAAACACTTATTGCTTAGTCATCCTCATTCAGCTGTGAATAATTAAAGGACAGAAACTGTATTTGAGTTACTTATGTTCATAGAGCACTATCCCTGGATTTTAAATTTCACTAGTTCTCATTTTATAGAAATGCACGAACCAATCTGTTGTATAGAAATGCAAGAACCAATCTGTTGACAATGAGTGAAGTTTCCGGTAAGGCACAAGGGAATCACAGCCTATTGTTCTCAAAAGCACTGATAGGTGACTAACGGTCTCTGCTGTCCTCTGGGGGTGTCTTTGCATGTCTCTTGCCTGTGATCCACTGACCACCCTGAACACCACTATAAGTAGAGCAGAAGGACACAGATTTTCATGGTGTGGCAGGCAATAGCCTCTGGAGATTACTCTAATCAGCATTATGGGCCACTTGCTAGATCGTCTTTTATTGTACTGCCTTCTGGATTGTATGGAGCAAATCTGATTTATAGCCATTATCTGGAATAATAATTATTTTGGGCCCCTTTACTGTCACAGGTAGTTGTGTTTAGATGACAGATTATCTAAGAAGGCTGAAACTGCAGCCATGTATTCTTAGACACATGTGTCTGACCCATGAGACTGTTCAAGGGTTGCAGAATCAACTATCTGGAGACCACAAATGAGGAAAACAGAACATTCATATTTTCACTTGGATCCCTGTTCCTGACAGGCTTTAATAAATTTATAAATACAATTACTAATTTGTTTCAGTTTTCTTGGTGCATTTTTACATAAAACTATTGGAAGTAAGCATAGTTCATGGAAATAAAATATGCAAACCAACTCCATATTGTATTGTATTCTTTATTTTTTAAAAGATTACCTCCGTAAACTTTTCATAAGTATTACAAGCAAATACAATGTTGGCTGGTATAACTGTCATATTTTTTTCTTCTCTAGTTGTGGTACAAACAAGCAATATAATAGTTACCTGGATAGTAATAGAAAAAAAGGCATTAAAATTATAAAGAATCAAATAACATCATAAATGGGACAATACCATCTGGAAGGACTTTTTAGCCTATGTAAATATTTTCTTTTTTATAGAAAAAAAATGAGAATGAAAATTAAGCACACAAATTATAGGAAAGGGATTTTAAGGGATTTGACCTATGAAATTACTACAGAAGTACAATTCCTTCAAAGTATAGTGACTTTTCTAAAGTCATGTTGTTAGAAAAATGAATGGCTTGAGGAACACAGGATATCTCTTTTCTCCACATTTCACCAAAGCACAGATTTCAGTAGCATGATGTGATCAATAATATTGATTGTCAACTTGATAGGTCTAGAAGATAGGCTTCTGAACATTCCCTAGGAAATGACCTTGATTGGGAAGACTAACTTTAACTGTGGGTAGAACTTGTCCCTCGGAAGAAGGTTCTGACTATGTACAATGTGGATGGCTGTCCGAGTACTGGCTTACACCCATCTATTTCTGCTTTCTGAAAGTGGATACGATATAACCAACTGCTTCAAGATCCTGCTGCTTTGATTTCCTTACCATGATGGGATATGACCTTGAATTGTCAGCCAGAATGAGTCCTTTCTCCCTTAAGTTGCTTTTAGCATAATACAGTGCCATAGCAGACAAATGAGAACTATGACAGTGCAAGGCTGCATTGGGAACAGAAAAATTATGGAAACACATGGTAATCAAGATCATTTCACGAAACTAATGTCATCAGCTCATATGATATTTTATAATGTTTTTTTTTCACAAGTGCCTATGTTATACAATTTAAACATTTTAATAAATGCATCTTTCTTTTTTATTTATTTATTTTTTATATTAATCACAGGTTATTTACTTTGTATCCCAGCTGCAGCCCCCTCCTTCTTTCCCTCCCAATCCTACCCTCTCTCCTTCCCTCCCTCCCTCATCTCTTCCCTGTCTCCTTCCAAGTCTACTGATAGGGGAGGTCCTCCTCCCCTTCCATCTGACCCTAGTTTATCAGGTATCTTCAGGACTAGCTGCAATGTCCTTATCTGTGGCCTAGCAAGGCTGCTCCTCCCTGGGCGGGGGAGGGGGGTAAGGGGAATGCATCTTTCATGATAACAAATGCCTGCTATTCCACTACCTTTATTTTTTTCACTTCCAATATTCATATTCCCACCATGTATACTATAATGAAACCATAGACACAGCTGATCATTTCCTCTGTGATGATCATACCTGCCTTTCTAGATCCTCATGATACACCTGATGACTTTTCCTTTAAAACAGTTTCTTTCCACTGCTTGTTACTCTTTTTCTTCTATCTCAATTTATCACCCCATATATCTTGTTCTTACTCCTGAAGCTGAATAGTTTTGCTAATCCCTGAAGACTGTCCAAATTATTTTTATTCTTTCATTGTCACACATATTATCCTACACTGCTGAATTGTTAGAGACAAGAATTATCAGGTCTAGAAAATATTAGATTGAGCTATTTCAAATGTCATGTGTCTTGTGACCATGAACAAGCTTTATTCTTTTTATTTTCTTCACCCACAACAAAACAAAATAATAACAACAAAGACAATGAAACAATTATGCTGTATAAAGTAAGTAATTACTGTGTTATTCTGAGAATCAAGTAAAATGATGTCTGGAAATAATTTACATCCATGCATAAAATTCAAAAAAATGAGCTATAAGAATAATTTTCTCACTAGAATACAAGAAAAAAATTTCAAGTTTGTGCTTCTAGAAACTTCCATGGAAACTGACACAAGTCTAAGGAATTTTAATTACCTATGTCATTTTCATCTATTGTACAAACGCAAATCTCAGATTAAAGGAGTTAGATTATTTAATAATTCACACTAGCATATTATGTACAAGTCTTTGCATGGGCCTTTTCTTCATGGTTGATCTGGAAATTTGCCTGGGTAAGACCTAAGCTGGCTGTATGGCCATCAAAGAACTGGAACTTAGGCCTGAGAATATGACATATGACCAATTTCGAGGAAGGAAAAAAATCCATTTTTTCAGATTTGGAACTTTGCTAACTACATCAAAAGAATAAACTCTTGGGGTCTCCCCACTTTTTCAGCAGTGAGATATCACGCCCAGGTAATATCACCTCTCTACTCTCATTTCATTTTTGTATTCTCTCAAAAATAGAATTATTTCATCATCTTATTCAGATTCCTTGAGAGAATTTGTACTTACGTTACTTGTTAAGCCAAGAGTTTAAAATGACATTTCAGAACTATGGGCCACATTAATTCTCTATTCCTTTCCCATTCTTCCACATCTAAAAGCATTCCCATTAAGCTACCCACTGTCAGAGTTAGTCTTTCTGCCTTTAACCATGGTAGAGCATCTACATTAATAAAAAGGCCTTAGGGGTGCTTCTAATACTATTTCCATTCTGATTTGGTGATCAGAGAAACGTACTTGTAAATCAGGAGTTCTGGAAAGGGAAAAGTCTTAGGTCTGGGGCCGAATTAGTAGGAAAGTGTGACTAGTGTACCAATCACAACAGTTGAAGGCACCACAAAGGAACTTTCAAACCAAGTATATAACCAGCTAAAATTTGAACTACTGAACTCTTTAATCTTATATGATTGATTTTTTTTTATTTCTACAAGTTCTAAGAGCTGCCTTAAAATTTCTATAGAAGTATCATCTAGTAGAGTCATGCTAAAAGAAAATACATGTATTTGGTTAAATAAAAGTGAACATTGGAAATTATTCTATTTTGGACTTACAAATGTCCTCTTGTCTCCCTAAGTCTTAGTTTTTCATTGGGGGTGAGGGTGTTATTAGCCTAGATAGTATCTAATCAAAAGTACCCATGCATCTACAAATTAAATTACTAAATGTATTTGGAAACATTCATGTCCATGGACATAGCTCATCCACATTTGGAACCATTCTGACAAAATCAGACCTGATAGTTTCTGTACTTTCCAAAGTCCTCATAAACATTGAACCTTATTAACTCTATGTAATCATTTTAAATCACATATTCCTCTAATTTTAGGTTTATAAAATCTCAGTATGTTGAACTCTAAATTCTAATATGCACACACTGTCTGTGAAAGATGATAGCTACTCCCCATTATCATTCTATAAACTAATGAGCTAGTTTTCACGGACTCTCATGAAGAGTACAGTATCACAAAAATGCTTTTGCTGTCAGACATCATATTAACAGTGATCTCAAACAAACCATTGCCAGGATGTTTTTACTGATGGTCTGCTATCATAAATAAGCTCCTAGCCAAGAAGCCTTTGCCAGAGAGACAGAGCAGTTATATAATTCTTGCGATCCTTCTGGATGTCAGCCTCTACTGCGTCCCATGTGACTTAGGTCCTGGGAAAATAATATCAGCACAAATGGTTAAGACAGGGACATTGAGGTGAAAGGCCATATGACCAGGGGGCACCCCATAATCTGAAGTGTGGTAGGAAATACATAGGATTGTCCAAGTTCTATGGCCTGGATCTATGTTTTTAGTTAGAGTGCTAAATACCTTATTATAATTCTTAAATCTCCTCCCATGCCTCTCTCCAAGTCCACTGATAAGAGAAGTCCTCCTCAGGAGATGAAGGAGAAAGGGTGGGATTGGGAGGGAATGAGGGAAGGGCTAGAGCTGGGATACAAAGCAAATAAACTGTAATTAATGTAAAAAATAAAAATTTAATTAAAAAATTCTTAAATCTCACTCAGAATATCAAACAGAGTAGATACCAGGAGTGGTAGAAGAGAGGAGATAGCACAGGAGCCTACCACAGAGGTCCTCTGAAAGGCTCCACCCATCAGGGGGTCAAATCAGATGCTAAGACTCACAGTCAAACTTTAGGCAGAGCATAGGATGTCTTATGGAAGAAGAGGGGGTATGGGGTAGTAAAAGGCTTTGGTGGGGACAAGAGCTCCACAAGGAGACAAAGCAAGCCAAAAATTCCAGGCCCAGGGAGGCCTGCAGAGAAAGATGTACCAACCAAGGACCATGCATGGAAAGGATCTAGACATCCTGCTCAGATGTAGCCCGGAGACAGTTCAGTCTCCATGTGGTTCCCAAGTAAGGGGAGCAGGGGCTGCCTCTGTCATGAACTCAGTTGTTCATTCTTTGATCACTTCTTCCTGGTGATGCAACCTTACCAGGTCACAGAGGAAGAGGATCCAGGCAGTCCTGATACTTGATGAGCTATGGGCAGATGGAAGGGGAGGAGGACTTCCCCTTTCAGTGGACTAGGAGGAGGCGATAAGGGGAAGAGGAAGGGAGGATGGGAATAGAAGAGATGAGGGAGGGAGCTATAATTGGGAAATGAAATGAATAACTTGTAAAAAAATAAATAAATTTACAATAATATTCTTCAGATCCCATTAAATTATGTGTAATTACACTTGCACTAAAATATACAGGGCAATAAACCCTGCACAGATATAGCACATGGCAGCTCAGTGTCCATGTTGGTTTCCTAGTAAGTGGAACAGGGGCTGTCTCTGACATGAACTCAGGGGCTCACTTTTTGATCACCTCCCCCTGAGGGAGGAGCAGCCTTGCCAGGCCACAAAGGAAGACAATGCAGCCAGTCCTGAAGAGTCCTGATAGGCTAGGGTCAGATGGATGGGGAAGAGGACCTCCCTTATCAGTAGACTAGGGGAGGGGCATGGGAGAAGAAAAGGGAGGAAGGGTAGGGTTGGCAGAGGATAAGGGAGGGGCTACAGTTGAAATAAATTATAATTAATAAAAATTTAGTTAAAAAGATTTATAAAAGCAAATCATTTTAGTTGTACAATTTGTGTTTGGGAAAGAATTGAGGCCCTCATACCTGACTTTAGGGGAAATAAAGCCATTATTTTAAGGATCTTGAGGTCATACCTAAAAACTCCCCAACACTGCCCTCATACACAGTTCTTACATACTAGTAGTGTAGTTGATTTGGATATCTTTGCCATCTACAGATACAGATGTAGGTAAATGATAGACAGACATACAGACAGATGATAGATAAAGATAGATGATGGAGAGACATACAGGAAGACAGGCAGGCAGGCAGACAGCTATGATGGATGGATGGATGGATGGATGGATGGATGGATGGATGGATGGATGTGTTGATAGATGGTTGGGTGGGTGGATAGATGGTTGGATGGATGGGTGGATGGACAGATGGATGTGTGGGTAGATAATTGGAAGCCATATCTGTACAATTAGAATTCAAGGCACTATATGTTGTAGAAGAGTGGAAAGTATGAATTAATACCTAAACCCCCCTCAATCTTGTGAGTTTCAGTGGATAATATGAGAAACTGAAATTATATTCTTATATTTCTACTATTATCATATAGCAATACCATTATCCTTCCTGAGTATTCATAAAGTAATGAAATAAAAACTATTCCTCAGTAACTTTAATATCCATAGTCAATAGTCAATGCAATAATTAAATACAAGTGTTTTTTTTTTTTTCAGAATTATTGAGGAAGCCTATCACTTGTGATAAGATAGGAAGAACCTTTTTGAAAATTCTGAGCTATTGGAAATTATGAGGGTAAAAGCAGATGAGACTGTGCACACTCTAATTTTTAATTTATGTGATATTTAAACATGATTAATCATGTTTATTTCTGATTATAAATGCAATCTTCATTACAAAAGCATTTAAAATTATGGAAAATAATAGATAAAAATTACAAATTACTAAAGCATAAATAAGCAGTTGAAATTTTATAATTGAAGTTTCTGGATATCTTTCCATCCAACACTTGCATACATATTCTTTAGATGTATTTTTATTTATACTATTTATGTGTATGTGTTTGAGTATTTGGATTAGTGTGTGTACTCTTGTGTGTTGGTGTCTGACAACAATCTGATGCCTCTTGTCAGATCTCTTGGAGCTGGAATTACAGGCATTTGTGAGCTAGAGACATGTGTGCTGAATTCCAAACTCTAGTCAACAACCAGTCTGAACCATTGAACCATTGCCTCAGCCCACACTTACTTATCTTTATAAAAGTGAGTTGTTGTATTATGTTTTTAAACTGACTTTATCATTTGAAATTCACCTTGAATATGATCTATACCATTAAATATTTTCTCTGCAATAAGAATTCATAAACTATAATTTATGTACACAATATACTTTTATTAAGTTGATTTTTTTCCTTGAATTTATACCACCACAAATAATGCTGAAGCAAACTTTCTAAAGGAAAAAAAATCCTTTTGCAAATATCTCATTATTTTTTTATATAGATTTTTCAAAAGTGAAATTACTGGGCTCAATGCCAAAACTGATTTTTAGGACTTCAGTACATGAATAGTTTGAAATATCTTAGACTATATTTAACATTTAGCCAGAGAATAAATGACTTCTGTGGTACAAGACATTATGGAGAACACACAGAGATCTAATTCCTATTTACTCCAGAGTAAGTTACTAATCTTTCTAAGGACTTTTAGACAGTGAGACTATGATTGGAATTTTATGTAAGAAGTGGGAAATAGTAAGAGATGGAGAGGACAGGAACTCCACAAGCAGAGCAACAGAACAAGATAATTTGAACACAGGGAACTTCCCAGAGACTCATACTCCAACCAAGGACTATTCTTGGAGATAACCTAGAACCCCTGCACAGATATAGCCCATGGCAGTTCAGTGTCCAAGTGGGTTACATAGTAATGGAAAGAGGAACTGCCTTTGACATAATCTGATTGACCTGCTCTTTGATCACCTCCCCCTGAGGGGGGAGCAGCCTTACCAGGCCACAGTAGAGGACAATGCAGCCACTTTTGATGAGAACTGATAGACTAAGATCAGAAAGGAGAAGAGAACCTCCCCTATCAGTGGACTTGGGGAGTGGCATGCATGCAGAAAGGGGAGAGAGGGTGGGATCAGGAGGGGAGGGGGCTTATGGGGGAATACAAAATGAATAAAGTGTAATTAATAAAAAAAAGCCTGAAACCAAAAAAATAAAATAAAATAAAAGATCGAGTTTCCCTAGATCCCTGTGCTTCATCTTCCTCTTTCTACTTTAAAAAGAGTTCTGTTTTAGCTATTAGATGTGCAATGTTCCCTGGGAAAGTGAATGAAAACATAAATGTAGGCTCTGTCCCTCCAAGCAAAATTCAGTTAAGACCACCGAAGTATGCTGGATACCTCTGCATGCCAGCAGGAGAAAGACAGAGCCAGCTGAGCAGTCCTACATGCTTTCTGAAGAGAGCCAGTGGCTGAGACAGTCACAATCCTTTCTTCTCCTGAGGCTATCTTATAGGTTTCTGCCCTTGTGGATGCAGAAGGATTGTTAGCATAAACCCCTCACAAAGAACTCAGTCAGCTCAACTGCCAAAATTCAGCTTCTTAATTTAGCACTTTGATTGTTAAAGCCTTTCTTCTCTCTTAGTTCCAAGTCAGGTATTTGGAAAAAAATTTCAGTTATTTAACAGAGTATAACTTCTTCCAAATCATGTTTTCCATTCTCTGGGAAGTATTTATTCAGTAGTTTGCCTCTTGGAGCAGTGAAAATCACTGTGAGGTGGGGAGACCAAATGAGTTCAGAAATTCTGTTAAATAAAGAAAGACTTCAAAGAGAAGAACCCTTATTTTATAACACTACTCATGCCCTCCTAGAAAGCCCCTAAAATCATCAATAGCTGCTGTTTATTGAATTTATGTTTTAGTGTATCTGGGGGCTGGAAAGGAGATGATTTAAATAGGAAAATCACAAATGTTGCCCATTCACAAAATCTATGTAAATAAAAGTTAAGTGAAATTAGAACTAAAGACATGCCAACCTAATTCAGTCTTGAAAAACTGACTATATTCTAGAAATATGAGTGCCACATGTTCTGTTAATCCCATTAGGTGAAAATAAGACTATCATCATATTATTTAAGCCAAAATTGAAGCAAACTCTATTAAATACTGACCAGAACCATATATATCGGGCAGGTCCATACCCAGGATTCCCAGAATATTGCACCAAATTACGTTAGTCAGGGACTTGTAAAGGCAAAACTCACAGGGCTACATACATTCTGCCATCGTTCAATCAGGGGGCAAGCATATTTACTGTTGTGTCTATTGCCTATCTACCTACTGTCTATGTGTGATCAAGCATGTTCTGTCAAACTGGGGTCACCAAACTTGTTTACAGACAATCATGCTATCTTATACGAAAAACAGCCTTTGGCATTCCAGGGAGCTATCTGTCCCTGGGCAAGTGGAGCTTACAGGTTAGAGGCATTTTTGTTTCATAGATTTGGTAAACACAGTCATTTAAACTTCAAACGTAACTTTAGCCACCACGCTTCCATATTTCAGTCTTATAAGAGATAAAGAGTGTGTTCATTTCAAAGCTTAGTCATATTCCCAAGCTCCCTTTCAATTACAACAGAATGTCACAAACTGGTCAGGTAGGTGAAGGGCCCCAAAGCGGTCTTCTGAGCATGTCCTTGCTTGGGTCAATGAATGTCAAATCAGAGTTCTCTTTCCTTGTTCTTTGTCATTTTCTCCCTGGAAGCTATAAACTGAAAGTAAGTCGACACTACTGGACACCGCATGGCTGGGCTAGTTTGACTAGGCAATTCATCTATGTCTTCATCCCTTACCAATAAAAAGTCTCTAGATTAGTAAGTCAATGGCACCCAGTTTCCCAGGACCATTCTTGCTAAACAGGACCTCTGACCCTCCCTCTCTTGTTTCCCAAATATGAAATCTATCATAAACTTCTCCTGTGAATTTTATTCTTCAAATTTGTAAGGCAAGGACCCTGAAATCATAGTCACAGAGTACCTCTGGTGGCTCTTGAGTCTTTGTGGGCCCTTCCTCCCTCGAGTCAAGTTCACTAAGATGTACAGTTAGTCATTATGTTGGTCCCATAACAATGGAAATAGGAGCTGGTCCTGACTGTTGCCTGCCTTTCAATCCCTTTCTAGTAGATGGGCTGCCTTGTCTCGCCACAGCGGCAAAGGATGTACTTAGTCCTGCTGTGGCTTGAGGGGCCAGGGTGAGTTGGTACCCCTTGGGGACCTCCCCTTCTCTGAGAAAGAGAGGAAAGAATCAGCAGAGGGAGACATGAAGGTGGGACTAAGAAGGGAAGAGGGAGGAGGATGTGAACAGGCTATAAAACAATTAAATGAAGAAAGAAATGAAGAACAAAACAAAACAACAGAACCAAGAAAGACTGCATCAAGGCACTATATTATACTCCCGTTACCACCATTTTATCAAGTTCATAAGTTGGTTTTAATGGAAAATATAATTTAAGTTGTCAAATATACAAAAGTGATTCTTAACATGATAAAATGTCCATTCCATAAATGATAAAGGCATCGAATACAATCAATATAAAAGGACAACATGCCTGGTGATAATTACATACCTTACTAATTGTTCATTTATAAACTTTATCATACAAGGATCAATGATGGTCATGAGCTGTGAAAGTCATGCATGGCTAATCATTGCTGGCTGCACTTATGAAAACTTAGAATGGAACATTACCTGTGGGGAATAAGTTACTACAGTTGTGGGGCTAGAGACTGTCCTTGAAAATGCCATAAATCTATGTGACTCAGCAATCGGTATTCAGCCAATGAAGAGGAATGGTGCCCGGGTGCCAGCATTCTTAGGCTTAAAGTTGCAACTGGTGCCATGAGGCCGAAAAGAAAGAAGACAGAGATACCATCCTGACAATCAAGGAAACAGGACAACTGTGAGTTCCTCCACAAGGGTGGAAGACAAATTTGATTAAAGACATCATGCAAGTTGAAGAAAAAGTAGCTGTCCTCTGCAGATTTCTGAGTGACAGGCTCCACGGGTGGCCCTGCTGGCCCTGAAAAGACAAACTGTATTTTCAGTCAGTGTGGAACAGACTGTAGGTCAGAAATGAGCCCCTTTAGCCACAGTTGAGTGAGTGGAGAGCAAGCTTGTCATATGTGTCTGCCCTCAGTGCTGAGAACACTGGTGGGCATATGCTGGCCATCTTATGCATTCTTTAATATTCTAGACATCCAGGAAGAATGTCTGTTGCTCTAGGATTTAGAAGTCAGTTTTTGGGTGCTCTTAGGTTTGCAGAGGAAGAATGCAAATGTCTGCAACTGGACTGTGAAAAGATTCTGCTTGTCTTTCCTTGTCCCTAACTATGTAGTTACTACAACTTCTCTGTCAGGTTCTGCCTTGAATCTCTTTATTATTATGGCTAGTAACTTATACAAACTACATTCTTATTTTAAAATAATTTTTTAAATTTACCATAATTTACCTGAAATTCCTGGTGAAATTCCAGATTTTAATACACTAACTTAGAATTTGGCAGTGATAATGAGTTCTATTCTCTTTCATAAAAGATGGGCTGAAAAGAGATCTAAGCTACCTACTCTTAATTGGAAATCTCTGTTTCCATAACCCCATCTAGTACAAATTTATGTGGAGGGAAATTCTGATGGATATTTAAAAGACAGTATGTTCTCAAATCAGCACAAACACAAACGTAGAGATGAGAAAAGAGAAAATTGATAGTTGTTATGAATGTAACTGTATTTACAGGAAAAGTGCAACTTTGGGAGCAACAATTGATAAATGAAATGCAACTATTTTTTTCCAAATTATAGAATATTGGAGCTAATGAGTACAATGGCCAAACCCATCTCTTTACATCTGAAACTACCAATGTAGCTTTTAGGATAATAGAATAACCTGGCCATGGCCAGCAAGCTACTATGAAGTAGAAACAAAGTTCAGGGCTCAGATGTCCAGAACATAGTTATATCTAGAACTTAGTTATATGTAAACTTACCAAAACCATGAAAAATAACCTATGCCTTTATTTATGTTATGATAGTTTTCAAATACTTTCAGAGAAATTCACAAAGTTATACTTGGGACAGAAATATGTCACTTCATACTAATTTTAAGAAAGTGGATTTTAAAGATGAGTTACAATGCTCCTTAAAGAATATACTTTCTCCCCAGTGGACTTGTATAATGAGAAGTCCACATAATTAAAACTTCTTTGGCAGGTATCATAAAAAAGCCATCTGCTCCTTGAAACTTTGAACCAGGACCCTGAACATTCTTCTCTCCAGAGAGTTCAAAGAGAGTACAAGAAGCATTAAAAAGGAAAGCAGCTCCAAGATTAGAATATAACAGGGCTCATGGTAATATGAATAAGAGTGACAAAAAGATTCTGTAAGGAAGTGTTTAGAATGAATAAATATAACTTGGCATCTCATAGGTATGTTGAAATTATTCCACAGAACTTGAAAATAAGAACGTGGATGAATCACCACATAAATCTATCACCATAACTGGAAAATTAACTTCAAGTTCTCTCCCAACATAATGCAATGTTTCATTACCACACCCACACATCTCCCAAATATTTGTAAACATACATAAAACAAAATCAACTATACAGACTAATGTAAACATCGAATGTTAAAAGAATGGTATAGAGTATAGAAAAGGACACACAAGAGAAGGGAATGAAGGAAAACCAGCATTTGAGTAGAATGTTTTTTAGGGCAAGCTATTTGTGTAGCATTACATTTTAGTTCCTTAAAAAGCATCTGAAGCAAATATCCCAATTCTCCCTTTACTTATAAAACAACTTAAATTCAGAAGGATTAAATGACTTGCCCTAGGTCATAAATCAAAAAAGTGATCAGGATCAGAATTAAATCCATATAGATCTGAATTCAAGAAGGGTTCTTCTTGAACTAGCAAAAGAAAAATTAGCAATCATTGTAGACCAATACAGATTCCCATGTTTGTAAAAAAAAAAAAAAAGTAAAACAACTGATGATAGATAGATACATAGATAGGTAGAATAACTGAATGATAGATGGTATGGAGACAATAATAGATAATAGAAGATATATAAAAGACATATTTTATAGATTAATAAAGTAAAAAAAATCTTGGGAAATAATTGTGATAATTTTACATTGTAATAAATAGGTAAAGTACCTAACCTGGTTAATTTTTCTTTTAGAATATAAGTTAACTGTTAGCTCAGAAAAGTGTAGATTGAAAAATTAATAATTTCTAGAGACCATGATAGTCATGCTAAATTCAAAGAAGGACACAGTCTAAGGTGACCACAATCATGGTGACTTGGAATTCATTCATTTCTTTGCATTTGTCTCTTGCTTGCAGGAGATACATCTGATGGGCTTCACACTGCTGAAGTACGATTAAAGTGTTGCGCTTTATGCCTCTAAAAGCATTACATTATATAAAAATCTAAATATCTAACTTTCTTTTCTTCTACTGGTTTTAAAGAAGCATGCTGCCATGGTATAAGTTGCCTATCAAGATGGTCTCAAAACAGAAATTGGAACAATATCTTGGAGTGGAGGACTGTCTCCAGAGAACACCCAGCAAAGCCTTCAGCAAAAGCCCTATAGCTACAAGGAAAGTCATCATACTGCTGCGAAGAATATCTGTGCAGTAGCTCTTCTAGGTGAGCCTTCACCATGATGACTGCAGCTGGACTCATAAAGCTGAAACGTCACTATGTTGTTTTAAGGCTCTACATTTTTGGTGTTGTGTTATACTACAGATACAACTTTTCTTATCCATCAATCACAGAAAGATTTAGTTATGCAGGACTCTCCCAACTGTTGTATTTTATTGTCTCCAGTGGCATTTCTGTTGTGACATGTAATGACATATGTGAGTTAGCATGCTTTTGGACTGTAATAGAGTATGTGACTGCCAGCAGAGAAAGCTTCCCTAAACAGTTCCTCTCGGTACCATATTTTTTGATGTGCTATTCCACCTACTTTCCTTTCTGTTCTCCAATACCTTGGGTACTACAGACAGGATCTGGACATCTGGAATTAAAAAAAAAATACCACAGCCTCCAGTCAACTAGGATGATCGTGCAATTTGGTGCCCACGTTGTAACATTCTTTAAAGTGAAAAGACACTACAACGGATTGAAGTGGTACAATAAATACAACCTATATTGTTCAAAATAAACACATATGCAAGCCACCTTCTTTTTAACCTGAACATGTCAGCCTCATTAATTAGAGATGTGAATATCAGATTTAGTTTTACAATTCCAGTGTAACATAATATGAAGTTTCTATCCATTACAGCTACAATAATAATATCCTTCAGACTGAACTACTTATTACTCGTCAGTTGAATCTAAGTGCGGAACCAAATACCCGAGATGCATCTGCCATTACTCGGCGTGTTTATATTGAAGGAAAAAAAATACAATTAACTTTTCTTCCTAGAAAAATCTGGATGCTCTGCACTACAATGTTCTTTCTATCAGCCACTGATCAGAATGAGAAAATAAAAGACTTTTAATATCAAATGCTAGTGAGAATGAGAGCATGGTGACTGCTCATGTGCTGCTGGCAAGAATGTACAATTGTGTGATCAAAATTAAACCAAGACAATGTAAATGACTTAACATATCCACAAAAGGCAATGTGTTGGAGGCAGTAATAAAAAGCCTCTGAACAAAAACAAATCTCCCAAACTGGACATATTCACGACTAAGTTCTACCAAACCATTAAAGAAGAGGTAATACCAATGTTCCTTAGACTGCTTTATAAAGTATAAAGGAACTAAATAGTGCTAAATTATATATTATATATTTATATACAATATATAATATATATGTATATATATATATATGCCAAAAGCTGATAAAGGCATAGCAATGAAAAAGAAATGGAATAGACTTAAGTTCTAGCTATAAAATTTTTGCAAAGAAAATTCAAGAAAACATACAGATAATACAACCATGATCCATTAGTTTTATTACAAGAATGTAAGTTTTGTTCAACAGATGCAAATCAATAACTTCAATACAATCCATAAATAGACGTAAGGACGTACATCCCATGATAATCTCAAACAATGCAGAGAAAAGCTCTCACATAATGCAATATGACTTCATAATACAATGCTGAAGAAACCTGAAATAAAAAGAACAAGCTTCACCATAAGAAAGGCCATATGGGACAAATTTATAGCCAACATTATAATAAATGGGGAAATGAAAGCATTTCTTCTAAAATCTGGAATGAGGTAAGAAAGTCCATTCTTTCTACTCTTTTGTAGTATAGTGTTCAAATTCTTAACAAAAGTAACATGGCAAGACAGAGAAATTAAAACAATACAAATAGAAAAGAAAGAAGTTAAATTATTTTTATCTATAGAGTAACTGATCCTTCATTATAATATCCTGAAGCTTTTACAAGAAAAATATGAGACGTATTAAATACTTTTAACAATGTAGTATATCATATAAACAAATAAAAATCAATCTTTTTAAAATTTGTTTTGTTGCTATTGTCAGTTTGTTTTGCATTTTATATTAGGAATAAACAGTTGCAATGAAAATTCAAGACACTGAAAAAATTAAAGAGAAACTGGGAGACAGAAAAGCCCCCTAATGCTCATGGACTGGCAGAATTCATATTGGAAAATGCCTACAGAACTAAATGTGATCTACAATTCAATCCCTATTAAAACAATCCCCATTTTATTTTTTTCCTCCCTTCTTTTTTTTTAATTTTATTTTTTTCTTATCATTTACATTTTATTAACTCTGTATCCCAGCCGTGTCCCACTCCCTCATTCCCTCCCAATCCCACCCTCCCTCCCTCATCTCCACTGTGCCCCTATCCAAGTCCACTGATGGGGGGGGGGCCTCCTCCCCATTCATCTGATCCTGTTTTATCAGGTGTCTTCAGGACTGGCTGCAAAGCCCTCCTCTGTGGCCTAACAGGACTGCTCCTCCCTTGGGGGGTGGGGAGGTCAAAGAGCCAGTCATTGAGTTCCTGTTAGAAATAGTCCTTGTTCCCCTCACTATAGGAAACCAATTGGTTACTGAGCTACCACAGGCTACATCTGAGCAGAGGTTCTAGGTTATATCCATACATGGTCCTTGGTTGAATGTCAGTCTCTGAAAAGACCCTGTGCCCATATATATTTGGTCCTTGTGGAGCTCCTATCCTTTCCCCATCAAACTAACTCCTCTTCTTTCATATGATTCCCTGTATACTCTGCCGAAGGTTTGATCAGATAATTCTTGACAGAGGAATATTGAATGGCAGAGAAACACTTAAAGAAATGCTCAACCTCATTAGCCATCAGGGAAATGCAAATCAAAATGACCCTGAGATTTCACCTTACACCCATCAGAATGGCCAAGATGAAAAACTCAAGGGACAATACATGTTGGAGAGGTTGTGGAGAAAGGGGAACCCTCCTCCACTGCTGGTGGGAATGTAAACTGGTACAACCACTCTGGAAATCTATCTGGTCCTTTCTAAGACAATTAGGAATAGTGCGTCCTCAAGACCCAGCTATATCACTGCTAGGTATATACCCAAACTTTGCTCAAGTACACAAAAGGGATACTTGCTCAACCATGTTTATAGCAGCTTTATTTGTAATAGCCAGAACCTGGAAACAACCCAGATGTCCATCAACGGAGAAATGGATACAGAAATTGTGGTATTTTTACACCATGAAATACTACTCAGCAATCAAAAAGGAGGAAATCATGAAATTTGCAGGCAAATGGTGGGATCTAGAAAAGATCATTCTGAGTGAAATATCCCAGAAGGAGAAATACAAACATGGTATATACTCACTTATATAGATCTATAAGATATGACAAACATAATGAAAAAAGATTATCAAGAGAGCGGTAAGATGATCAATCCTCGTTTAGAATGACAGATGGGATGTGCATTGAACGCATGACAGGTGTCTACTGGGCGCATCTGAAAGACTCTAACTAGCAGTGTTTTCAAAGCAGATACAACAATCCCCATTTTAAAGTCAATGTAATTCTTCACAGAACTGAAGAAAACAATTATAAAATTCATCTGGAAGTAAAGGAGGTCAGAAAAGCTAAGAAAATCCTTAGCAAATAGAGAAATGCAGGAGGTGTCATAACAGCAAGGTACTGAATAAAAACAACATAGTGAAGGAGATGGCTAATCTTAGTTATCAACTTGATTATATCTGAAATTAATAGGGATCAAAGCAGTTGAGCATTTTTCTAATTGACTGATGCAAGAAGACCAACCTTAATCTGGACCACACCTTCTACTAGTTCTTTTCCTTTGGAGAAAACTATTCAATATTAAACTAATACAATAATATAGATGACTCAAAAATACTTACAGTTACAGTGAAGTAATTTCTGACAAAAGTGTAGAAATCATACACTAAAGAAAAGCTATCCTCCTTAGGAACTGATATGAAGGGATAGAGGAATGGCTCAGCAGTACGATCATTGAATACTAAGGTACAGGACACAGGTTCCTCCCAATCATTTTTAATTTTAATTCCAGGGCATATGATGCCTACATTTGGCCTTTATTAGCACCAAGTACCCCAATGGGACATAGATATGCATGCAGCCAAAATACTCATAAAATAAAATATAAAAAAGAAATAATACCTCTGAGAAGACTGGGTTTCTATACTTAGAAGAATAAATCTTGAGCTATTCTTTTCAGCTTATATGTATTGATATAAGACCTAAAATTTAGTAATGTAGTTCTTTATATTAATATAAAGCCTGGAACTTTAAAGCTCCTAGTGGACAACATGGAACAAGTAACATAAGGAATCTTCCCCAAAATTGAAAATGGAATTCACAAAGTCCAAAAGCTTCTGAAAACCATAGGAAACAATTGACACAGTAAAGCGACTGCCAAAAGAATGAGAAATAAACTTCTGTAACTACATATCACACAGGGGACTGATATGTGGAATATACAAAGAATTGAAAAATTAGGCACCAATAAACCAAATCATCCAACAATAAGTTGGATAATGAACTGAATAGATATTCTCAAAAAAAAAAAAAAAAGAAACCCAAATGCCCTATAAACACTTTATAAAATGTTCAACATACTTAGCCATCAAAGTAATGTAAATTAAAACTACTCTGAGATTCCATCTTTTCTCAGTCAGAACGGTTATCATAAACTAAACGGATAAGACCAAAATGTAGATGAGGATATGGAGAAAAAGGAAACCCAGTTTACTGCTAGCAGGAGTGGAAACTTGTATGTTCACTATGAAGATTAGTGTGGAAGATTCCAAAGAAAATTAAAACACAAGTTTTATAGACACAGATGTATCCCTCCTGAGTATAAACTCAAAGCACTTTTAGTCAATATAGCATAAGATAGTTGCGTATCACCGCTTACTGAAAACTATCCACAAGAGACAGGAAATGGAGGCAGGCTGAATGTCTCCACTAACAGATAAATGGATAGGAAAGCATAGAACATATACACGATGGAATGTTATACACTTATAAAGAAAAAGTTAAATAATGACATTTACAGGAAATTGGATGCACCTGGTAGTGATTATGTCGAGCTAAATAAGCAGCTCTGAAAGTCAGATACAGTATCTTTTCTCTCATATGTGGAAAATGGACACACGTGTGTGTACATATAAAGATATATATGGTGTCTGTGTGAATATATACACACATATATAGTGTGTATACAGGAATGTATAGTGTGTGTATATATATGGACATAATACATATTGTGTGTGTGTGTGTGTGTGTGTGTGTGTGTGTGTGTGTGTGTGTGT